>NC_052626.1:114977144-115280786 GCF_016161935.1 Mauremys reevesii
TCCCCTCCTCTTGCAGAATTGCTGTCCTTGCGCACAGGGACTGTTTCCTCCCTTCTCTGGGGATGGAGAGACAGTGGGTCCTGGCCTTTCACGTCCACTGTACTGACCCACGGTGCAGAACCAGCACGTGAGAGGAGCAGGCTGCACCCCATAAAGGGGTATTAAGTATAGTATAGTCTTTACCACATAAAGGTACTATTAAGCATGCTTCCCCTGCATGCTGGAGGGTTCAGGGAGGTGTCCTCCCCTGGGAGGGTGTGACTGCACTGTCCTCATTGAAGGGCTGTACCTCCATGGCATAGTCTACTCCAGAGGCAGCAGATCTATTGACTAGACAGGTGCCATGGGAGCACAGACCTTTTTCTGATTACAACCCTGCTTTTTTAGTATTAGACAGACTTTAGGGTTTAATTTAAAATGTTTCTCTTCAGCCTGACTCCAACCCACAGAGGAACCTTTGAAATTAAAACGACTTGGCATAAATCTGTTTCTTGCCACGGGGGCAAAAAATGGCATATATCAATACTATTCAAAGAGGAATAACACTGTTGCAGTGGTAAATTATAAGTATGGAATCATTTTAAAGTGAGATTTAATAGGTCTTATTAACTAGAACTTCTTGTACCTCATGCTTCAAAAATATAATTTTAGATGGACTCAACCTAGTGGTTGCAGCTAAGTTGCTTTCTTGGCAGACATCCATCTTGTTAAACCACCATTTCATAATTAAACCAAGTAGCTTGATCAGCAGAGGCCCATCTCTAAGCTAAAATGAACTGTGATTCCATCTGAATGTCCGGTCTCGCTCATTCGTTTCTTAGCTCTAACAGCTGACATACAGCAGAGCAGTAATTTGGAAGGAGCACAATGTCATGTCCTCTCAGTCATTGTAAAGTAAAAGGCTGTCTGCAATAAATTGTCTGAAGTTCAGAGAAACAAGAGCTTTCAGAAAAGCCACCCCGCAGAGCCTGGTAAATGCACATCATTTCCCTGAGTGCTGGCTCTGGAAGAGCACTTTGTTGCTGGTCCCTACACAGAAGCCGGCATGAGATGAAGTCCAGTGCAGTTGGTTTGGGGATTACTAGTGTCTGAACACTTCTCATTGTGCAGGGCAGAATGTATCCCAGAATGAATCAATATTTTAGGAGGGGGAATGAAAGAGGAGGCGAAAGGGAAGAGGTATGTGACTGGGTTGTTGCTTTAAGGCAGGGATGGATAAACTATGGCCCATGGGCCCCATCTGGCCCGTCAGGGCTTTCAGTCTGGCCTGCGGGATTGCCAGCCCCGTGGGGCAGCGGGGCTAAGGCAGGCTTCCTGCCTGCCCTGGACTGCTCCTGGAAGCGGCCGGCACCATGTTCCTGTGGCCCCTGGTGGAGAGGGGGGTAGAGGTCTCCATGCGCTGCCCTTGCCTGCAGGCAACGCCCCTCGCAACTCCAATTGGCCGGGAACGGGGAACCGCGGCCAATGGGAGTGTCGGGGGGGGGGGACCCACAGGCGAGGGCAGTGCGTGGTGGAGCTGCCCCCCCCACCCCAAGGAGCCACTGCTGGACATGCTGTCCGCTTTCAGGAGCAGCACGGGGACAGGGCAGGCAGGGAGCCTGCCTTAGCCCTGCTGCGCGCCGCTGCCACCCCAGAGCCGCTCGAGGTAAGTGGCGCCGGGCCGGAGCCCGCACCCCAAACCCCTCTTGCACCCCACATCCCAACCCCCTACCCTGAACCCCCTTAACCGCCTGCCTTGAGCCCCCTGCTGCAATCTCCTGCACCTCTACTTCCTTCCCTGAGCCCCCTCCTGCACCCCAACCCCTTTCCCTGAGCCCCTTCCTGCACACCATACTCCCTCCCACACCCTGCACTCCCTCCCGTACCCCATCCCCCTGCCCCAGCCCAACATTCATGGCCCTGCATACAATTTCACCACCCAGATGTGGCCCTCGGGTCAAAAAGTGTGCCCACCCCTGCTTTAAGGAGTGGCTCTCTGTCATCTAAGAGAATAAGTCCTTTCCTTAGGAGTTTGATACAAGCGTTAACCTGGTGGTGAACAAAAGCGCAAGATCCTCGTGGGTTTACATTGGCAGGAGTCCACTGATTTCAACGGGCTATGCTGATTTACAGCAGCCGGAGGACTGGCTCACTGTCTCCTCAGAGAGGCTCCTCTTGAGACCTCATCTGTGTTGGCTAGTGAACAGCATTTGGCCTGTTGTGCACTGAGTTTTGTTCTCTGCTGTGGCTTGTTTTTGCAGGTGACATTGTGGGTGTTTATGAATCTGCTGGTCAGGGTGATCCACTTTCCACAGGAATTGTGACCCGCATAACCCCCAAATCAGTTACCGTCGCCTTTGAGGAGTCTCGAGATGGCCTGTTGAGCTTGGGCCAAGAGAATTCCTACCGCCTGCTGAAGCTAGCCAATGATGTCACCTACAAGAGGCTGAAAAAGTAAGCTGCTGCCTACCTTCCATATCACACTCACTCTCAGACAACATCCCTGGCTGCTCATTCAGTTCAGGATCCTGTTCAAAACTGCTTTGCTTTTTTAGGAAACCCCCCAGGGACTTGCCTTAGTTTACCTCACTGATCTGATTCCTCTCTCTCCTCCCACTACCACATTCCCTCTCTGTCCTTCTGTACACTTTTGCCTCTACTGATGGGAGAGTTTCTCTGCTGCAGCTTTTGCTGCCAGGAACTTCCCTGCCTGCCTCCTTCCACCTCATTATCTCTCCATCTTGTTTTTAGATCTCTGAAAACCTGTCCTTTCCTTCTCACTGTACCTTATAATTTTTCTCTGTCTGTCGTTGTGTAACTCTGTGATTAGATTATTTATCTGTATAAAGCATTTTCAGATGCAGTTTCTGTGAGAGACACGGTGCAAAATAACACTGGGCTATACCTCGTGAGGTACCGCTTCAGCGAGTACCATTGAGGTATTACTGTAGTTGCACAGTCCCCGTTCATGGGATGTGTAATACTCCAGCCACTGAAGCTGTACCCTGTTAATCTTAGTACAGGCCTAGGTGCTCTGACACCTGCCTGCACTATAATCCATGACAGTTGCCCTTTTTAGAATGCAAAGTTTATTCACATGCCAGGTCTGTGTGTGGCTAGGGGGAGGCGCAAAGGCCCAGAAGGATAGCTTCTAGCTTAACAACCAAACCGAGGAACCAATTGCTAGTGGAGAGAGGCCCAGACTAAGCCCTCAGGCCTGAACTCCCTTGGGAAAGTCCCACTTCAGATTTGAACTTTGTGGCTTGGATCCATGTCTAGATGGTTAGACATTAAGGGTCTCTTGTGAGGGAGGGAATGTTACTGTGGCTCACCAGGGTTTCTGGATGATAAGGAGCTTCTGAAGGAATCCCCTTTACATTTGCCACTTTTATATTCTCTTCTTTGGCAGAGCTTTAAACACACTAAATCAGTATCACTCTGGTCCAGCATGCAATCTTATCGATGTCCTCTTCTTTTCCTCTGATCCAAGTGCTCCCGGTGAAACAAGTAAGAACTCTTATTTGTCTTTCTGAAAATGGATGCAATGTTGGTGGAAGGTGTTGGGTTGATAGTTCTGGAGATTGAAGTCCTCTGCCCACAGATCACATTAAGAACTTGCCCGAAGTCTGGGGCTGAGCCAGAGATAGAATCAATTTCTCCTTAGTCCCAGTCCAGGATCCTATTCACTAGCTCATCGTTCATGACCCATTATACAATGCCCAATCAATCCCTGCCCTAGCTCATTGATTGAGAATTATGCTACCCCTATTGCCTCTCCTTCTACACATTGGTGGAGGTCCTGTTTGTTGTCCTTCATGCCACAACTTCCTTGTGCTCTGTGCCTGCAGCTATGTTTTCTTTCATCTTGATTACTTAGCTTCTTTGTACATGAGCATCACGCATGAGCTCACATTTCCCCCTTTCACACAGACTCTCATTCCCAGCTCTGAAGGCAGCGCAGAAGTTAGGGTGACAATACCACGACCCCCCGCACCCCAAAAAAAACCCTTGCAACCCCCCTGCAACTACCTTTTGGATCAGGACCCTCAATTTGAGAAACACTGGTCTTTCCTGTGCAATCTATACAACATAGGGTAAAAACTCACAAAAGACCAGATCTCACAGGGGGAAACCAGATTTCACGGTCCGTGCTTTTCATGGCCGTGAATTTGGTAGGGCCCTAGTCATTAACTTTGCATTTCCTGCATGTTGGCAGAACGACCTCATTTGATTAAAAAAAAATAAAAAATCTATGAATTGCCCAGATGTGTTGTAGAGACTGTGCAGATTTTTTTTTTACTCCCAGTCATTGAGTATATTGATTAATATGCAAATTTAGCTGCATTAATCAGCAGAATTGTAATATGACAGCTGTGGCATATCACCCTAAAACACCAAACCACAGTCACGGGCAAAGCATGTCTTCCATTTATATCTCCAGTATACACACTTTCTGCTTAAAGAGGGAGATGCTGCACTGACCTGGCTTTGAATAATAATGATCTTACTTTATATAATGCCTGGAAGGCGCAGTGCATCCTTCGCTCCCATTGACTCCATGAGTTGAGGGTGCCCAGCACCTGGCTGGGTCAGCCTCATAATCATTAGGCTCTCTAGCACAGGGGAGGGCAAACTATGGTCCGTGGGCCAGATCCAGCCCGACAGGGCTTTCAATCTGGCCCACGGGATTGCCAGCCCCATGGTGCAAGGGGGCTAAGGCAGGATCCCTGCCTGCCCTGGCCCTGCGCCGCTCCTGGAAGCATGTCCTTGTGGCCCCTGGCGGAGGAGGGTCAGAGGGCTCCATGCGCTGCCCTTGCCTGCAGGCACCGCCCCCCACAACTCCCATTGGCCGGTAACAGGGAGCCGCGGCCAATGGGAGCTTTGGGGATGGTACCCGCAGGTGAGGGCAGCATGCGGCGGAGCCGCATGCCCCCCGCCCCCCGCCCCCCCCCCAGGAGCCACTGTTGGACATGCTGGCTACTTCCAGGAGCAGTGTGGGGCCAGGGTAGGCAGGGAGCCTGCCTTAGCCCTGCTGCATGCCACTGCCACCCCACAGCTGCTCGAGGTAAGTGGTGCCAGGCCGGAGCCTGCACCCCCCCCAACCCCTCCTGCACCCCAATCCCCTGCCCTGAGCCCCCTGCTGCACCCCTCTTGCACCCCAACCCCTTGCCCTGAGCCCCTTCCTGCACACCGCACACCCTTCCACACCCAACACTCCCTCTTGCACCCAACCCCCTGCCCCAGCCCTGCATTCATGGCTGTGCATACAATTTCCCCGCCCAGATGTGGCCCTCGGGTCAAAAAGTTTGGCCACTCTAACATGACCTGAAAGAAGGGGACTTCAGCAGCCGTGTCTTCTAACACTGTTTTGACGCATTGGTTCAGGAGCAACTTGGTGAAGAGCGCCACCTACTGAATCCCGGATCCTACTTCCTTATATTGAGAGCCCGAAGCCTGTGCAGTGACTCCCCATGGGGCTGCACGGCCACTGTCTTTATTTTGTGGGTTACCCTCACTGGCTAGATCTGTGGAGCTCTGTGATCGATGCCAAATATACGTCTTAAAACATTTGTTTTGGCCTAAGCAGGAAAAACACAAAATTTTCCAATCTTGTTTGTCAGTATCTGTGGAAGGAGACTAGACATCATCCTTACAGAGGGGTAGGAGAAGCGCAGAGCAAGGCTGATTATGCAAATGACACTCATAATTGAGGCTGAGCTTGATAACATGCCATCTAGACTTAAATCAGTGTGGAGGAGGAAATGAGCATGACAGGAGGCAGTGAGGCGGAAATGAACAAATAAGTTGTCTGATCCAAAGCTCACTGCAATCACCAGAAAGACTCGCATCAATTTCAGTAGGCTTTGAATCAGGCCCAAAGAGAAAGCGAGGCTGGAAGGTAAAGTGCAGTATGCAAGACTTAGAATTCTCTCTCTTTTTCATGGGGAAAGAAGGTTCAGAACTTAAATATAAACACTGACCAAACTCCTGTCCTGTCTTCTGTGATCACTAGATCATCAAGGCCCCATGCAGTTTCCAAGTAATGCTTTTTATCTTAGACGGGGATAAGATTCTACAAACAGCAAGGAAATGTATATAGAGAGAATTCTGTGTCTCACAATTGTGCTTTCTGACACATGACTGGAAAAATGTTAAATCATTTCATGCCTCTTTTCTGACGTAGCAGAGCATCTCCTTTAAGGACCAAGAGTACATCTTTTGTGAATCAGAAGATGCAATTATCTGCCGGGATAGACGCATCAAAGATGCTTCATGTGCTAATGCTGAGGCTGAAATTTTGGTCTAACTCGGGAGTAGATGTCAAGTGCATGACAGAAGTGTGGGTGGACCATAGGGAGTGAAAGAGGTGTAGAAAAAATGTAGGCAGGGGAGAGTTCTGCAAATGGGAAGAATAACTTGTACTTAATATTGAGGATGAAGAATGGAATCCAAGGAAGGGATTCAAGAATAGAGGAGATGTGGTCAGAATGGCAGGAGAGGAACATGATTTTTGAACACCGAACTTTGAATAGACAGAATGGGGAAGAATTGAGCTGCAAGGAGGTCAGAGAACAGGAAATCCTAAGGACCAAGATGATAAATAACAAACACATGGAGCAGGGTTTCATTAGTGATAGAGCTGTAAGTGGGGATGGGAGGTATAAAGTCTAAGCTATATCATGCCCTAAAGATACACATGCTGCAGCAGCTCAGTGTGAATGTCAAATGATGATCACTAGCAATATTAAGAGACAGAGTCAGATGGGGGGACAGTAATTTCTTGTTGCTGTAGGTATGTTAGCAGCTAGGCAGAGTCCTCAAGCTATTGTGTGCTTTCCTTGTAGATTTCTTTACTGGACTGATTCCTGGCATATAGCCTCTTGGCCTGGAGAAGAAATCTTTCATTTTGCAAAAGATTAGTGAGGCTGGTTTTCTTTGGAAATTCTACCAGAGCACAAAGAAATAGAATTGTAATAGCTTAGACACTCTTTTGTGCTACTCAAACTGGTCAATGGGTTTAAGTTATCTTCTAATGAAATGTACTGTGATTTACAATGTGGTCTTAACAGCTTTTGTTATTTTGAGAACCAATGTGTAAACTGTCAAATACTGTGGCTTAAGGATCTATATAAGTGGCTGCGTATGTCACACACAGGCTAGGCCTGGTTAATTCATTTCCCAGCTGATTAGATGGACAGTGAATCCAACAAAGCGAATCGTAGCCCGGGCAATGTCCACACCTACAAGCTTACAGTGGCACAGCTGTACCAATACAGCTGGGCCGTTGTAAGAGCACTTGTGTAGCCGTGTTATGCCAACAGGAGAGAGTTCTCCAGTTGACATAATAAAACCAGCTCAACAAGCGCCTCCCGCTGATGTAGCGCTGTGCATACAAGCACTTATGCCAGCAAAACTTATGTCACTCAGGGGTGTGTGTTTTTCACATCCCTGAGTGACAAAAGTTTTGCTGATATAAGGGCTAGTAAAGTCAGGTGTAATCTTGGAGGAGACATAGTTGTTGGCTGGAGTGTTGTGCCCTTTCTTTCCTCCTTTGTCACATCTGTGTCTCATGAGCACATCTGTTCTCCTCAGAGTGAGCTGTGGCTTGGTGTATGGTGGGGTGCCACTGAGTTCTGTTCCACGCCATGCCCTCCCAGTTTGTTGGGTTGATGCCTCCCTTTTTAAGATGTACTTTCAGTACGTCTTTGAAATGTTTCCATTTCCCTCCGCGAGCCTTTCTTCCCTGACTTAACTGAGAGAAGAGTACTTGCTTCGGGAGGCGAGTGTCAGGCATACATACCCAGTGGCCAGCCCAGCAGAGTTGGTATTTCATGACCTGCATTTCTATACTGCTGATGTTGGCTGCAGAGAGAACGCTGATGTTAGTGCGTCGGTCTTCCCAGCTGATCCTGAGAATCCTCCTGAGGCAGCGCTGCTGGAAACACTCCAGCCGCTTGAGATGTCGTCTGTAGATTACCCAGGTCTCACACCCATAGAGAAGGTGGGGATGTCAATTGCCTTGTAAACCAAGATCTTGATACCTGTTTGTAGATCCCTATCATTGAAGACTCATTTGAGAAGTCTTCCAAAAGATGTGCTGGCACAGTGGATCCTGTATTCAATTTCTGTGTCAGTGCTGGCTGTTGGGAGAGGTGGCTGCCGAGGTACGGAAAATGGTCCACATTTTCTAGGGGTTCTCTGGTGATGGTGATTTGTGGAGTACGAAGAGTAGTTTGTGCAAGTGAGGGCTGGTAGAGTACCTTGGTTTTCCTGATGTTGAAAGAGAGACCTCGGCTGTGATAGGCATCTGCAAAAAGATTTAGAGTGCTTTGCAGGTCAGCATCTGTGTGTGCAAGAATGACACAGTCATCTGCATACACAGTAATGCCAATTCTCATGATCTTAGATTTTGTTTGGAGACATCGAAGATTGAGGAGTTGGCCATCCGTATGATACTCAATCCCGATTCCATCAGGAAGGTGGTCACGAATGAGAATCAGAATCACGGCAAGTTAAATGGAGAAGAGTGTTGAAGCAATGACACATCCCTGCTTGACATCAGTGTGAATGGTGAATGGTTCGGTCTCTGAGCCGTTGCACAAAATGGTGGCAGTCATCCCATCATGGAGTAGTCTGATGATGGAAATGAATTTCTGTGGACAGCCAGACCTACACAGCACCTTCCATAGGGTATCACGATTGATAGAATCAAGGGCCTTGGTTAGGTTGATGAATGCCATGAACAGTTCCTGGTTTTGCTCTCTGCACTTCTCCTGAATCTGCCCTGCCATGAAGATCATGTCGGTTGTGCCTCGGGATGGCCACACTGTTATTCAAGGAGGAGCTCCTTGGCAAGGGTGAGGAGGTGGTTTAGTAGGATCTGGGCAAGAATCTTCCCTGCGATGGAGAGGAGAGCAAAACCTCTGTAGTTCCTGCACAACGATTTGTCTCCTTCTCGAATATTACACCTTTCACATCTGTGGGAAAATCTGCATGGCAAGAATTGGGCTCCTCAGCCACTTAAAAACTCACCAATGAACCCCCTTGGCATACATCCTCCTTGTATTGAGGGATAGCCAAAGAAGAAGCAGCTAGTGTAGACATGGCCTTAAAGTAATTAACAGTCAGCATTCAGCCACAGTTTGTGATGTTGCACCACATAAAGAAACAATCACTTGGCACAAAATGGTTATAATACAGTAATAGCAATTTTAAGCAATTCCACCCAGACTCATAGTGATGTACAGAGTTGCTGACAGTAATCTGTGCGCTGCCCTTCTCTCAGTCCCTGTGTCGCTAGAAAATCCTAGCCACCAGTAGTGGAATGAACTCCAGTCCAGTAGCAACAAGGCACAGGGATGTCTCCCACCAGAATTCCAGCTACTGAGGCCTAGTTCTAACTTCCTTTCATTTTTGAGTTTCTTTGGGCCTCTCCCTTGAACTTTAGACACACTAGGCTTGCATCAGCGGTCGTATAACTTGCATTTCTACCTCTGCTGTCTTACTGCTATTGCTGTTCGATGCTGGGCAGGCATTTCTACCACTTCTGGCTGTGATCTTTTTAGAGCGCGCAAGCTGAGCAGGGCCAGACCCAGTCAATATTGGGAGGGGAGGGCTCTGAGGAGCAATTCTGTGCTGAAGGAAGTGATGTTGGTGATTCAGAAGGTGCTTCTTTGCATGCACCAGCAAGGTATTAAGAAACACTGGGCCATAGGAGGTGTTGCCTCCCTCAAAAGATGGAAAAGCTGAAATTCTGACCATTTGAGGTTGTTTTAAGATCCCATGGCACTTTTCTGAAGCATAGGCATGATTAGGGCCTTAGCGAGGCGCAGCTAGGCCCCTCTTGCTTCTGCCCCTGCTGCCCTCGCAAACCAGTCAGGGTCTGTCAGGCCGATGCAATCACCAGTGCACTGTATTTATAGCTCTTTCCCATCACCACATTACTATCTATATATAGGTTTGTTTCAGCCAGGCTTTTACAAGCAGCAGACCAGAGCCACTCTTCCCCCTCCCTTCCCAGCCCTTTTATCGCCCGGCTAATTAGGCTGGCAGCTGTTGTTAGTTGCCAGGCAGGCACAGGCCTATTCAACCAACTTCAATCTACTCCCCTTAATTGGAGTGGGCGTGGCAGGGGGTGATTAAGCAGTCCTTGCCCAGCACCCTGTCACAGGGCCCTACCAAATTCATTGCCATGAAAAACGCATCACAGAGCATGAAATCTGGTCTCTCGCTGTGAAATTTGTGTGTGTGTGTGTGTGTGCTTTTGCCCTATACTGTACAGATTCACAGGGGAAGCGAGTGTTTCTCAAACTGGGGGGCCTGACACAACCTTAGGACTCCCCTGCAATTCCTTTATTTTAGAGGGGTCACAGTATTGCCACCCTTACTTTTGTGCTCCCTTCAGAGCTGGGTGGCCAGATAATGGCAGCTGTTGGCCAGGCGCCCAGCTCTGAAGGCAGCACCTCGTCAGCAGCAACGCAGAAGTCAGGGTCGCAATACCCTATCATGCCACCCTGACTTCTGCACTGCTGCTTGCAGCAGCTCTGCCTTCAGAGCTGGGCTCCCGGCCAGCAGCCACTGCTCTCCAGCTGCCCAGTTCTGAAAGCAGTGCCCCGCCAGCAGCCGCACAGAAGTAAGGATGGTATGGTATGATATTGCCACCCTTACTTCTGCACTGCTGCTTTCAGAGCTGGGCAGCCAGAGAGTAGCAGCTGCTGACTGAGGGCCCAGCTCCCGGCCCACTCTGCCTTCAGAGCTCAGCACCTGGCCAGCAGCCGCTGCTCTCCAGCTGCCTTGCTCTGAAGACAGCGCCGCCGCCAGCAGCTGCACAGAAGTAAGGGTAGCAGTACTGTAACCCCCCCACTACAATAACCTTGCGACCCCCCCCCCACAACTTCTTTTTGGGTCAGGGCCCTTACAATTACACCATGAAATTTTAGATTTAAATAGCTAAAATCATGACATTTTAAGATTTTTTCAAATCCTATAACTGTGATAGTAACCAAAATGGACCATGAATTTAGTAGGGCCCTAGGCATGATAGACCCTATGTCTATGGCAAATCCCAGTGTGACTAGTTACATTCATCTCTAAAACAAACTGCAATTACAGCTGGATACAGCAATATCCACTTCCCATCCTAAACTACTTAGTGTTATTTATTGATTTAATTTTTAGTTATTTACACTTCTAATAGTGCCCGTCCAAGCCTACAGCACTGTAAAATGATTGAAACTGCAACCAAGAATAAATATCTTTAACACAAACACAAGATCTTTCAGAGAAGCTACAAATATAATGCTTCATGCAGTAATCTAGGGTAATATAACAAGCAGCTTTTGGACATAATATGCCCAGATGAAATAAGTCTATTGCAAAGACTAACCCTTCCTCAGAACAGTTACAGCAAATACCTAGTATCAGAGGTAGTAGTCTTATTAAAAGAAATCTGAGGCACCTTATAGGACTAACAGACGTTTTTGCAGCAGCTAGCAAGTTGGTGAATGAATACACTTCTTCGGCTTGCATCCGAAGAAGTGGGTATTCACCCACGAAAGCTCATGCTGCAAAACGTCTGTTAGTCTATAAGGTGCCACAGGATTCTTTGCTGCTTCAGCAAATACCTAATTCTGCTGCTTCCAGGGAAGCCTGTGAGAATAGATATTCCTAATGGCAGGCTCTGAACTCTAAGAAGTCCTGGTCTTGTCAAACCATACAGGCAGCAAGCTCCAGAGTCTCCTCATGGAGACTGCCCTGCCAGGATCTCTCTCCCTTTTAAAACAGCTTGATCACAACTGCTGTGTGCCATCCCTTGTGCAGCTGTGGCCCAAACTGTTTAGAGCTTTCTAAATATATCCCACACTTAATTCCAGCTGCTCAATTACACCCTAGAGGTGGCTGCATTTCAGTGTGTTTGGAGTGATTCCATCCTGTGTGTATATGCTGAAACTAACAGGGTTTTGGAGGTCTTTAATGTGCAAGGCGATAAATTATGCTATTATCCACCAGGGGTCAGCATTGTGCTATTAGTTGAATGCAGCTAGAGCAGTCACCTAGAATAGGGATTCACATCCTTGAATCACTCAAACTTCTTTTGTGATGTTACAGGCCTAACTATGCAGTTGCACAGCAGAGGGTAGCAGAATCTGTAGCTTTTCTCTTGAGGCTGTCCAGGAGAAAGTGGGAAGAGTAGGTGGGCCACCCAGGATCCTGATGCTGGCTTGATCAAAGGCAAGTCACAAAAGAATCTGTTTTGCTGACTTGGTCTGATGGTGAGCCAGTGCTGAGGACAGAGTGGCTGCTGCATTTGGTTGTGCTGTTGTTTTGCTACCCACATTCATTGCTTTGGGAAGAGCTTGTGGATATCTTGAGCAAGAAACGGTGCTGCTGAAATCCCAATTGAGTTTTATTGCTCAAAGAGTACACGGTTTAAAGAACTTATTTAAAAAGGCAGCAGTGATTAAGGGCAGAAGCTGAGCCATCAGCAGAAGTGTGACAGAACCGCTGAAGATTTACTGCAGAACTTTTTCTAATGTTCTTGTGGGGTAATTCTCCACAGGGCTGCCCAGAGGATTCAGGGGGCCTGGGGCAAAGCAATTTTGGGGGCCCCTTCCATTAAAAAAAAGTTGCAATACTATAGAATACTATATTCTCATGGGGGGCCCCTGCGGGGCCTGGGGCAAATTGCCCCACTTGCCCTCCCACCCCGGGCAGCCCTGATTCTCCATTTACACCAGATTGTTGTTGCAATCTTTCACTTGATGAACCCCAAATATGACATCTCTCTTTCTAGTGCACACTGGATTTACATATCACTGCACTGCTAATGTGTAGTGTCTGTGAAGGCGTCAGGGAGGATTGCAAAGCACACTTTGGAGTAGGAAGCAGCTGCCCCATGCAAGAAACCCTCCCATCTTTTTGTGTGTCCAGTTGTGACATGCCCCATCTAAGCACTCATTAGGAACAGAGAGGAGAGCATCTTGTTCTGGGTTAAGCCCCCCATGACTCCCTTTTTAAAGTCATTTAGGTGCTCTCAGGTTATAATGGAGAAGCTGAATGGGATCTGTTCTTCTACCAGTACGTGTGTGTGAGTCTCTTTAATGTCACTACAGCTATGAATATATGTCAATGAACCCCTCAGGTTTGAGAGGCCTCCACATGTTGAAAATTGAATTCCTTACATTGGTGAGCAGGTACAGGAGTACTTCCATTGACTACAGTGGGATGACTTCATCACTGTAAGGGGTTTGCAACCTGGCCCTTAGAGTTCGAAGGGATCTGGGTAATCACATGCTAGAGGGATACCATCCCACTTCATAGGCTCCTTGTATAACTCTCCCTACAAACTGCTTCTTCATTGCTCTGACACTGGAAAGGGTTTTGGCTTGTCCCAAACCAGGGCTGCAATGGCGATAAGATTCCAGCTTCTCATCTGTGTGACTCACAGCCACCAAGCCCTGGGATGCTGGGTGTGTGAACAGGCCCTTGCACACTCTGTCTATTTGTTAGGATTAAAATTTGCAAGCAGAGCACTGATTGGAAGAGAGGCCTGACATATATGTATTCATTTCCCCTATGCACATGAGGGCCTAAGTATGCTGCCAGGTCTGATTTCAGGTTATACCTGGAAATTCTTAATTAAAAAAATAATTCTGAGCAGCTCTTAAGAACAACAGTCTGCTCATAGATTGAAGCAGATCAGCTGAGCTCTGTGCATTTCACTGCAGATATTCTGAGCCTAAACGATTTATGGGGAAGAGAAATAAGACAAACAAAGAGGCCATAGCAGCAGCCGGAAAACAGCAACTTGGTCAGCACAGGAGAAGGCCAGCTGGCCACGGCAGGAACTAGAAAGGAAGATCTTCCTTCCAAGTGGGGCTAGGGATGAAAAATTCTTTAATCAAACTAACAATCTGAAGAATCAACAAAAAGTCCAGGCCTACACTGGGAATGAACTGGGGTCTGTTCTAGAGAGACAAAACCCACCACCTCCTCCATTCCATTTCCCAGACTGGTTAACCTCAGAGAGACCTGGAGAGGTTTCCAAACTTGACTCGCAGGGGACACCTGCTCCACAGGCCTTCTTCTTCCACTCGCCAGATGGATGAGCAGTCTGTAGCCTGAACTCCCTGCCACTCAGGGTAGGTCCACCACTGTTCTGCCCCTCTGTCTTCTGGGCAGCCTGTAGTTTTCTGGCCTTTGGGAACAAGTTCCTTCTGGAGCTACAAAAGGGCTCCTCCCTCAGCTTCCTCTGGTCTCTCTTCTTGGCCCTCCTGGATCTTCTGTCCAGCTGGAGAATGCTCCCCTCTAGGCTTGACACTTCTGGCAGGTGTTTTGAAGTGGCCCAGACCTCAAGCTGTGTCTGCAGCCGAGACCATGGAACCCCTTTCTGCCCTGGCTTAATGTGCTGTTCCTCCACTCCATGCCAGTGACTGATGGCTGCTTGGTGGCCATAGTGAAATCAACTGGTGGTCTCAATGTACACAAAATATTCTCAACATTTACTCCTTTTTAGTGGTCGTAGAGTGAGGCTGAGAACTGAATGAGCTTGGGGACTGGACCACCTTGCCCTTGTGAGCGATGGTCCCTCCAAGTAAGCACACTGGCGGGGGGGGGAAGAAGCTGGCACTGTCTCTCCTTCTGATGTGCCTGCTCCGTAGTGCATCTTTTGCCAGCATGCAATTGAAAATGCCTGTTCCTGTTTGCCAAACTAAAAAAAAAAAGCAATGACTCCTACTTACCAACTGTTCCTCTGTGGGAAATGCCTCTCATTTGAGAGCTGATTTTTCCCTATCCCACAGAGACCTGATGTTCTTCTGCTAGTTACTGTAACAGGCTCTACCCTCAAAAAAAGCAGAATAAGACCCATGGAAAATAAACCATTTTCTTTCCCCTCCCCCTTGAAGTCTTTTGAGCCCCCTGTGTTATTAACCTGTGCTCAGGAGTTTTAAAGGTGGGCACCCTAGATGGGAACTGTGAGGTGGCAAAGCGTGTACCAAAGGGAAGACCATCATCCAACCTGCCAATATGCCAGGGCCTGATCTAAAGTTCATTGAAGATGGAAAGTCACTTTCAATAGAAAGTCTCTCACTGACTTCACTGGGCTTTGGATCAGGCCTAAGTGAAATTAATGAATGACACCAGGCAAAAGATGGTGCCAGGAACCTGCCTTATGTGGGTTTTCACCCATCATTTTTTTGTGTGTAAATTTCAGTCTCATGAGTTAGCTTTTCTGTGGTAATTAATTTGCAGTAATAACAAGGGAGACTAGCAGCAGGATTATGTGGGATGAGAATAAATTTGGTTCCAACTCAGAGAAATCTGAGAGATATAAAGAGAAATAAACTGCTTGTAGAAATAAGAGAAGAATCCCATATTTTGAAATTAAGAGCACAGTCAAGACGAAAGTCGCATATTAGTTTTACTTTTCCTGTGTTGCTAGTAGCATCTTAGATAATTGGAACTGAAAGAGATTTGAAAATCTAATTTTCTTTTTCACCATTTATGCTGTTTGCTTGGAGTTGTGCAGTGAAACTAGACTGGTCTGTTTTACTTTTGTTTACAGCCAGCGTAATTTTTCTGCTTCTCCTGGTTGCGAACACAATGCTTTTGTGTGTGGATTCAATAACCAACAGAGGAATGATTAAATTACGAACAAAATAGTGAATTTTCTTTCACTGAATTTTTAGTTATCCAAACATTCCTGGTCCCTTTAACAACAACAAAAACCCTTTGGTTTTCCTGTAAGTAGACTGCTCCTTTAAATGCTATCCAGTGCAGAAGTGTTTTGATAATAAGCTATCTGGAAAAATAATACACATTCCCTCTGAAGCATGCCCAAGATAACAAAGCAAGGATGATCAGGAAAATGCATGTAACCTATCATTTTTGAAAGAAATCCAAGTTTCAAGTGTTAGTCCCCAGGGTGTTAAACAGCTTGCCTCGCTCGCTAGAAATGTTATTCTCATTGTCAGCCTGATTCACGCCAGCTACCAAGAACATCTTTTATTTGTACTTGTGTATTCACTCTTTTGCAAATGCCCAATGTGTAGCTGACATCTGAATGATCCTCTTGTTGTTTCCACAGAGCCTTTAAAATTCTATAATGAATCACTGGATGTCTCCCAGAGGGAGGCTGTTTCCTTCTCGCTGGCACAGAAAGAACTTGCCATCATCCATGGACCACCAGGCACTGGCAAAACCACTACCGTGGTCGAGCTAATACTTCAAGCTGTGCAGCAAGGCCTGAAAGTGAGTGAGAGATGCCAGAGTCGCTAGGGATATGCTTATTTTGCTAACTAATCAGACACATTGAGCTGTGGAATTCTTTATTGCTGCCCATCCCTGCTGCATTCCACTGCAGCTTCCATGTTGACTCGCATACCAGTGGCATTAGTCGGGGGAGTTGATATTAAAAAGAAAAAAGTGTGTGTGTGTGTCTCCACCCGTGCAGGGGTGCTAGAACAATTTTTATAGTGGGGGTGCTGAGAGCCATTGAACCAAACTGTAAACCTTGTATATAATGGAAACCACTTCAAGCCAGGAGGTGTGGCAGCCTCCCTAGTTCCAGCACCTATGCTCCAGTGCCTTTGAGTGACGTGTCTGATGCATTGGGCAGCACCTGACACGTTTTACCCCATGTACCAGGTCCACTTGGAAGCAGTGGCTCAAGTTACCTGGACACTACGATGATGGGCACTCTAGCAGTGACTGGATTTGTATTCTTTATCTTGCAATTGTACCCAGAGTTCCCAGCTAAGACTGGGGCCCCATTGTGCTTGGTGCTGTACGTGCACGTAGTCTAAGAAAGTCTCTGCCCCAGTGACTGCAGTCAGCGTGGTTTATTCTTGCCCAGCCATATGAAGTAGGGAAGTGTTATTTTTCTCGTTCTGCACATGGAGACGTGAGGTACAGTGCGATTAAGAGACTTCCCCAACGTCACACAGGAAATCGGTGGCAGAGGTGGGAATTGACCCCACATCTTTTGATTTCCAGTTCAGTGTCTAACCACAGGACCACCCTTCCCCTCCAGCTGGTGAAATGTCACATTTGTGGGCTGTGTGAAATGGGAGCGGCTTTCCATATTTGCTCACTAAATGTTCACTGCTGTAAGTTTTATAAAACATTCTAGTTCTGAATCCTTATGAAAAGGTGTTTTTTGGCAACAATACACATCTGTTAGGGGCCAGGAAGCCAGCTGTCATCCTACTATGGGGTTCTCTTGAGAATGTTAAGTCACTTGCATGGCACCCAGGGAGGGGGGAAAGGGGGAGCAGCATATTGAGCAGGCACTAATTGTCTTCAGAGAGCCCAGGCTTTGACACCTGAGAGAAAAGGGCCCTATCTGCTTGAGCCAACCAGTCCATGATTCTAATGCTAGTGCTGTAGCTATAGCATGTGCATTTACATGTTGTCATTTGCATTGTTTGAGCATACAGGGTGTCTGTACTTTGGTGTCGACAAAGCCCTTGATTCCAGAGATTTCCCCCAATTCTAGCCATTGGCTGAAACCAGGATAAGTTCTTCTTCTGGTGCAAGTAGCAGCTTCATCTGCCTATACTGTCGGTTGCAATTATACAGCTATGTGGATGGCTGGAACTGGGGCAAATCCCAAGTGTACACAGGGCCTAAATGAAGTCTGAAGACATGGACTGTAGGTAATTGGTTAAAATCTTGCATTGTTTTGTGTTGTGTACATGCGTATTTCCAGCAGTAGTTTGAAGCTACAGAGATTTAAACCGTTGCCTTTCCTCTTAGCGGCATTCAGAAAATCACCTCTTCCCTCCTCTGTGCACTGGTGAGACTATCGCTACTTTAAATGCTCTTAATCAGAGGCTTTGCAATCCTCAGCAGTTCAGTGTTTGCAGTTAATTAGCACTTTGTTTTGTCTCCAAGGTCCTGTGTTGTGCTCCCTCAAACATTGCGGTGGATAATCTGGTGGAAAGACTGGCTGGCTACAAGGAGAAGATACTGCGTCTTGGTCACCCTGCTCGTCTGCTGGAGACCATCCAGCATCATTCCCTGGATGCGGTCTTGGCACGGGGCGATAATGCCCAGATAGTGGCAGATATCAGGAAGGATATTGACCAGGCATTCGTATGTGTCCCATTCCACTGTCAACAGACTTACTCTCTAGATCATATTTATATTGCAGACAATGTTCTGGGTTGATGTGAATATGCACCAAAATGTCACTCTTACAGCGCTGTTATGACTTCTTTCTACTTTCAATGCATTCACTATGGGCAGCTATAACCTATAATATAGCATCAGACCCCTCATTTTGTTGACATCAAATGTAGGAAACAAATCCAAAATTTATTATAAATAAATTGTAGTGCAGGAATCTTAAAATGATACTTTGAAGAATCATAGAATCATAGGACTGGAAGGGATCTCAAGAGTTCATATAGTCCAGTCCCCTGCACTCCTGAAAGGACTAAG
The DNA here is from genome assembly GCF_016161935.1 of Mauremys reevesii. Taxonomy (NCBI): domain Eukaryota; kingdom Metazoa; phylum Chordata; order Testudines; family Geoemydidae; genus Mauremys; species Mauremys reevesii. The sequence goes on from NC_052626.1 coordinate 114,995,568, forward strand.
TATTCTAGACCATCCCTGGCAGATGTTTGTCTAACCTGCTCTTAAAAATCTTCAAAGATGGAGATTCCACAGCCTCCCTTGGCAAGTTATTCCAGTGTGTATCCACCCTGACAGATTTTCCTAATATCCAACCTAAACTGCCCTTGCTGCAGTTTAAGCCATTGCTTCTTGTGCTATCCTCAGGTGTTAAGGAGAACGATATTTCTCCCTCCCCCTTGTAACAACCTTTTATGTACTTGAAAATTATCATCATGTCCCCTCTCAGTCTTCTCTTCTCCAGACTAAACAAACCCACTTTTTTCAATCTTCCCTCATAGGTCATGTTTTCTAGACCTTTAATCATTTTTGTTGCTCTTCTCTGGACCTTCTCCAATTTGTCCACATTTTTTCTGAAATGTGGCACCCAGAACTGGAGACAATACTCCAGCTGAGGTCTAATCAGCGCAGAGTATAGCGGAAGAATTTCTTCTTGTGTCTTGCTTCCAGCATTCCTGCTAATACATCCCAGAATGCTGTTTGCTTTTTTTGAAACAGTTTTACTCTGTTGACTCATGTTTAGCTTGTGATCAACTATGATTCCCAGATCCCTTTCTGAAGTACTCCTCCCTAGGCAGTCATTTCCCATTTTGTATGTGTGCAACTGATTGTTGCTTCCGAATTGGAGTACTTGGCATTTGTCGTTATTGAATTTCGTCCTCTGTACTTCAGACCATTTCTCCAGTTTGTCCAAATCATTGTGAATTTTAATCCTATCCTCCAAAGCACTTGCAACCCTTCCCAGATTGATGTCATCTGCAAATTTGTAAGTGTAGTCTGTATGCCATTTTCTAAATCATTGATGATGATATTGAAGAGAACTGGACCCAGAACTGACCCCACTTGATATGCCCTTCCAGCTTGACTGTGGACCACTAATAACTACTCTCTGGGAACGTTTTTCCAACTAGTTATGCAGTCACTTTTTAGTAGTTCCTTCTAGATTGTATTTCCCTAGATTGTTTGTTTGAGAAGGTCATGTGAGATAGTATCAAAAACCTTATTAAAGTCAAGATATACCACATCTACTGCTTCCCCCCCATCCACAAGGCTTGTTACCCCATCAAAGAAAGCTATTAGGTTGTTTTGACACGATTTGTTCTTAACACATCCGTGCTGACTGTTACTTATCACCTTATTATCTTCTAGAAGTTTGCAAATTGATTGCTTAATTATTTGCTCCATTATCTTTCCCAGTACTGAGATTAAGTTGACTGGTCTGTAATTCCCTGGGTTGTCCTTATTTCTCTTTTTATAGATGGGCACTATATTTGTTCTTTTCCAGTCCTCTGGAATCTCTCCTATCTTCCATGACTTTTTGAAGATAGTTGCTAATGGCTCAGATATCTCCTCAGTCAGCTCCTTGAGTATTCTAGGATATATTTCATCAGGTCCTGGTGACTTGAAGACATCTAACTTGTCTAAGTAATTTTTAACATGTTCTTTCTGTATTTGAGCCTCTGATCCTACCTCATTTTCACTGACATTCACTATGTTTGATGTCCAATCGCTACTAACCTTTCTGGTGAAAACTGAACCAAAAAACGTTATTTAACACTTCTGCCATTGCCACATTTTCTGCTATTGTTCCCCCCCCCCCACCCCCCATTGAGTAATGGGCTCACCCTGTCCTTCGTTTTCCTCTTGCTTCTAATCCTGCATTTCAGCTGTAAGTATAGTACGTCCATAAAAGTGAGACCTGGGATGACTTTGGATTTATGCTGAGGGTCATTCAAGTGGAATGTATAGGATTCAGAGAGGCTGGAGGTTTCCCTTTGCTCAGCAGCTGCAGATCATTCTGAGGCAGTGAAGGGTTAAAAGTAATGCACTGTGGAAAACTCTTTGTGTAATCTGTTTACTACAGATCTAAAAGAAAAAATCTTTAGCTGCCCTTTCCATAGCGCTGTTCCTTATGACTGCTGTGCTTTGTATGCCAAAAGAACACTTAGTATTAATGAATCCATTTCCACCTTTCAAACACTGAGACCCTGACATGAGCTGTTTTCACAGTGTTCCTTAGATTTCTCGTGCGAGAATATATTCATGATTAGAGCCTGATTTCTTCCCTCCTGTGGGAATAAGGAGACAGTGGGGTTCAGGGGACAGGGCAGTGGTCTGAGAGCCCGGGGTTCTATCCTTGACTGTGCTGTGTGATGTTGGGAATGTCATTTCCCCTGTCCTGAGTGTGTTTCCACATTTGGAAAGTGGGGCTAAGGACACCCATTCCTCAAAGAGGTGTGAGATCTAAGCTCTGTGGAAGAGAGAAATATTCTTATTACTTCTTGGTGAGCAGGAAGCCTTTCAGGATTTCCCCACTTTTGCCCGATTCCCACTCAGTGGCACAGTGTCCTCCTTCTTCCTGGCCATGGAGGGCTGGTTGAGGCTCCAGTTATGGCTCATCGACACAGATCAGCATACTGACCACAGGGGACCTGTGCAGCATACTTCCCTAGTCTCAACATGCCACTTCTAAGCCCTGTGAGCCCAAGGAGTGAGTGAATGGGATTCTCATATGGCAGCATATTGTAATGGTATCCAATCATGGACTAAGCCCATGTGGGTATTGAGTGTCCTTGTGTTGATGAGATCTTTGTCCCGCTAACAAGTGAAACACACAAAAGCAAGCTCCTCATAAAATGGCTAGCAAACCCTCCCTTCTGCAAATTGTCAGCGATTGTGGTAGTCTCCTGGCACGTCACCACTGCGGTCTGTTTAGTTGCACATTATGCACTTTTAAAAGCTACCGCCTGCTCTCAGAACTGAGTTATTTCATGCCATTTTATCATTTGGGTACTTCCGAAAAGAGAGAAGACATAATTAACAGTCTGAATAGTTCAGAGGGCTGGTAATGGACTATTTAGTTGTTCACATCTAGGTCGGCGGTTCAGATACAATTCAAGACTAGAACTCATGGCCAATTGCTTCCATTCCGTTTATATTTGTGAAGTGCCAGCAGTGCGTTTAGTGCTGGTTAGCGTGTCCTCTGCGAAAGGGCTAGGTGGGTTCAGCACAGTTCCTATTGGACATGTGTCCACATCGGCACAGTCATTAGCCTTGTTGACAGAATCAGCAGAAAGGCCATGATTGAGTGGAGGTGGAGAAGACTGAATACCTGCGTTAGAACCTGATTCAGAGTCAGTGAGAGCTGCTCCATTGACTGGAGTGGGCCTTTATGGCTAGAGCTGGTCCATCCGGGTGATGATTGAGACACATTGGCAGGGCACGGCAGAGAAGAGTGTGCTGTATTGCCTGTGATCTGTGGCTAGCCACTGCAGCCTCCCAGACAGTCGGTCTGGCACCTTTCTCCAGTACGACCTTTTACACTGAAAAGGCAGAGACACAGTCACATCATTAAATAACTTCAGAATGATCGTTCTGGTTGCCCTGATACATCCTCCCATTATGATTTTAATGTAATTATTTTTAACTTAATTTAGAATGCGGCACTTTTAATCGGCATAAAATATTCAGATTAATGTTTCCCCCCAACGATGACATGGCACAGGATGACTTTACAATATCAATAACACACTGTGCTGGAAGATATTCCCTTCTCACACAGCGAAACACTTGAGGTATCCTCATATCCCAGCACAACATAAATCGTGTCATGTCTGCTTAAATCTGTTATCTAGTTCCCCCATGACTAATCAGTCCTTCCCTTCCTCTTTGTTCTCTGCATTCCCTAAGCTCATGGCTCCTTTTAACATCTCCAGTAGCAGCTAAAATGTGCAGCCGTGAAGTGAAAGCATCCAAGGCCATTTTTTATACCACTGCTTTCCTTCCTCCCCCTCCCCAATAAAATGCTGACTTTTGCCAGCAAGGCTGGAAGGTTTTGCTCCAAAGCAGAAGACTCTTCAGACTTTCTTTGCAAGGCTGGAGACAAGGCAACACATTTTTACTATATAGATGGTGCAGATTGACTGTGGCTCCTGGATCCATAATCATTCATCTGCAGCCATTGCTACGGCAGCAGCTTACTTAAGTTTTTCAATTGAGGCTATTCATCATCTTGTATTTCTGTTGCTGTCTTTGAGCATATTTGCAGTAGAAGCAGCTGAGCGCTAGAAAGGAACCTCACTTGGTAGGCAGGTCTCCTGGCAGCTTTTTCTTTCAGGATCCTGCAGGTTGACATTGGGGCAGGAAAGGACTTTGTTCCATGGATAGATGGATAAGTGTCCACAACCAGGGATCTGTCCTGTAAAATGAATGGGTTTCCAGTAGCTACAGTGCTTCCCTTAGCATCTGCTTTAACAGACACTTAGGTTGTTTTCACATCCGTAAGCTGTAGGTTTTCATTATGTTTTAAGTCATTTCATACCTTTCCAATTTGCAGGTAATTTTTCCCCTCAGCTTTGCTTCCTTGGAGGTATGTGGAGGAAATGGGAAATGTTGCCTGACAAGCCCTTTGACTCTCCTGATTCCCTATAGCAGAATGAAAACTAGGGGGGAAATGGGTACTAGGGTTTCCCTTTCTGCTTCCTCTTGTGAGAATGGATGTGGCTGATGAACTGTGTTCCAAAATGGCTGCCGTAGGGAGGCCCTTAAAGGGATGTATGCAGTGCTTTATTTGTAATGAAAGAGGTGCCGGGGCTCAAGCAGTTTTTTTTACTTTCATAACTGACGTGGCAAGCCCAGAGTGCTGGGGCTACAAACTGCTACAGGGGCTGGGGCTCAGCCCTGGCAATTAAGCACTGGGCATATGCTTAATGCTCAAAATGCAGAATTAGCAAGAATATTTTTTTAAGGCCCACTGATTGGATCCCCTGGCAATGAAACCATCCATACTTTAATTTCCCCAGAGTTTCTCTCCCTGAAGAACGATGTTCCAGATTTACGTTCTCCTTCCCCCGCCCCCTCCCCAGATTGAGTCATCGTGCCAAGAGCAGCATGATATTGGGCAGTGTTCAAATTGCTCTACTTTGGAGCTGACTTGGAAGCTGAGGTAGATGCCTTGTCCCTCCCCAGATGTCACAGCTGGTTTGTCTTGGCCTCTTGAGAGGAAATCTGAAGGGAAGATACTAAGAGTGGCCAAATAGGGATGTTTGTTGAAAATACAGGATACCATATTGAGGCTGCGTCGGTAATATTCCAGATGCTTTCTTGCCTCCTTCCCATCCCCCGTCCCCCACAGTCTTTTCACCTCAGCCTCACTCCACCTGCCCTTCTTATCCTTTTACTTCCACCCCTAACTCTTTTCTCCCTTGTCTTGTGCCCTTCAACCTTTGTCTCTCCATTTAGCTAATCCCCTTCTAATAAAACCCCCATCCCTCCAAAAAACCTCATGGAATTAATATGCCATTTGCAAATCATGACTCTGTTGGTATGTTCTGTCCCTTTGTCTGCCTTGTCTCTTTAGACTGCAAGCTCGTCGGGATGGGACTGTCTGTACCTCCATTTGTACCATGCCTGGCACAATGGGGCCCTGATCTCTTGGCAATAAATAACTTTTTGAAGGAGACACATAGCTGCACTGATTTTATGTGCAGGAGATGAAGACAGAGATAATAGCAAAGAGCAGCAAACTGAACTCTATTACTGTATGCTGTGTACTCCAAAGGGTTCCTCGGGGCCCTTCTACCACACTTACTCCATTGCCTTGGCCCCATCACACTGCAGCTGGCTCCCCTGACTGCTTTCTGTGCTCAGATCCAATCTGCTCTTCACCTCCTAATGGCAGCGGCAGATTTCAGGATACAGTTACTCCACTTATACCTTTTACTAACAGTTTTAGTCATACAGGATCCTTCTGCAGAGCAAGCTGTAAACATCGATCTACCGATGCCATATATTTTCCCATTTCCCCTCTGCTTCCTGCTGTTCTGCAAGAGACATAATTGGTATCTGTCTGTCTTAGCCATCTATGGCACCAGTCAGCAAAGTATCTATAGTCAAAGCCAAGTTTGCTTTTCACCCACTCCCTTCCACAGCAAACAACTTACTGCAGCAGTTTGAGTGAACGGAGTTTTTGTAGCCTTTCCAGCTCTCTAATAAGTTTTGACCACCAGGGAGATAAAACCATTCCAAAGTTGTTTTCCATTTGGGAGCACATCATTGCTTGGTGTCCTTCCAAGATGAATTGCAGTGGCAGGTGGCTTTGCCAGTGCACCACAACCACCAAAGATCAACCATGGATCTTACAGGCACTTCTGGTTTGTTTTTTAAATAGGTGCAACTAAAAAAACTCCCTCTCTGTTAAAAATCTATATTCTAAATCATTTATAAAAGTGTAAATGCTATTGTTAAAAAATGTAAAGCTGCTGCTTAGGCTAGACGAGTGCAAACAATTCATTTAGCCTTACTGTGTGACGGATACATTGGAACTTTCCAATCTGTCCTGAGTAAGGAGGAAAATGATAGCTACAGCGTCCCGTGAGTAGAGCAGAGAACAGAGTGTTACTCTGATGGTCTCTCAGTTCCTCCCCTGCCGCCTCCTTGTGCTGGGAAAGGAGTAATGGTTGCAGAAATGAGTAACCAAGATTGGAGCAGATGAAGATTAGGCTGTGGATCATGTCTTAAGGTTCTAGAGTCTGTCCTGCAACATGATAACCATGGGAATAAGGGTTTGAAGGTTGGAGTCATAAGCCTATAGAGCAGTCTTTTTTTTTTTTTTTAATGAAGTGCTGTTGAATGAAATTCAGTAAATTGTGCTTATACCAGAGATTCTGCTGCTTTCATTCTTAAATGGGCTACTACAAATTTCCTCTGGTAGTCCATTGGACTATAGGCTGTCTTTTTCATCCGGTTTTGATTTCCATTCTGCAGATAAAAACCAAAAAGACCCAGGACAACGGGGAGAGAAGCCATTTCCGAAATGAGATTAAGGCACTGAGAAAGGAGCTGAAGGAGCGAGAAGAAACTGCTATGACTGAAATCCTTACCCGGGCTAATGTTGTTCTTGCAACAAATACAGGTTAGACATACTGTTTCTTCTTTTGCCTTTAGAAATGTTAGGTCAAATTAGGTTGTTCAACACAGCTTCATAGCTTCATTAGAGGCTCCAAGTAGCTCAAAGTGATTCTTCCAGATAGTCTGTAATAGTAAAAGCAGTACACAAAATACTTCTGTCTAGTCACCTACTTTGCTGTTAGAATTACTGAGGGCATATCTACACTGTAGTCCGAGGTGTGATTGTGTGTAGACATGCCCAAACTAGCTTTAATACAACCAGTGCAAGTACTAATAGCAGTGAAGCCACGGCAGCATGGACTTCAGCATGGGCTAGCCACCTGAGTAAGTATCCAAGGCCCCGTGTGGGCTTGTACAAACCCATGCTGAAGCCCATGCCTCTCTGACTTCACTGCTGTTGGTATTTGTACTAGCTAGAGCAGCGATACTTAGACTGAGGCTCCAGAAGCCACAAGTGGCTCTTTAATGTGTCTCCTGCAGCTCTTTGTAGCACCTGATATTAAAACACCGTGTGATTTAATTATTAACCAGTCAGGATGCTTTTACTATGTTATTTACCAATATTTGGCCAGTCGTCGTCGTGAAAATAATATGTATATGTAAAAATAGTAAATGAAACAATGAATTCACACTACTCTGGCTCTTTTGGGTAATGCTGATTGCAGTGTTCCCTCTAATTTTTTAAGTCCATGTGCAGAATGAATTTTCCTATGTGCACCAGTATGGAGGTGATGTGTGGCAGGGGTGGGGCCGACGGCTTCAGAGTGTGGGAGGGGGCTCAGGGCTGGGGCAGAGGGTTGAGATGTGGGGGGGATGAGGGCTCCTGCTGGGGATGAGGGGTTTGGGGTGCAGGCTGCCCTGGGGCTGTGGCAGGGAGAGAGGACTCCCCCAGCCCTCTCTCGCCACAGCAGCTTGGGGCCAGGTCAGAGGTGCCTCACCGCAGCAGCTCTGGCTGGGGAGCTGCCGGGGTGGTGCCTGCGGATGGGACAGCGTACAGAGCCGCCTGGCTGCGCCTTTGTGTAGGAGCCTGGAGAAGGGACATGCTTCTGCTTCTGGGAGCCGCTTGAGGTAAGCGCTGCTCGAAGCCTGCACCCCTGAGCCTCTCCCCATATCCCAACTCCCTACCCCAGTCCTGATCCCCATCCCGCTGTCCAACCCCCTAAATCCCAGCCTGGACCACCCCCTGCACCCCAAACCCCTCACCCCCTCCCGCATCCCAATCCCAATTTTGTGAGCATTTATGGCCCACCATACAGTTTCCATACCCAGATGTGGTCCTTGGGCCAAAAAGTTTGCCCATCCCTGACTTAGATAGCCAAACTATATGTAATTTAATATCACTCAGTGTGGTGGGACCGTATGGTCTGTAATGCCCATGTGTACCCGGGATGGATAGGAGTCTTAGAACTCCTTTTCTCTGCCTTTTCAATTTTAATGTGTTTCATTGGTTCTCAGCCTTTTCCCCTATGGAGACCCTCCTCCCTTCTGTCCATTACCTGCTTACCGCTGAGCAATATAAGAACGACAGGGTGGTTGTGATTCCCTAACACCTGTTGGGATTGTGACCCGGAGGTTGAGAATCCTGATCTAATTTCTTGGTATTATCTTCCTTTGTGTTCTATTTAATGTTCATAAAACAGACTAGCACTGAACAAACACACACACACACACGACTATATTTATTATTTAGCATGTAAGCTCTTTGGGGCAAGGACTGTCCTTTACTACCTGTTTGTATAGGGCCTAGCACAATAGAGGCCTGATCTCATTTGGGGTCTCAGTGCTACAGCAGTACATAGAATAAATAATAATGTTTGCCCATTGTGATCACAGTTTTATGTAACAAAACAGTTAACGCTGCCATGTAACATTTGCAGATGTTTCATGACCTGGTTGCAAACATAAATACCTCCATCTTTTAAAAAAAAAAAAAAAAAAAAAAAAGTTTATAAACCACAACAACAAAAACCCTGTGAAGTGGCCTAACTCACCAACTGCTTGCAAAATGTATTGTTTATATAGTGTTGTAAGCGTACAAGGCACTTTACAGAGCTATAAACAACAAAGGACCCTGCTCTGAGAGGCTTACCATGGACTGGAATGAGCTTGGTAACAGTGGTAGGTCAGAGGCAGAAACAGAAAGAGACAGCATTGAAAAATCAGTATTGAAAGCAGAGCTGAGCAAGTAGTGGTGCAGGGCTGGGAAGATTCACATATAATTATTTTGTTAAATCCAAATCTGTTTTCACTTCTATTTGTGACCCTTTTGTGTTCACTTTCCACAAACATTCCAACGTCAGTACTCTTAATACACCTGAATAGTGAATTTTTTACTTGAATGATCACCAAAAATGACTTTCAGACTGCTTTTGCTTGTAAAATTTGCACTTCACATGGTGGTTAAACAGCCAACGCAGTATGAACTATGAATTCTATTTTCAGTGAGTAAAACTTGTTGTTGGAAATTTTACACTGTCCTAGTCAGGTCTGTAGGTCACATGTTTCTGATTCCTGATGGGATGTTTTAGGTAATTGACCCACACAGTGAGAAATTTGAATGGAATTGTGGTGGGTTGGGTCACAGAAACCCCCTTGGGACTGCCACCCGATGTGCTGGGACTGCCTTGGAGCCCATTTTCCCTGGGAGCTTGGGACTTCAGTGCCCTGCCTGGTTGTGCCAGACACGCTAGCCTGCTACAAACACAGACCAGGTTTGAACCACGTCCCCAAAAGCTGCAGGCCTAACTGAAAACAGCTTAAGAAGCGTTCCTGTCTCCAACACCCAGATACTCAGTTCCCAATGGGATCCAAACCCCAAATAAATCTGTTTTACTCTGTATAAAGCTTATACAGGGTAAACTCACAAATTGTTCACCCTCTATAACACTGATAGAGAGAGATGCACAGCTGTTTGCTCCCCCAGGAATTAATTGCTTGCTCTGGATTAATTAATAAGTAAAAAGTGATTTTATTTAAATATAAAAAGTAGGATTTAAGTGGTTCCAAGTAATAACAGACAGAACAAAGTGAATTACCAAGCAAAAGAAAATAAAACACTCAAGTCTAAGCCTAACTAAATGCAGGTAAATCTCCCCCTCAGAGATGTTCCAATAGTCTGTAAAAGAAGCTTAGACTTCCTCCTAGTCTGGGTCCAGCAATCCCTCACACCCCTGTAGTTACTGTTCTTTGTTCCAGTTTCTTTCAGGCATCTCTTTGGGGTGGAGACGCTATCTCTTGAGCCAGCTGAAGACAAAATGGAGGGGTTTCCAGGGGCTTATATACAGGGGCGGCTCTACATATTCTGCCGCCCCAAGCAGTCATGCGCGGGAGGCGCCCCGGAGCCCCGGGAGCAGCGGACCTCCCGCGGGTTTGACTGGTGAGGGTCCGCTAGTCGCGCGGCTCGGCTGGACCTCCCGCAGCTGCGGGCGGTTCGCTGGTCCGGCGGCTGCGGTTGAGCTGCCGCAGTCATGCCTGCGGGAGGTCCAGCCGACCCGCGCGACCAGCGAACCGTCCGCAGTGACGCCTGCGGGAGGTCCACTGGAGCCGCGGGAGGAGCGCCCCCTCTGCAGTCATGCCTGCGGCAGGTCCGGTCGTCCCGGGGCTCCGGTGGACCTCCCGCAGGCCTGACTGCGGCAGGTCCGCCGGCCCAATCTGCCGCCCCTGCCGGCAAGTGCCGCCCCACACGCGTGCTTGTCGCGCTGGAGTCTGGAGCCGGCCCTGCTTATATAGTCTCTCTCATGGGTGGAAACCCCTCTCTCCACCATGTAGAATCACAGCTACAAGGTGGAGTTTTGGAATCACATGGGCAAGTCACATGTCCATGCATGACTCAGTTCTCTACAGGCCGATGCCATTGCCCACGTTAGCCCGAATGTTCCCAGGAAAGCTCAGATGTGGATTGGCCTCTATCAAGGTCCACTGTTAGCTGAGCACTCCCAATTACTCACCCCTTCACACCATGTTGACCAAATCTGGCTTGTGTGCTTCCTACAGCAAACACTTTAAATACAAGCATAGAGCTGATGCTTATAACTTGAGATATAAAAATGATACGTGCATACGAATAGAACGAATACATGCAGTAGAACATAACCTTTGCAAAGATATGTTACATATCTAGCATAAAACATATTCCAGTTATGTCATATTTACACTCATAAGCATATTTCTATAAAACATTATGGGGTGCAACATCACAGGAATATTCATTTGTACACAATATATGCAGTGTTTGTTTAATCACCCAATTAGGGAACAGAAACGATACCATATGGCTTAAGGAAGTAACCTAGGTACTGATCATGCCAACCATTTATGCATATGCTTATCTTTAAGCACATAAGCAGTTCCATTGACTTCATACTCAAGTGCTTTGTTGGATCAGGGCCCAAGCATCAAGAAATGCAACCTGCAATTATTTGATCAATAACTATTTGAAGAAAAGTGTGAATAATCTCAAATAACAAATATATTCAAGAGTTTCACAGAATGGCCATGGACAATTCACTAATAGGAAAACGCCCTATGAAATCCTTGAAATAAATTAACTCATGCACCCCTGCTGGCTTGCTAGCTAGTTTTGATGTCTAAATAACTTGGCTTTGTCAAAAGTCCTTTACAAAACAAATCAATACATTACATAAAAAAACCAAACCAACAACCCAATGCAGCCTTGATTTTACAAAGCTGGGATAGTCACAGCATTGGTAAAACTGGAGATTCAGATAATTATGGTTTCCCCAGTTATAGAAAGCCTGCTGGCTTACTCTGAACCATCCAGTTAGCCGGATTTATTCACACGAGCCAGATCTCTCTGCATCTCTCTGCTGCTAAGCTCAGCAGGAGGAGAGCTTAATTACTGCAACCCTGTGAGACATACGTGACCTTTAGTTAAGTGGAGATCTATAAATTTAGAGTGATGCTATATGGCTAGAATGATATAGCCCAGGGGTAGGCAACCTATGGCACGCGTGCCGAAGGCGGCACGTGAGCTGATTTTCAGTGGCACTCACACTGCCTGGGTCCTGGCCACAGGTCCGGGGGGCTCTGCATTTTAAATTAATTTTAAATGAAGTTTTTTGAGCATTTTAAAAACCTTATTTACTTTACATACAATAGTTTAGTTATATATTATAGACTTATAGAAAGAGACCTTCTAAAAACCTTAAAACGTATTACTGGCACGCAAAACCTTAAATTAGAGTGAATAAATGAAGACTTGGCACACCACTTCTGAAAGGTTGCCGACCCCTGGTATAGCCCCTCTCTACCTGCACAATTGTAAAGTCTTTCATTACATATATCTTTTTTTTGGAGGGGGCTTGCTGCGTGGCACACTCATAATTATGCAAATTATATATCCCATGTAACTATATTGGGTAAGTATATTCTGAAAAAGTTTTGCCTAATAAAAAGAAATCGCACTTAGGCTGACAAACTGTAGCTTGCGTCAGGTGCATCCAATCTGATCCAAAACTGTACAGACAGACTGTGGTTTATAAAAGAACTAAATCATCCCTAACCCGAGCTGCATTCCTCAGCCCTAGAATGGTACAAGATGTTTTTTAAACCAATCTTTCCCTTTATGACATTGCTCTGAATAATAAACATACAACAGGTTCCTACATTTTATCTCTCCTCCTCACCCCCTTTTCACCCACTTTCATGAATTATTTCACCAGCGTTTTCAGTGCCTCTCAAATATAGAGCTCTGAGCAATAGACATGTCAATTTAATTTAATATTTTATCTAGAGACCCTGATTTTTAAGGGTTGGGGCCCCATTGTGCTAGTCACTTTACACACTTAATGAAAAGACAGTCCCTGCCCCAAATAATTTTATCTGCTCTGTTACACCACAAATGTTCTAAGGAGTGTTTGTGCAGCGTTGTTGGTAGAATTGGTTTTCCTAACCATGCCACAATATATTCTTGAGATGACAGGTAGGTTAGACAAAGCCTGTTCAGTTTAAGGTCAGAAATTCTTTCCCATAGTACATTATTAAAGGCAAATCTCAAATCTATTTCCCTTCTAGCTTTGGTTGTTTGATGTAGAGGGCAGAAGGGAAGTGAGTGCTTTTGCTCTGCTTTGGTGAGATAGTGGAGCATATTGTTCTGTGGTTTTAATTATCTGCTTTTATTTTTGTTTTTAAGATGCTCAAGAGGGCATGGTTGTGAATGCCAAAGCAAAAACTGTAGTTGTTGTCAGATGCTGGCAAATAACAAGTCCCTTTATTTTTCCACGTGGACTGCAGATTTGAAATTGTGAATCTATGCAGAGAACCAGCATCTTTGTTACCTGCTTTTAACAGCAATTCATTTGTAAGGGATTTTTTTAATAGGCTTGTTTGTGCTCTTATTCTCTCCTACCAAGATGTGTTAACTCTCTTTTGATTTCTCCTTTGATTAGGTGCTTCCTCTGATGGTCCACTGAAGTTACTTCCTGAAAATCACTTTGATCTGGTAGTGATAGATGAATGTGCTCAGGCCCTAGAAGCAAGCTGCTGGATCCCTCTGCTGAAAGCCAGAAAGTGTATCCTGGCTGGTGATCACAAACAGCTGCCTCCCACAATCATATCTGACAAGTAAGCAGCATTTCACAGCTTTAGAATCTTCCATTAATTATTCAGGCAGACATTGATAAAGGTCCCAAAGATTCTTTGTGGGCAACACTTCATTAGAATGATCTGTTTGGTGTGTATATTACACTGGCTGAACATAATACACATTCATAGTTACATAACAGCAACTTTAACTATGGTCCCTTGTTAAAGATTAATGTGTATTAATGTGTATACATTGAGCAGGCTCTTTCGTTACATGTAATTTTATATGCTGGTGACCAAATAATGTAATACAGAGGCATTGCACCTTTTGTATTATCTTAGATGCACGTTTATGGAGCATCTTGTGGTGATGTGTGAATACTGTAGAACCAAGTAATAAAGGACTTGTAAGATGGTGGCAGGATCTGTGACCTTGCTTAAGAATTTAGTGGTCTTCTGTTGAATTAACCTCTTGGAAAGTGTTTGAACGATGCATTAAGCTGCTGAGTAAATTCTGTTGATTCATTGTGGCAGTTTGCTAATTCCACCAAGATGTAGGCATGACTCTCTGGTCAGAACTAGGGCCAGTGACATGGAGATCCTGCAGGAAACTAGAAAGAGCCAGGCTTGTAAGGAAAAGTTTGTGGGGATTATTGTTTGAGTTACCAGTAAATGCAAATCCCAGGAATCAGATAAATTTGACTTCATGTGGTATGTATAGACTTCATTTGGAGCCGGGTGGAACATATGCTCCGAGGACCCCATTTTAATGCATGTGGTACATGCAAAGGGGAAGAGTTATGGTTGCTTTGGCAGCTTTAACTTTGAATTTCCAGACATTTATGTGACAATAATGTGTCCATTCATTACACATACCTGGGGTTTAATATAATACATACAGGCGTTTGAGATCTTGGAAGCAAAAGAAAGAATGAAGAGCAAATCAGTCTGATACAGGAACTAGAAAGAGATAGCGGAAGGAAGAGGAGGATCTGTGTAGAGCGTCGTTACAAATTAGCTAACTGAAATGTGGAGTTGGCATAGCGAGCAATAGAGGAAGAACTGGTGGCCTTTTAGGGGAAAGAGAATCACCGACAGCAGCTAGATACATTTTAGTGGAAGATGTGATTAGGAGAATGAAAGGAACAGAAGATGGATGTGGCTTTCTTGGGTTTATAATGATGGCATGCCCCTGTATTCATGTGCATTAAGGCCCCAAGTATGCAAAACACTCCTGCATAAAGTTATGCACCTGCTTAAGTCTGTGTCTATTCAGAAAAGCACTCAAGTACATGCCTCACTGTTAGCATATGAATAGTCCCATTATGCTTAAAATTAAGCATCTGCTTAAGTGATTTGAGGGAATGGGGCCTTAATCAGCAGTTGAATGGGATTGATCTAACGCCATATATTGTCAATTGGAGTCTTTCAGTTGACTTCCATGGGTTTTGGATTAGGGTCAGGTAGTAATGAGAGAAATCATGGGAATACAATGTGAGATGAGTTGATGCTGTCCATAAGAACATAAGAACGGCCGTACCGGATCAGACCAAAGGTCCATCTAGCCCAGTATCTGTCTACCGACAGTGGCCAATGCCAGGTGTCCCAGAGGGAGTGAACCTAACAGGCAATGATCAAGTGATCTCTCTCCTGCCATCCATCTCCATCCTCTGACAAACAGAGGCTAGGGACACCATTCCTTACCCATCCTAGCTAATAGCCATTTATGGACTTAGCCACCATGAATTTATCCATTCCCTTTTAAACATTGTTATAGTCCTAGCCTTCACAACCTCCTCAGGTAAGGAGTTCCACAGGTTGACTGTGTGCTGCGTGAAGAAGAACTTCCTTTTATTTGTTTTAAACCTGCTGCCTATTAATTTCATTTGGTGACCCCTAGTTCTTGTATTATGGGAATAAGTAAATAACTTTTCCTTATCCACTTTCTCAACATCACTCATGATTTTATATACCTCTATCGTATCCCCCCTTAGTCTTCTCTTTTCCAAGCTGAAGAGTCCCAGCCTCTTTAATCTTTCCTCATATGGGACCCTCTCCAAACCCGTAATCATTTTAGTTGCCCTTTTCTGAACCTTTTCTAGTGCTAGAATATCTTTTTTGAGGTGAGGAGACCACATCTGTACACAGTATTCGAGATGTGGGCGTACCATGGATTTATATAAGGGCAATAATATACTCTCAGTCTTATTCTCTATCCCCTTTTTAATGATTCCTAACATCCTGTTTGCTTTTTTGACCGCCTCTGCACACTGCGTGGACATCTTCAGAGAACTATCCATGATGACTCCAAGATCTTTTTCCTGACTCGTAGCTAAATTAACCCCCATCATATTGTATGTATAGTTGGGGTTATTTTTTCCAATGTGCATTACTTTACATTTATCCACATTAAATTTCATTTGCCATTTTGTTGCCCAATCACTTAGTTTTGTGAGATCTTTTTGAAGTTCTTCACAATCTGCTTTGGTCTTAACTATCTTGAGTAGTTTAGTATCATCTGCAAACTTTGCCACCTCACTGTTTACCCCTTTCTCCAGATCATTTATGAATAAATTGAATAGGATTGGTCCTAGGACTGACCCTTGGGGAACACCACTAGTTACCCCTCTCCATTCTGAGAATTAACCATTAATTCCTACCCTTTGTTCCCTGTCTTTTAACCAGTTCTCAATCCATGAAAGGACCTTCCCTTTTATCCCATGACAGCTTAATTTACGTAAGAGCCTTTGGTGAGGGACCTTGTCAAAGGCTTTCTGGAAATCTAAGTACACTATGTCCACCGGATCCCCCTTGTCCACATGTTTGTTGACCCCTTCAAAGAACTCTAATAGATTAGTAAGACACGATTTCCCTTTACAGAAATCATGTTGACTATTGCTCAACAGTTTGTTTTTCTATGTGTCTGACAATTTTATTCTTAACTATTGTTTCGACTAATTTGCCGGTACCGACGTTAGACTTACCGGTCTGTAATTGCCGGGATCACCTCTAGAGCCCTTTTAAAATATTGGCGTTACATTAGCTAACTTCCAGTCATTGGGTACTGAAGCCGATTTAAAGGACAGGTTACAAACCTTAGTTAATAGTTCCGCAACTTCACATTTGAGTTCTTTCAGAACTCTTGGGTGAATGCCATCTGGTCCCGGTGATTTGTTAATGTTGAGTTTATCAATTAATTCCAAAACCTCCTCTAGTGACACTTCAATCTGTGACAGTTCCTCAGATTTGTCCCCCATCCTACTCCATCAGAGAATCAAACTTTTTCTTTCCACTGTCTGTAATGGATACTTGCCTGCATCTTTCCATCAATCAAAGTTTAGGTTCCAAAGGATTTAATTTATTGCTTGGCTTTTTTAGTTGGGTTGAATATTTGTTATAAATTACTGCTGGTTTATTAAAAATTAGGTCTAATTTGTGGAACTCTTCCCTGAGAGCCATAAATCACAAGCAGCAGTTGGTTTTTTAATATCCTTTCCCAATATTGATTTCCTGCATAATGCTTCCTAGACTGTGTATTGTAATATTGTTATGTTTGCTGATCTTAACATGTGAATCTTAATTTGGTTTTATGCAAGCGATAGATATGGATCTTTTCACTATATATTACTGGCAAGATGCATGAATGGCCTACCATATACAGAAATGTGCTCAGTGGAGCTAATTTTATATCCAGAAATACGTACACTTTTAACGTTAATTATTTATATTAGAGTAGCATCTAGAGAACCCATCTAAAATCAGGACCCCGGTACTAGGTTCTGTACATATACCTAGACAATCTCTGACTCATAGAGCTTACACTCTAAAGCAGGGGTGGGCAAACTTTTTGGCCTGAGGGCCACATCGGGGCTCCAAAACTGTATGGAGGGCCGGGTAGGGAAGGCTGTGCCTCCCCAAACAGCCTGGCCCCTGCCCCCTATCGGCCCCCTCCCACTTCCTGTCCCCTGACTGCCCCCCTCAGAACTCCTGACCCATCCAACCCCGCAGCTCCTTGTCCCCTGACCACCCCCTCCCGGAACCCCCTGCCCCTAACTGCCCGCCGGGACCCCACTCCAGGGCTGCCCAGAGGGTGGGGGCAAGTGGGGCAATTTGCCCCGGGCCCCACAGGGGCCCCACGAGCGCTGGCCCAGCAGCGGTCCGGGTCTTCGGCGACGGGGGCCTTTCAGTCACTCTGGGTCTTTGGCGGCATTTCGGCGGCGGGGGGCTCTTCAGTGCTGCTGAAGATGCAGAGCGACTGAAGGGCCCCCCACCGCCGAAATACTGCCGAAGACCCGGACTGCTGCCGGGTGAGTACAAGCGCCACAGCTCCCCTGCTTTGCCCCAGGCCCCCTGAATCCTCTGGGTGGTCCTGCCCCACTCTCTTTCCAACCCCCCCTGCTCTCTGTCCCCTGACTGCCCCCCAGGACCCTCTGTCCCCTATCCAGCCCTCCCCCACTCCCTGTCCCTTTACCATGCTGCTCAGAGCACCAGGACTGGCAGCCGCACCGCCCAGCCGAAGCCAGCCACACCACCGCACAGTCTAGAGCACCGGGGCAGGCCGACGGCTCTCACAGTGTACTGCCCAGCAGGAGCCCACAGCCCCACCGCCCAGAGCACTGGTGGCACGGCGAGCTGAGGCTGCGGGACGGGGGGCAGCAGGGGAGGGGCCAGGGGCTAGCCTCCCCGGCCGGGAGCTCAAGGGCCAGGCAGGACAGTCCTGTGGGCCATAGTTTTCCCACCTCTGCTCTAAATAGACAAAAAAGATTAGAGGGTGGGAGAGAGGAATTATTACCCCTATTTTACAGATGGGGAACCGAGAGATTAACGACCAGGTTTTTCAAAAGTATTTAGGTACTTAAGAATGGAGTCAGGTGCTTAGTGGGGTTTACTAAAGCACCAAGCTGGTTAGGCGCCTAACTCCCTCAGCCATCAATTTATGCGATAGCAAATTTGTATTTCGATTTATAATGAATTAAATGATAAACAATGGTGGTTTTTTTTTCAGTGCCACTACCTGGTAGGGGATGTTTGAATTTTACGAAACTACTGTAGGTAAAGAACAAAAGATTGAAAATGAAGGCTTCCAGGGACTCATGCTTAAATTAAGTTAGGCAAACATTTATGTACATGTTTATCACTGTATTTTTATTAAAATCTTATTAGTGGCATAAATCTTTGTCCCTTCAAAACAACAATGTTAACAAAGCAAAGTTATTTAGACTTTTGATACATTTAACAAAGATATTGTGAATGTCTTGATACAAACAGGCCAACGTTTTCAAGAATAGGAACCTAACGTTTGGTTTCTCAGTTCATATTTCGGCACCGAAGGTTGGATTTTCAAAAGCAGCTAGGAGTACAAGTCCCACTGATTTCAAATCCCAAAACCTGAAGGAGGGGCATAGCTTGGTTGAAGCATTTCAGCTATTGTGACTTGTGAAACTTTTAGTGTATTGGAAAGAGGAGTTGGTTACAAATATACTTCAGGCTCTTTGCTTATCAATTGTGCGTAGGTGGTATTCTCACAGTCAGGAAGTTAATGAGGACCTGGATTTGTCTAGTACTGATGAGCATTTTCAGTGTGAAACTTCTTAGCAGAAAAAAAAAATCCCTTTGTAAAATTCGAAATTCTGCTAACAGTTGGGAAACAAAGAAGCAAGTACAAAAAAAACCCCAAACACTTCAGAAATTTAAGACTATAAAAAGGTATGAAAATAGAGAACTAACAACATATAAATAAAAAGTTTGATTTAAATGAAAAATTAATTTAATTTTTGAAAATAATCATAATGTAAATAAAAGATTGATTTTTATTTTTTTTATAAATCATGATTTTTATTGACCCTGGCAAAGAGTTTACATAGCCTACCTCTCCATACTGCTGATTAGAGCATCTGGCTTTGTGTGATGGATTTAGACACTCTCATTAATTCATGCGTTCTTTTTCCTTATTAAATTCTGTCACTGTGGTTCCACGCTTATTTATTTAAAATATTAATGCAGTAGTAGGCCTACTAAGAGGAAGCAATGCCAGTTATCATGCACACAGCCACAATTATAAAATTACAATACATACAGCACGTGCTTTAAGAACGATTACATTGCAGGGGAGATCCGCAGCTGGTGTAAATTGCCATGGCTTCCAGCGAGTTATGACAGTTTACACCTGCTGAGCAACTATCCCTGTAATTTAAAAAAAATGTCTTGAGTCATTGCACCTTTTAAAAAACATGAAAGGACTAGGCACTTGCTGCGCCACAACCTGAGTAAGGGAGCTAATTTCATAACATGGCAGCCAAAAGAAGCAAAATACATATCTATAACCTGACTTAACTTTCAGAATAGTGAAAACCTCCTATTATATACGTCCAAAGGATAGAACAACTCAAGGCAAGCTGCTAAGAGATCATTTTAAATAAGGTTAAAGCAACACATCATCTTGGAGCAATAGGTTCTGATTTGAACGTAAATCTTGAGAGGCTGTTATGCAGCACATCCAAATCTCAGACAAATGCTAGCAGATCTCCCAGCACTAGCCTGGTAATCGGCTATTGGCAAAAGGAGATAGTGAGTAACTGGGAAGCCTGGCTGGAACCTCTGAATTCTAGTCTCAGCTTTTGCTGTTGTCTTGCTTTGTGAGCTTGTTGGCCAAGTCTTTTCATGCCTCTGTGCCTCAGTTTCCCCATCTGTAAAATGAGGATAAGGATGCATAAGTACATCAGAGGAGTCTTAAGGGTTAATTATTTAGGGCCAGATAATGAGCTCCTCACTCCCAGCCACGAGCAGTTACATGACTGAGCAGTCCCACTGACTTCAGGGGTACTGCTTGTGTTTGCAAGTGCTTACCAGTGAGAACAAGGGGTTTGCAATCTGGGTCTTCCAGTTTTCTGTTACATTTTGAAGTGCTGCATAAGTGCCATGCATTAGTATTAAAACCTGTCTGAAAAAACGTCAACGCATGTAAATATCTTGGGTTTAGTTGTATGAAGCACTTTTTATGGACATCAGAATTCAGATCAGACTACAAAGCCTCCTGAATAGTGGAGGTTGTTTTACTGGACACAGCTGTACCATTAGGAAATTTTCAAACACTGTCTGTACTTGTTTAAATAATTTGGGCCAAATTATCAGCATACAAAGAAGACACTACCAAGCACGTTGTGCTCTGAATGAATGGGTCAGGTCCTCAGCTGGTGTATGTTGCCATAGCTTTACTTTTATTTTTATTTATTTAGCTCCTTTGACTTCAGTGGAACTGGTGCTCATTTACACCAGCTGAAAATCTTGAAAACTACTGACCTCTTTCAAGATGTGAAATTTTAACAAAGATACTTAGCCAGTTTGGGGTGTTTTCAAGTGCTTCAGCTTCACATTTCACCCTGCACACATAGCATGCAGGTACTCTGCTATACATAACTGCACCATTTCTCATGCACTGGTTTCAGTACCAATACTGCAGGCAGAACCAAGATTAGAACCCAAGTCTCCAGGTGTTCAGCCCAGTGCCCTCGCCACTCGGCAACACTGCCTCACCCAATGGATGAGTGATTCTCCAAAGTTTTCATATTGCAGATCACTGAAGGTGAGGATCCTCTCATAGATTCAACCCCCTACTCCCTGTCTTGCACCTTCCCTGTGGCTGGGTTACATGAAAAAGTAATAAGGCTATTTGAAGGCAACAAGATAAAGCTGAACTGCCTTTCATGTGAGGGGTGCATATGTTTGGGTGTATTCCCCAAATTTTGTATCTGTGCTGTTCACTTTGCTCCCACCTGTCCCTTGGGCCTTGTGTCTCTCAGCTGCCTTTCTCTGATCCCTGAGCTGCAGTAATACTGACCTCCTCTCTGTTCCCTTTACACAGTCTCATGACTGCCAGTGCCAAGAGCCTTCTCTTGCTCTGGTTATCTGACAGGAGACATCTTTCCACTTCATCAAGACTCCATCTATTTGCAGATGCTCTTGGAAACTTGTATTTGCTCCCTTGCCTGGATGTCTTAATGCATCTCTCCCTCTGCTTTGAGTTTTTGTTTAACTTTGCAATGAATCCCTCACAATTTTCACCATTTTCTCCTTCCTGACCCTATGTTTCCATGTTATGATGTTTAATTTTTTCTCACTCCCTCAGTTGTGCTATTTTGCTAATTTGTTGTTGCGAAGTCTATAAGTGCCAAGCTGTTGACTTTTATTTTAAGTTTTGTAGCATCTTCATGCATTTTTAAAGCTCTTACACTACGAATAATTGGACTCTGTGAAAATAAGAAAGGGGAAGGGATGGATGGAAGCCAAATATCTGGTTTTCAACCTTAATGGCATCCTTGTGAACAACTCTGCAGTAAAATCTGTTGTTATATCAGTTTCTTGTGGACAAATATCCAAGTCTTTGGAATTAGAAGCTTTAGCACTAGGATGCTGTGGTACCCAATGTCTCTCTTTGGTTTAATAGATTTGGAATAAAACAAAGCAGAGAGAATGTCTCTCTAAATCAATATTGTTAACAGATTTACATCTCTCAAGTTACCAGTAAATTGTGCTCCAAGGAGCTTACTGTATTAAACAAAGCCATTGTTCAAGGCATCAGCAGTACTCTGTAGATCAGTAACCCCCTAGCCTGTTAGACAGAATACAAATCGGGAGCTTGAGCCAGCACCCAGGAGTACAGCTACTGGTGCAAGGAGTCTCACTGACTTCAGCCACTTGGAGGATCAGATTTACAAAGAGAAAGAACTAATTTTTTCTAGTAGATTCTTTGAAAAATAAATCAGACGTTTTAAATAGCTTCCTTTCATCAGGCTTCAGAATAATATAATTGTGCTCCAAATGTATTAGCTGTTGCATTTAACTAGGAGGGTTATCAATCCAATCTCTGTCAGCTAATCCAATATAGCTACTGGACTCAACTCACATCTTTATCCTTTACAAACAAATGCTGACAACGGTGGTTTTTGTTGTTGTTTAAATCTGTAATGGTAGAACATTTGAAAAGATTTAGAAGGCATTTAAAAGAACTATTCAGCATTACACAATTATATCTCCAGTAAAAACAGACAACACTAGTTTAGTATTTTTGTTAATACAAGATTCTTTGCATCACTTCTACATCTCATTTTAGCAAATTGAAATGGTGTCTAGCAGCCTGTAGATTCAACTGCTTTGCAAACAATGCCAAGATTTGAGCGGAACGCTGATTCTCAAGATGGTGGAATGGTGGACTTTGCCTTGGCCGGAATGGCCCATTAGTTCTAGCCACAGGAAGAACATTACAGCAGTACAGCACCTTGCAAGTGGGGTTACCAGTGGGATCAGATATACAAAGTATAAGTTTTAATTTTCATATGTGAGCAGAAATGTAGGCTTAATACAATATGTAAGCATCATGACCCAGGGTGTGCCTTGCAATACTGCCCCTTTTTGCAGTATAAATAAGCCTCAGTACTGGGAGTATTGATTGTATGGTTTTCACACCTAAGAGCTCCACAGTACATACAGAAGGACATTGGATATATAAAAGACTTATCATGATGTTATGGAATCAGCCCTGCTTAAGCAGGAAGCCTTTATTAAATGAAACCCTCTAGAGCTGCAGACATGAACAAACAGGCTTCCACACAGCTTGTGTTCCGGCTATGTCTCCATTGCTTATCAGGAACCATTTCCTCTCTGGAACACTATATAGCACACAGGGGCAATAGATGATATTGCAGCTATTGCCATCTATGTACTTGCCCTGCCAGACCATACAGTACATATTCTAGTGCTTTCTCCAGTTGAAATTTAAGGGCTAGATTTTTTTACTCTGTGGGAAGTCAGACTCCTTTCTTATAAAAGCAGCAAAGAATCCTGTGGCACCTTATAGACTAACAGACGTTTTGCAGCATGAGCTTTCGTGGGTGAATACCCACTTTGTCGGATGCATCCGAAGAAGTCGGTATTCACCCACGAAAGCTCATGCTGCAAAACGTCTGTTAGTCTATAAGGTGCCACAGGATTCTTTGCTGCTTTTACAGATCCAGACTAACACGGCTACCCGTCTGATCCTTTCTTATACTATGGCATGGGCTACCGGGACCTTGGCTCTGGGTGCAGAGGAGCAAGTGGGTGGGAAATAGGTAGAATCTTTCCTTTACCCCCCACAACATGCCAGACAGTAGAGCCTAGTTGGCTTAGAGATATGTAGTAATTTGCTGCAAGGGTAGCCCAGCAAATTATTACCCTGGGGGAGCATGGAGGGGGAATATGACTCCCAAAGCCACTGTTCCCTCCCTATGCTGCTTCTGGGTTTACACAACAGTGCACTGTCCCTGAAGGGCTCTGTCCTTGAGAAACTGTCTAATCCTAAGCGTCTGAAACACTGCGATTCCTACAACTTCCTATGAGTCTGTTTCCCAATTTAGGGCCCGCTCCAAAGCCCGCTGAAGTCAATGTAAAAAGAGTCCCATAATGCACCTCATTGTCAGGACGCTTCCTGATGTTTATCCTAAACATGTGCTTTTGTCGTTTCATACCAGTCCATTACTCCTCATTACGCTCTTCAAATATTTGCAGATCATTATCGTATCCCTTCCTCCTGGTGTTGCTCAGATAAACTTAGACATATTTAGCTCTTCTAATCATTTGTCATAAATCAATCTGCATCTTTCTGCCACTGAGCTGCCTTGAAATCATCATAGTGGTACAGCAGCAGTCTTCGTGCTCAGGTATATATGATATATTTGCATGTGGCATCCAAACAAATTTACTTTCATTTAATCACTGGATACCAAATATTGGGCGTTAACTTTCTGTGGCTAGCCACTACAGATCCAAACAATAAGCTGCACCACGTGTTTTATTGCAGTTGTATAGCTTATTCCTGCAGTGATTTAAAAGGAAAATGACTGTGGGGGAGGGAATCATTACAGTACATTAAATAGCAGGCCTATCTTCGTAGCAGTTTCAGTAATCTCTTAATGATACAGCATAATATAAAACAAAATGCCAAATGCATGAAACTGGTGATCCCATGAAAGATCTAATCCTGTTGCATGGATATTGCTGTAGATGTGCAAAGTATGCCAAAGCATTTTACAGACATCAGTGAGTTAAGCCCTCTTTATGTATGCAAGTGCTGTTACAGATGGGGAAGCCAGGGCCCAGAGAGGTTAAGTGACAAGCTCAGGCTTGCACAGTGAGAGTCAAGTTCTGAACTAGGAATCAAACCCAGATCTCTTGACTCCCTGTGCTGTGCCTTAGTGACAAGACCATCTTTACAAAAATAGCCAGAGAATGAAAACGCGTTGACTAAAAGCTTTTTGGTTTTACAGATAATAGTACAAGAATGAAGAGAGGAAGCCATAGTTCCTTCCTTTCATGAGACCCAAAGTAGTGTCACTTTTTAAAATGTAAATTTAATTCAATAACCTTATTTAATTCTGGAAGTACTAATGATCCCTTTCATGACCAGCCCAGAATGTGGCTGGGCACCCGGGGGTGGAGTCACACCTTTGGGTAGGCCACAGCAGCCCTCTTTGGCTATGAAAGACACTAATAGTTCATTCAAAGAACTTCTTTCAAGAGCTGACTGACGAGGGCTTGCCTGCAAAAGAACAGCAGCAGGCAGCGGTGGCCTCTTTGGAGCTTCTGACATGGACCATTCTCATTGGCCCCTACCATTCACAAAACGTCGTTGTCCAGAAGAACAGGATACCTAAGGATTGTACAGGCTGTATCCCATCACCCGCTTCTGGGATGGGATAGAGGGTACACATTGAGCAGTGCCAAAAAAATCACCCAGCAAGTCAGGTCAGGAAATGAAGGATAATTTAAACAACTGAACTGGCAGGGGACAATTGAATAGGGCCAGACTATAAGCATCAGGGCTTCAGAACTGAAATTTGGCTCAGTAGCCTTCCTTCTCTAAATAGTATTGTTGGCTCTTCAGTTACAAGAATAGTATAAGCAGTTGGGGGCCTTACTTCTGTGTCTTAACCTCACTATGGCACCTCCAACAGCTAAGGACTAGATCAGCAGAAGCTCTTTTCCCCCCTCATCAGTGTTTCTTGCAACGGAGCAATATCACCATTTCTCTCTCATCTTGCTGAAGGTCTCCCTGCTTTTGTGCCCTCCCAATTCAATTGCTGTGATGTCCTCTCCATGGGGTACCTTTGGAGGCAAAGCAAAAGCTGCCCCGACAGTGCTTGCTTGAGTTAGTCATGTGTGCTCCAAAGACTTCCCTGGCTCCTGATTGGCTTCCAAGTGCAATTCAAGGCACAGATAGTCTTAAAATCAATTTAAAAATCAAGTGATGATAAAAAGTGACATTTAATAGAATGAGGAAAATAAAAGTAAATAAAAATGCCTGGGGGAGGGTCGGGGGGAACACAGTTTTTATGTATCTTTCAAAAACTGGAAATAACAGAGCATGTGCCTGTCATCCTCTAGGCCCCCTGGCTTGCATGTTGTATCACTTTCCTCCCCAAATAACGTTCTAACAGCAGGACGACGTTACTTTTCTAAACAATCTTCCAACCAATCTGCTATGGATGGTGACTGGACTATGTGTGTCACTATCCAGACTGCAGCTTTGCTGTTTTTTACACCAGCTTCGCCGTGGGGAAACTGGGTTGGAGGAAGTGTCCTCACTCACCGGTGCTGGAGACATGCTGGAACTCTGGAACTTTTTTTAGGAGTCAAACAGGTGCCTTGTGGTTCTGTAAGTACTTCCAGTGCTTGTGTTCTGGCACATCTCAAGGGCTGCATTCACCTCCTGATCCTCAGCTGTGTGTGCTTTGAAAACTGCAGGCAGGGGAGCATATGGTTGCAAATCCCAATCTTTTACTAAGGGACTGTCCTAGTAAGAAATCATTTCATCTTCAATCAAGAAGAGTGTCACTTTCTGGAAAAGCTCCAGTCGGTAGCCCTCTAAATCTAGTCCCAGCCATCCAGAGAAGAATCAATGACCAACTGAGCTGCAGCAAATATCTTTTGAAAGGCATCAGAAGTAAGGCTCCCAGAAAAGTGCATTGAAGGCCCAACACAGTCTGCGTTAGCCTAATGCATCAATCGAAAACCCATCTCATCCAAACATTTTGAACTGTCCCCTGTTGCGTTTAGTTCCTTGATTAAATCCCTTCACAGGGATGTGATATGTGGCTAACAGACGGATATTGATGGAGTAGTGTGGATCTGATTAAAGATGCAATTTAAAATGAGATTGCTTTCAGTAAAGTGACTGTGTTATGGACAGTGTATGAAGCTATTCCTCATAGGACATCCATGTTCTCAGGGACTTCCACATTAAATATGATCCACTGAGAAGTCAAAAGACCGAGACCAAGATAATAAAGTGGTTTTGTGTCCCTCAGTATTTCAAAGCTGAGCTTGAGACATCTTAATGGGGCCCAATTTTCATAGAACAGGTGCTCAGCACATTTTAATCCCAACCTTGATTCGGCAGGGAAATTCTGCAAGTGGAATCTTAAAGTCTTGCATCGTAATGTCTCTCTTTATATGCAAGGTATGATGAGTGTTGACAGGGCACACGATGAGTTCAGCTGGGTTGGGTGACTTTAGCTTTGCATTTCTTGACTTCCTAGTTTTTAAGTATGACCTTAACTTTGACTCCCTATGTGTGTTTTGAGAGAACTACATTTTGCACCAAAGACTTTTTGTCTTAAGTAACTGAGACCTACAGCCTTAACTCCATGTATGCCTGGATTTGCCTCTGCAGCCTCCCTGCACGGCCCATCAGGGCATGACTCATGCAGCCACAGGTCTCTGCGTGTAGGTCGCTGGCTCTTCGAGGTCCAAGGCAGCGATGCTTTCGCCCCGTGGCCAAAGCACACTTCAGTCCAGCCCCTTTCAGCATGTTAAGGTTCAAAGGAAGCCAAGAACAAAATACCACAGCTCGGAACAGGGTGGTCCGATGAACCTTTGGTAGGACCCTGCCCTTCTATTCAGGGCTTGTCTTTAAACAGTCCTTGTTTCCACCAATTCCCGAGGGACTGGTTGTCTCGTCTAGCAGGAGGCTTGCCCAGCCGGTAAGCTAGCTCAGTCTCTGAGTGGCTTCTCTCTCATCAGAAGCAGAGCTCTGCTCTCCTTCCTGGTCAGCCTTGAGCTTGGCTTTTAACTCCCCACTCCAGTCCTGGCATTTGCTGTGGGCTCTTTTTAACCCTCTCATGGCCAGTGTGGGGCTACCTGCCTCATCGCACCATGTTTCATGACTTTTCTGGAGTGGGAATCAACAACTGCAGAAACTAATTATATGGTGAAATAATAGCAAATTTTATTAACAGGTGAATGATTTTTAAGTGGCTTTATGTCCTCATTATTCACACACCCCTCCTCCCCCGACACAGACACACAACATACACACCCCGGATGCACACAGACCAGCTCTGTTGGCTACAGCTACACCCCAGGGCTACAGACTCATTTTCACGAGCTTGAATTTCTCCAACCCACCCTGCAGCCCAGTTCTCCCCCCCCCCCCCCAGTGGATATATAGGACCTTGGAAACAGTGCTGTGAATATCTATATGGGGTTGTATTTCAGAGGATAGGGCATGTTCTGTTACTTCGCCTGTGTTTTGTGAGATGCCATTAAAATAAACGCCTTAGAACATTTCTTGCCGGTATTAAAAAGAGAAGTTTTATTGCAACTACTTCATGGGTCATCTTTAAACATGATCCTTGGTTTGCTTATTAGATTTGTAAAGAACTTGTCAACTGAGTGAGGGGAAAAAATCCTCTTTGTTTGGAAAGACTCTAATCTGTTGTTACATCCAATTGAAGTTGTCAGTGATGTACCAAGAGGTATTTTTACATTGCTCGTCTGGAGCCGAGTGGCAAATCTCCTGAACCAGTGCGACTCACTCTTGATTTGCCTGACCTGGCTAATACAGCCAGCTGCTTCCCTAATATAGACCTGGAGTCCATGTCTCAATAAGTGGCTTGTTTTTCATTTGCAATGGCAGATATTCAGAGGGCTGGGAGGCCCAGGGGATTGGTAATGAGAGTCCAGATACTAAGTAAGCAAAATTTACTCCCAGCTGATGGCTCTCTGGTGGCCTGCATGAAGCAAGTTAGTCTCAATCCAGTTTCTAGTGAACAGGTATCCACTTCACAGTTAGCACTCATGACTGCCTTTGTTGATAGTGCCATGAGAATCTGCAAGGACTGAATGTGAATGGAACACAGCAGCCTCTCACTCCTGGAGGTGGCTCTGCCTGGTAAGATTGGCATAGATTGGCTCAGCAGAGTAGAAAAGCTTAGTTTCCTAATGCCAGGCTTGTTATGTGCATAAACAGCAGACTCCAGGGCCTTTTTCTGATTGACACTACGGGTATGTCTACACTACGGGATTATTCCGATTTTACATAAACCGGTTTTGTAAAACAGATTGTATAAAGTCGAGTGCACGCGGCCACACTAAGCACATTAATTCGGCGGTGTGCGTCCATGTACCGAGGCTAGCGTCGATTTCCAGAGTGTTGCACTGTGGGTAGCTATCCTGTAGCTATCCCATAGTTCCCGCAGTCTCCCCCGCCCATTGAAATTCTGGGTTGAGATCCCAATGCAAAAACAGTGTCTTGGGTGATTCTGGGTAAATGTTGTCACTCAATCCTTCCTCCGTGAAAGCAACGGCAGACAATCATTTTGCGCCCTTTTTCCCTGGATTGCCCTGGCAGACGCCATAGCATGGCAACCATGGAGCCCGTTTTGCCTTTTGTCACTGTCACTGTATGTGTACTGGATGCTGCTGACAGACACGGTACTGCAGTACTACACAGCAGCATTCATTTGCCTTTGCAAGGTAGCAGAGACGATTACCATCCCTATTGCACCGTCTGCCATGCCATTGTAAATTGGTGATGAGATGACAGTTATCAGTCGTTCTGTACTGTCTGCTGCTATCATGGGTGCTCCTGGCTGTCCTCGCTGAGGTCGGCCGGGGGCGCATGGACAAAAATGGGAATGACTCCCCGGGTCATTCCCTTCTTTATGTTTTGTCTAAAAATAGAGAAAGTCCTGCCTAGAATATGGGGCAAGTGTACTAGAGAACCAGAGAGCACAGCTGCTCCGTGTCAGAGCCCCAGAGATCCCACAGAAATGATGAGCTGTATGCCATTCTAGGGGGTGCCCCTGCAACAACCCCACCTAATGTTTCCCTCCTCCCCCAACCCTTCTGGGCCACCATGGCAGTGTCCCCCCATTTGTGTGATGAAGTAATAAAGAATGCAGAAATAAGAAACACTGATTTTTTAGTGAAATAAAATGAGGGGGAGGAAGCCTCCAGCTGCTATGATAGTCCAGGCAGGACATTAAAGGGGGGGGGAGGAGCCCAGCCTCCCGCTGCTATGATAGTCCAGGCAGTACAGAATCTTTTAGGTAGACATGAAAGGGGGGGCTGATGGAGCTCAGCCTCCAGCTGCTATGATGAGGACGGTTACCAAGCCTTTTGTACTGTCTGCCGGGAATGACTGGGAGTCATTCCCATTTTTACCCAGGCGCCCCCGGCCAACCTCACCGAGGCCAGCCAGGAGCACTCACGGGCTGATGATGACGATGGATAGCAGTCATATTGTACCGTCTGCCACCAGGAAGGGGATGCTGGTGTTCAGCGCTGCAGCACCCTGTCTACCAGCAGCATGCAGTAGACATAGAGTGACACTGAAAAAAGGCGAGAAACGTTTTTTTTCCCTTTTCTTTCGGTGGAGAGGGAAGGGTGTAAATTGACAACATATATCCTGAAACACCCGGGAAAATGTTTTTGACCCTTCAGGCATTGGGAGCTCAGCCAAGAATGCAAATGCTTTTTGGGGACTGTGGGATAGCTGGAGTCCTCAGAACCCCCTCCCTCCCTCCTTGAGCATCCATTTGATTCTTTGGCTTTCCGTGACGCTTGTCACATAGCACTGTGCTGTGGACTCTGTATCATAGCCTGGAGATTTTTTCAAATGCTTTGGCATTTCGTCTTCTGTAATGGAGCTCTGATAGAACAGATTTGTCTCTTCATACAGCGATCAGATCCAGTATCTCCTGTACGGTCCATGCTGGAGCTCTTTTTGGATTTGAGACTACAGTGCCACCCATGCTGATCAGAGCTCGACGCTGGGCAAACAGGAAATGAAATTCAAAAGTTTGCGGGGCTTTTCCTGTCAACCTGGCCAGTGCATCTGAGTTCAGATTGCTGTCCAGAGCAGTCACAATGGTGCACTGTGGGATACCGCCCGGAGGCCAATACCGTTGATTTGCGGCCACACTAACCCATATCCGACATGGCAATACCGATTTCAGCGCTACTCCTCTCGTCGGGGAGGAGTACAGAAATCGGTTTAAAGAGCGGGCCTCGTTATGTGGACGGGTGCAGGGTTAAATCGGTTTAACGCTGCTAAATTCGGTTTAAACGCGTAGTGTAGACCAGGCCTACAACTCCTTTACCCTGCCAGAGCAAGGCAAAGGGGCCTTCATATCAATCAGAATCAGGCCCTTCAGACTCCTGGGCTCTAAAGCCAGCCCCTTTCATCAGCACTAAAATCACTGTGTGTAAGGGATTGTCTGCTGTTGGAAATTTACCAAATTAGCTGTTCTGGAATAATTATTACAGAACAGGTTTCAGAGTAGCAGCCGTGTTAGTTGCATTTGTAAAAAGAACAGGAGTTCTTGTGGCACCTTAGAGACTAACAAATTTATTTGAGCATTAAGCTTTCGTGGGCTACAGTCCACTTCATCGGATGCATAGAATGGAACATATAAGAAAAGTGTGTGTGTGTGTGTGTGTATAGATATAGATATCCAGAGAAGAGCCACAAGTACTCCTGTTCTTATTACAGAACAGTTATTCTGGACATTCTCATTCCAAAATAAGAGTATCCACATGGGGGCTTATGCTGAAATAATTATCCTGCAATAGCTATTTCAGTAAATGTCCACGTATAGCCAAGCTCTAACATATATCAAAATTTAAACCCAACACTCTGTAGACAAACGACTTGATTCAAATGACCCCTGCATGTGGCCGGAGGGGATTATCTCAATTCTCCCAGGTGATAATTATGCCTTTTACTTCTCGCTAAGAGTTAATTGGCCCTACTGTTGCTAGGCCCAAAGCTATCAATAATGGAGTCTACCCAGAGCAGAGTCTATCCAACTTGATTCTACTTTCCATACGTCACTCGCCACAGGTTTTCTT
Organism: Mauremys reevesii; assembly: GCF_016161935.1. NCBI lineage: Eukaryota > Metazoa > Chordata > Testudines > Geoemydidae > Mauremys > Mauremys reevesii. The sequence continues at coordinate 115,027,224 of NC_052626.1, forward strand.
TGTTGTTTATTGTTCAGTCATCGCTGCTTCTCTTCCTGCTTGCCTCAGGGCTGAGCTAACAATTTTCAGGACCGCAGCAGGGCAGAGGGGAAGATGAGGGATCAAGCTGTGAGTTACTTCCCCATTGATTTCTGCTCCCAGAAGGGAAGACCATTCTGGTCTAGTCGTTCTGTTTGTTCCTAAATAAGGGGTGGGCAAACTTTTTAGCCTGAGGGCCACATCGGGAAAATTGTATGGTGGGCCATGAATGCTCACAAATGGGGTGGGGGTGCAGGCTCTGGGGTGGGGCTGGGGCTGAGGTGTTTGGGGTGTAGGAGGGTGCTCTGGGCTGGAACCGAGGAGTTTGGAGGGCGGGAGGGGGGATTAGGGCTGGAGCAGGGGGTTGGGGCATGGGGAGAGGTTCAGGGGTGCAGGCTCCAAGCGGTGCTTACCTCAAGTGGCTACCGGAAGCAGAGGCATGTCCCTTTTCCAGCTCCTACCCAGAGGCACATCCAGGCGGCTCTGCACGCTGCCCCGTCCACAGGCACCACCCCTGAAGCTCCCATTGGAGCCGGAGTGGGGCTATGCTGCGGAGCCGCGTGGTACAGCCTCTGACCCAGGGCCCCGGCCGGAGAAGTGCTGCGCTGCGTGGTGCGGCCCCCCGCCGGAGCAAGGCCACACTGTGTGGTGTGGGCCCTGACCCAGCACCCCGCCCAGAATGGGGCAAGCCCCAGACCCCACTCCCTAGCGAGAGCACTCAGGCTGGCTTCAAACAGCTCGTGGCCGGATCAGGCCCGCAGGCCATAGTTTGCCCATCCCTGTCCTAAATCAGCACCTGACCACACAGCCCCAGTCCATTGCTTGTATTGTTCATGCCAAGGTTTTGACTTTACTTATACTAAGTACCAAAACTTTTGCTTTTTCTTTGCTGGTTATTTACACAGCTTTGGTAATAAAATTACTACCTGACCAGAAGGGTCTGTCTTGGTGTGTGTTCACTCACCATTCACCTTAGATGGGTGAAGTGAGTGACTTCCATATCCACCTTTACTCTCCATCACAGCATTCTGGTTTATGGAGTTCAGAGCAATGAAAAAGACTTCTGTAGTTGATACGTGTGTCAGAAGGAGCAGGCAAGCCCTGAAGCCATCCCATTGATGGAGACCGAGAAGGTTGTCTCTACTGTTGGAGGGAGCTGAGCTGTGATGTGGGTTTAATCCTACAAACTCTGAAAGACCCAATGGTGGAATTGCAAGGCAATGCATGTCTGAGCTCTGTCAGCTGTGGCAAGGAAGTGTCAAGTGCATGATACTGTAGTGTGAGGTGGAATAGTCTCCTAGATCCTGGCAGCAATCAGAGTATGCCATATAATGTAACATTTCTTCCTCTCTTTCCTCCGCCAAACTTTCCCTTTGCGTCTGTGGCTGCAAATGTTGATTATGGTCATAAAATTAGTGAGTCCTTTTTAAAATCCAGCCACAGTATTTTTCTCTGCCCTCCCGTGGCAGTGAGTTCCACATATTAACCATTGATGATGTAACAAAGTAGTTTCATCTTGCTCCAAATATGTGGCCCTTTTAATTTCAAGGGGCTTCTCCTGATACTGTAATATGTGTCAGGGTAAGGAGGAGAGTCTGGTCATACTTCACTGTAGACTTTTTCCTCATCAAGGAAGTCTCTCCTGAGTCTTCTCCTCTGCAGTTGTAATTAATCTGCAATCTCTCATTTTATGTAAATCTTGCTGTGTTTCTAACATGAGGTGACCAGGCAGTATTACAAAAGAGGGCATGCGTTATTTAATGAAATATTAATGAATGATCTTCGGTCCCTTTGTTAATTGCACGCTCCTTGTGTGTTTAAAAAGCTGGAGGAGTGGCTTTACTGAGTTATCCACTGTCGTTGTTGTTAATTAATTTATTTATTTCATAGTGTTATTGTAGCATCTGGAAGACCCTGTCATGGGCCAGAACCCCATTGTGCTAGGCACTGTACAAGCACAGGGTAAAAAGATAGTCCCTGCGCCCAAGAGTTTGCAGTCGAAGTACGGTGGCTCTAGATCTTTTCCGACAGAGTGCTGCAAGGTCAGAATCCATTGCAGCAGAGAGGCAGACATAGATAGTAGTTGTTATACCCTATAGAGTTACGCTTTGTGTAAGAGAATTTAAAATGAGCAGTTAGAAAAAACAATCCGCATAGTGGAAGCCGTGGCTGGTTATAAAACAAGGATATACAGAGATGGTTAGTGTTCGGGACTGGGTCTCTGGGTTCTAGAGGCTCTAATGGAGATCATGGCTGCTAATCTAATAATAATTTTTGAAAGTCGGACAGAAGTGTGATGACTAAGTCGATGGCACCCCTTTAACAGTCTTTAAACAACCTCCTTAATGGACTTGTCCTCCTTGCCTGTTCAGTTTGTCTTGTTAATTGTTCTCCTGGTGCAGGGCTGCAGCAAAGGGTCTTTCTCTCACCTTAATGGAGCGTCTGATTCAGAAATATGGCGAGAGAATAGTGAAGATGCTGACTGTGCAATACCGAATGCACCAGGCCATAATGCAGTGGGCCTCCACAGAAATGTACTGTGGCCGACTCTCCGCTCACCCTTCCGTAGCGCATCATTTACTGAAGTAAGTGACTTGGCTTTTTTTTAAACCAGGTTTCAGTGAGGAATGGACATTGTCAGTTAATACTTATCAACAGTTAACAATTTTCCATCTGTCTGTGATATCCTTTTGCTATTTCTTTCTCATTTTGTTCTTATTTCATTTAGCAAACATTGATTTTGTTTTCCCTTGTGCAGCTTACAGAATAGAAACCCACAGGGTTACACTCTGTTTTGGTTTTTAAAAAATCCTCCTATGGCTTGTTATACAGGAAGGCCTGATCTGCAGCCTCTCCAAGAAGAACTCCCCAGAACAGAGCGTTAAATATTGACTAGCTGTAACATCTTTAGCACTGTATCTGTTGAGACAAATCTATAAGTGGGTTTTCAAAACAGGATTTTTTTTTTTTTTTTAAAACATGCCTGTTACTTTCTCAGTGTCTCCATCTGGGGCCTGCTCCTGCTCCCACTGAAGTCAATGGACGTTTTTGTGATGGGCCTTGGCTACACTTGCAAATTTGCAGTGCTGCAGCAGGGTGTGAAAACACACCCTCTCCAGCGCTGCAAAGCGCCAGTGTGGTCAAAGCCCCAGCGCTGGGAGCGCGGCTCCCAGCGCTGTCCGTTATTCCCCACAGGGAGGTGGAGTACGGACAGCGCTGGGAGAGCTCTCTCCCAGCGCTGGCGCTTTGACTACACTTAGCGCTTCAAAGCGCTGCCGCGGCAGCGCTTTGAAGTGCAAGTGTAGCCAAAGCCATAGATTTCAGTGAGAGCAAGTTAAGTTTGTTATGGAATTGTTATTGGTGGTTTGCTTGATAGCATGTTTAGGCCCTGACCAAGATTGGGGCCTTATGGCACTAGGCATTGGACATGCATTCTAAACTCTTTGGGGGAGGGGCCCTCTTTTTGTTCTGATTTTACCGCGCCAAACACAGTGGGGTCCTGGCCTGTGACTGGGACTCCTACATAAAACCATAAGTAATTATAATTTAATAATAATGACGACGATAAAAGACTGTCCCGGTCTGAAGAGCCTACAACTTACATAGACAAGACAGACAACGGGTAGGAGAACAAGGAAGTATCATTGCTCCCATTTATAGATGGGGAACTAAGGCAGAAAAAGGTTAAATGAATTGCCCAAGGTCACACAGGAAGTCGGTAATGCAGAGTGGAGAATTTAACTCAGAACTCTTAAATATCAGTCCAGTCCTTAACCACAGGCCCATTGTTTCTCTTAGTGAATATGGTGGTTGCGTCTCTTTCAAGATGCACTAATATTTTCTCAATATTTAATCAGCAAAAGTAGTTCTCAATGTCTATGTTATGGTAGCGTCCAAAGTCCCCAATCCAAATCGTGATCCATTGTGTTGGGAGCTGTACAACTGTAGAAAAGAGACAATCGCTGCTTCACAGGTCTTACTATCCGAGGCTACGTCCACACTGCACACTTCTTTTGGCAGCGGATAGTGTGCGTACCCAGGTAGTGGGTTTCACAATCAAAGTTTCATGGATCAAATTCTCATCTGTGTGCAAAGTCTGAGTGACCAAGTTTTGTGGAGGGGGTTTCTGTGGGAATAGGGGCTGGCTGTGAGGCACAGCTTAGGCGAATAAAGACATGCCTGAATGGTGTGGGTATGTACCTGAGTGCGTACCCTACATGGCTCTTTACTTGCCCAAGCCGTGCACCTGTCTATGCTGCTGTTTTTTAGCCATGTAGTGTTCTGCTGTCTCCCGCTGCTGGAGTCCTTCCCCACCAAAGTGAAATATTCCAGCAGCGGGAAAAGGCTCTGCCAGCTCCCCACTGCTACAGCCCTTCACCCACTGTAGGGAAAGACTCTGGGCAGCAGGGAAAGGCTCTGGCAGCAGAGAGGTGGTGGGGAAAGGCTGAGCCTATTTCTGCTGTCTCTCCCATGCCGGATCCTTTCCTCGCTCCAGTCAGGGCCGGCTCCAGACCCCAGCGCACCAAGCGCGCACTTGGGGCGGCATTTTGCCGGGAGGGCAGCAGGTGGCTCTGGCGGACCTTCCGCAGTCATGCCTGCGGGAGGTCCACCGGAGCCGCGGGACCAGCGGACCCTCCACAGGCATGACTGCGGAGGGTCCGCTGGTCCCGCGGCTCCGGTGGACCTCCCTCAGACATGACTGCGAATCTAGGAGGATATAAGCAGTGCATTGATGGCCTGAGCCAGCACCCAGTGCAGTCAGTGGAAAGATTCCCACTCACTTCAGTGGACTCTGGATCAGGCTCTTAAACAGCAACTGTTCTTTTTCATTCACACAGTTAATGCTACTGTAAGGCGCACTCAAGTGAAAGTGTAAGTAAAAGTATAATTAGGCCGGGCAAGAAAAGAATTTGAAGAGCAACTAGCAAAAGACACAAAAACTAACAGCAAAAATTTCTTTAAGTACATCAGAAGCAGGATGCCTGCCAAATAAAGGCACTGGACGATCAAGGAGCACTCAAAGAAGACAAAGGCCTTTGCAGAGAAGCGAAATCATTTCTTTGCATTGGTCTTCATTGCAGAGGATGTGAGGGAGATGCCCAAGCCTGAGCCATTCTTTTAGGTGACACTTCTGAGGAACTGTCCCAGATTGAGGTGTCAGTAGAGGAGGTTTTGGAACAAATTGATAAACTAAACAGTATTAAGTCACCAGGCCAGGCAGTGTATTCACCTCAGAGTTCTGAAGAACTCAAGTATGAAACTCCTGAACTATTAACTGTGGTATGTAGTCTGTGGCTTAAATCCACCTATGTACCAGATGACTGTCGGGTAGCCTAACTTCAGTACCACACATATTGGTTGAAACTATAGTAAAGAACATTATTATGAGACACATAGATAAACACAATATATTGGGGAAGAGTCAACACGGCTTTTGTAAAGGGAAATCCTGCCTCACCGCTCTGTTAGAATTCTTGAAGAGTGTCAGCAAACATGTGGACAAGGGCGATCCAATTGATATAGTGTACTTGGACTTTCAGAAATCCTTTGACAAGTCCCTCACCAAGGCTTTTAAGCAAAATAGGTAGTCATGGGACAAGAAGGAAGTTCCTCTCCAGGGGCGGCTCTAGGAATTTGGCCGCCCCAAGCAGGGCGGCACGCCGCAGGGGGGCGTGCTGCCGGTCGCCGGTCCCGCGGCTCCGGGGGACCACTTGCAGACGTGCCTGCGGAGGGTGCGCTGGTCCCGCAGCTCCGGTGGAGCATCCGCAGGCACGCCTGCGGGAGGTCCACCCGAGCCGTGGGACCAGCGAACCCTCCACAGTCATGCCTGAGGGAGGTCCACCGGAGCCACGGGACCAGTGCACTCTCCGCAGTCATGCCTGCGGGAGGTCCGCTGGTCCCGCGGCTCCGGTGGACCTCCCGCAGGCATGACTGCGGAAGGTCCGCCGGAGCCGCCTGCCGCCCTGCCGGCAAAATGCCGCCCCAAGCGCGCGCTGGGGTCTGGAGCTGGCCCTGTTCCTCTCATGGTTCAGTAACTGGTTAAAAGATAGGAAACAAAGGGTAGGAATAATTGGTCAGTTTTCAAAGTGGAGAGAGGTAAATAGTGAGGTCCCACAAGGATCTATACTGGGACCAGTTCTGTTCAATGTATTCATAAATGATCTGGAAAAGGGGATGAACAGTGAGGTGGCAAAGTTCACAGATGATACAAAATTACTCAAGATAGTTAAGTCAAAAACTGACTGTGAAGAGTTACAAAGGAATCTCACAAAACTGGGTGACTGGATAACAAAATGGCAAATGCAATTCAATGCTGATAAATGCGAAGTAATTCACACTGGAAAAAATAATCCCAACTATACATATAAAATGATGGGGTTTAAGTTAGCTGTTACTACTCAAGAAAGAGATCTTGGAGTCACTGTGGATAGTTCTCTGAAAACATCTGCTCAATATGCAGCAGTACTCAAAAAAGGTAACAATGCTAGAAACCATTGGGGGATAAATAATAAGGGCTAAATAATAAGAAAATATCACAATGCCACCATATTAATCAATGCTATGCCCACACCTTGAATACTGCGTGCAGTTCTGGTTGCCCCATCTCAGGAAAGATATATTAGAATTGGAAAAGGTAGAGAGGGCAAGAAAAATGATTAGGGGTAATGAGCAGATTCCATGTGAGGAGAGACTGGGGCTGTTCATCTTAGAAAAGAGATGACTAAGTGGGGATATAATAGGGGTCTGTGAAATCATGAATGATGTGGAGAAGGTGAATAGGGAAGTGTTTACTCCTTCACGTAACACAGGATCCATAGGTGCTGATGCCGTGGGAAAAATTGGTGGGTGCTGTGCACCCACCGGCAGTCAAGCTTCTCCCCCTAGCTCCCAGTGCTTGCTGCCATGAAACAGCTGTTTCGCAGCATAACAAGCTCCGGGAGGGAGTGGGGAGAAGCAGGAACGTGGCTTGCTTAGGGAAGGAGGCGGGGCTGGGGTGGGTATTGGGGGAAGGGGTTGGAATAGGGGCAGGGAGGTGGAGTTGGGGCAGGGATTTTGGGGAAGGGGTTGGAATGGGGGTGGGGCAGGGGTGGGAGGGGGCGGGGCAGGGGTAGGGGTGGACTTGGGGCAGGGCCGGGGGCAGAGGCAGGTTGAGCACCCACTGGCACCAGCAGAAGTTGGTGCCTATGACAAGATCTTCGGTTGCTGGTGGAAATCCAGCTCTGTTTATGAAATCTGTGACTATCTGATGGCTATTGGTGGCCTATGCCAAATGATTTGTCTCAGTCTACCTCTAGTGGACAAGTAGGTATATTTTAGTCCTGATACTGAAGACTGCATCCCCAGGAAGGGACTTTTGGACGTTTCTGCTTATTGATATCTGAAAGTAACACTGTAGGACACTTTAATCATGTCTGCAGCATTCTCATGTATTCTGACTCTAGTTTGCTGCCTTTTCATTTTACTGTGCCCAGGTGCTAGTAAATGAGGATCAGATTAATTAAGTCCTGGCAGGTTTGGAGTGAGAGGGATACTGGAACCCGTTTTACAGACTGGTTGGGCATATCCTGGTGAGATGCTAGAACCTATATAGGTGAGGCTGGAGCAACCTAACCCTCAAAACTCTGATCTTGGCCTTGTTGTCCACTCACCCAGCTTTGTCAAATTCGCACCATCCTACCTGCTATTTCATAGATGTGATTCTGTGTAAGGGTAGAAATTTCTGGGATGTTTGCGAGATATGGAGGCTCAAGGTGAAGTGTGTCCCCGTCTTGAAACATCTTGAGTTGACTTGGAGGGAGGGGGTTGCTCAGCATATTGTCAAAAACACCTTTGAGCTAGAAACACTGGCCAAGATTTAAAAAATGGGTAACTAAAATTAAGCTCTGAAGTCAGTATTTAGGCACTTAAAGAAGTATCCCGATTTTAAAAGCTGTTACACCCATAGCAGCACCCACTGACTTCAAAAGAAGCTGCTAAAAGGGGTTTAAGACGTCTGCAGCCATATATGAAACACCAAAGTATACAGGATCTAAGATGTTCCTGGCTGCCAAGGTTCCTGACCCTACCACCAAGGTATCTGGTGTTTAAATGCCAACTCCTATGATAAAATGATGCTTGAGATAGATCTGTAGGGTGAGATTTGGCTTCAATGGGAGCTGAGTTAGTCCAAGGCTGAGTGCTTTTGAAAATCTGCCCTGTGCTGACATTCTGTAGGACAGTGGTTTTCAAACTTTTTTTCTGGTGACCCAGTTGAAGAAAATTGTTGATGCCCACGACCCAACGGAGCTGGGGATGAGGGGTGTGAGAGGGGGTCAGGGCTCTGGGCTGGAAGTGCAGGCTATGGGGTGGGGCCAGGGATGAGGGGTTTGGGGTGCAGGAGGGGGCTCTAAGTTTTGGGGGGGACTCAGGGCTGGAGCAGGGGGTTGGAGTGCATGAGAGGGTTAAGGCTCTGGGCTGGGGATGCAGGCTCTGGGGTGGGGCTGGGGATGAGGGTTTGGGGTGCAGGAAGGGCTCTGGGTTTGAAGGGGGGGGCTCAGGGCTGAGGCAGGGTATTGAGGCACGGTGTTGCGGCGCGGGCTTAACTCTGGCGGCTCCTGGTCAGCAGCGCAGCTGGGGTGCAGAGGCAGGCTTCCTGCCTGTCCTGGCACCGCGAACCGCGCTGCACCCTGGAAGCGGCCAGCAGCAGGTCTGGCTCCCATGCAGAGGGTCGCAAGCAGCTGGCTCTCGGCCGCAGGCACCGTTCCCCCCCAGCTATGGGAGTGCAAAGTCGGTGTTTGCGGCAGGGGCAGCGCACAGAGCCCCATTGCCTCCCCGCCTAGGAATCAGACACAAGCTCCTCTGTTTTGCTTCCTGGCACTGATCTGTCTGAGTCCAATTTTGCATTGATAAAGCGATTGTGAGCATATAAAACATGTACATTAGGCAGCAGATAACAGATAAGGCGAACAGACTCCAGCTGTGACTGTTTCTTAGCTAGCGTGTGTGAATCTGAGGAGAGCCCACTGCTTGGCCTGCTGCTGTGAGTCAGAGGCATTGCAGCAAAACAGGAAAGCAGAAGGAATCCTGCAACATTTATGCTGCGATAATTAATTATCACTTACTTCTTCAAGCACAGCATAAATGGTAGGGCCATCGGCCATGTGTGAAAGCTACAGAAAAGAACATTCCAAGCAGATTGCAGGAAGTTGTTCTTATTCAGAGGATAGTAAATAGAAGTAGCCTTCTGGGCTAGATTGAAACTTCAACCACTTGGGTCGTTGAAGAAGTGGAAAGGATGCTGTCCTGGGAGAAGCAGTGCCCAATGCAGTCCTCTCAGTGAGAAGGTCTTGGTGGAGGCACCTAAAACCTTTGGATAAGTAGGGTCTCAGATCAAAGCGGGAGCTTGGTAGGTCCAGGCTCTGATTTCTGGACCATGGGCTCCAGTAAAAACAATGCCAGATTATTTAAAGGGACCCTGCCAGGTGATGTGCAGCCTCTTTAAAGTTGGCTTGGATTCTGACACTGATTGGCATCTTATGCAGGGGTACTAACTTACGCAAACACACCTTGTTCTCCCCTTCCATGTTTGTCTAGTCACCTGTCAGAATCCTAGTTTGTGAGCGGCCTGGGACAGCTCTTTGTGTTACTTTTCTGTAGAGTGTCTATCATGGGGTGGGGGCCTGAACCCTGCTTGGGGTTGGTAGATGCTACTGTCCTAGAAATAATGAAAATGAATAATCACAGCCCAGCCCCATGAGACACCAAGCCAGATTTCAGTTAACGGGGGTTTTCAGTAAACCGGGGTTGTGCTTTATCAAAAGGATACACTTTGCCTTCAGCATCTCTTCATAGTCCTAGTATTTCCTAAGGACCAAACCCTTCTTTCCAAACTTCCCTTCAGACACTACCAGCAGGTGACAGTACACTTATGAAGCTGGAGCACTGGGCTATAAGAAACCCCATGAATCTCACTGTTAAATCTGTGAGTATCGCCAACCCTCAGCATTCAAGAATTCCTGAGTCAGTCCCTAAGAAATCATGAGATTAGCTTAAAAATCATGAGATTTAAACAAGACCTACCTCTTGGGTTCCTTTTATTAGCTGCCTGGTTTCTGAGCCTTTAGGGTGCACTTCGATCATGTCTTCAAGATTTTCTCTGCAACCATGAGGGCTTAGAAACTTTTTTTTAAAGTGAAAGGTGAGATTCTCCCCTAATCACAAGAATCCATTTTAAGTGGAACACCAAAAATAGTGAGTCCCCGTGACAAAATCACAAGAGTTGGCCACACTGGCTGTGCCTGAGGGGCGCTTGACCCCTGTGGTTACTGTGTTCAGCTAACTAGTCAGTAAACAAACAAGAAGTTGAGAAATGTTTCTTTCAAAGGAAGTGCAGGAGGCAGTTAGGCATTGTGTATATATATTGCACCAGAACTGGGATTCCATCCAGTGTTTGGCTGCAGTGACTGTCCCAACTGTGATACTGACAGCAGGATTCTCTCCCTAAAACAGTAACACATCGCAGCAGTTCAGGTTGCTTCGCAACAGCCAGTGGGCTAACCTTCCCCCTTGTGTCTAAGGGGTTAGCGTTTAAATAAGCACCAGAAATTTTTCCAGGGTAACACCCTGTTCTGCTGAATGCTTTCCTCTCCCAAAGGAGCATGTTGTTTCTCTCCCCCAAAAAGATTTATGCAGCTAATTATTCCTCTGAAATGAAGTTTCCAGATTAAGATTGTTCTTTGTAATGAGTCGTGCTGCAAGTACGTTCTTTGGCCGCTAGGAGTTGTCAAAGAATCATGTTAATAGGATTGTCTATATGGAGGAGACTAACCATGTTTGGGTGCTAGACAGATCCTTCAGTGTGTATGTAAGCAGGCTACCAGCATGAGGAATAGCAGGACAGATGTTAAAGGGATGGGAAGCTGCTTAGGGTTGCATCAAGAAAAGAGGGATAAATCTGTCCTGCAGTCCAAAGGGGAAGAAGTACTTCAGTGAGAAACTGTTTTGCTGCTGCTCAGAACTGCATCTGTAGAAAACATGGATGGTAATTGCAGGAATTAACTGTAAATATGGGGGATGAGTCACATATTTATTAAAATCCAAATGCTGGACTGCAGCATGAAGCCTTTGGGAAGGGAACCTCCAGGGCTGAGGGGAAGAAATCTTCCTCTAAGTCTGAAAGCAGCAATGGAGTGTCTTGGCAGGGTGCAGCGTGCTGTGGCTAGTAAATCCAGCTCAGCCCTGTCCCAGTGCCCCTGAGCACCTTACGTGCTGGTGAGCAGTGAGCATCTGCATAGCACAGCTCTGTGCCACACAAGGGTGCAGCCAAACTGCACCAGGCACCAGATCCTGTCCCCTGCTCCCTTTAAGTGGGCACTACACCAGTCCTGTGAGGGGCAGCACTGAGCCTTGCATGATGGTCCCTTAGGCTGCAGTTTTACTTTGTGCTGCTTCTTGAGTTTGATTCCAAGTCGAAAAGTTGACTGGAATTTTCATAGGGGTGTACAGAGGCTGTCGTGTCGGTGTTCATTCATGTATGCTCATGTGCACGTGCTAATCTGGGAATGTCTCTAGCTAGAAAATGAATGAGTTTCAGTCTAGAGAGGAGAGTTCTTTTGTTGCTGATGAAGCAAGTAATGTCCATTGAAAGCAAAGCAAACCAGTGGAATGCAAGTGCAAACTTATCGAGCTGGAAAACCACTCAAGGGTTTGGGACTGTGGTTAAGGCCCTGTCTTGCAACTTAGGAAGCTTGGGATCAGTTCCTGGTTCCTCCAAGGGTTTCCCTGGTTACCTTAGAAAGCCACTTCATTTCTCTAGGTGAAATCCTGGCCCACAGACTGCAGTGGGGCCAGGATTTCATCCTCTGTCCTAGTTCCCTATCTGTAAAATGGAGATAACCCTTCCTTTCTCCCACCTTTTGTCGCTCTTGTCTCTTTGGCTTGTAAGCTGTTTGGGGCTATCTCCTGCTATGTGCGTGTACCCCTCTTAGCACAGTGTGCTGCTGTAATAATAGCAACTTTGGTTTTGTTCCTGTGGCATCTCAGTGATGATAGGATTGTACTGTAGGATCAGAGCCTTTGGATTTGCAGTGTACTTGCCTTGGAGCTGTCCAGCATTCTGCTGGTTTCCTAATGCAGCCCTTCCATCTCTTGGTCCATTCACAGACTGTGAATTCAAGGAACAACTCTCTTCGGTGTTAAAATTTAACTTTTTGACGTAGCTTCTTCAGATATAGAAATGATATGAAACCAGAATCCCTGGCTAGTTACCTGGCTGGTGTGTTCTATCACAGCTGTCAAATTGCTACGTCTTAGAACACTTTTAAGGACTCTTCCTTCCTTACGGTGCTAAAAGCTGCTGCAGCATAAACCTATTTCTGTAGCTTTACTGTCTGACGCTAGTGGAGTGAAATACTAACTCCCACGCTTTCTACTTTGGCTAGTATTAGAAACGATTGCAGTTCATAAAAAAGTGGTGTGTGGTTTTTACATAATCACAAAGTTTTCAGGGCTGGCTGGCTAGCCCAGGCTTTGAGAAGAAGCAACTGCCCGGTGGTGCTCATCACCCCTACCACTGGGCTGCTGGGGAGAGGGGTTTATGGGAAAGTTACAACATAGTCCCTATGACCAGTGTTCAGCTCCATTTTTCAGACACACAGTTCTGCCACTGCTGAACTGCCACCATCTTGGAAATTGGTATACGGCATGGTCACGAGTCTGTCTTGCAGTGCACTGCAGTGACCGTCATCTTGGTCAATACCAGGGGCTGAGCATGGGGACCCAAGAGCTAAAGGCATGAGCCTTTTCACTAGCTGAAGAGACAGGCTCTCAAGCTGAAAGCTAGAGCAGACCCACATCCTCCATGAAACAGGCGCTGTCTGGGACATGTAACACACCCAGTGGGTTACACAGGGTGATCCCGGAGCTGCAGCATTCGCTGCACTCTTAAAGTGATGCAATACATGACAATTAGAGCCATGTCATTACCAGTGCAGCATGCCCAGAACATTGAGGAGAGGAGAAGGGGATCAAGGAGGCATTTTATAACATAGGTGGGGAAAATGAAGTAGAGAGGTGAAGGGACTTGTGCAAGGTCACACAGCCGAGCTGAGATTAGAATGCAGGCACTCCTGACTCCCAGTCCTGTCACCGTTCTTGTGCACCATGTGACATACAGACCTGTTTGAACTCCCCCCTCCAGAGTGGATGCCTCTGTTGGTCTATAACTTTGCCTGTAGTGGGTGCTATATAACGGTTTATCTGTCTTACCCTTAAAACTAGTCTCTCTACTCTCTGTGTCGGGGCGGAGAGGGGAGGCAGAATGTTTGATCTGCTGTCTGATGCTCCAGTGTTACTTGAGTGTTGCTAATTCACTCTTTTCCACATAACCCGTTAGGGACCTGCCGGGAGTTGCTTCTACAGACGAGACTAGGATTCCGTTGCTGCTTATAGACACAGCTGGCTGTGGCTTATTTGAGCTTGAAGTGGAAGATGAACAGTCTAAAGGGAATCAAGGTACTGTTGCTTCACAGGACGTAAGATTCGCTGACAGGAGTAGATTGACCCAGATTCCCAGCCCCCCCAGCTTGCAGCCATGCTGTTCATTCACCAGCTAAGTCATAGCACAGCCCGGAGGAGGGTTCAAATGACACTGGATAACTCTCTGTCAGAGGAAGTTGGAGTGTTATTGGGTGGATGATATTGAAAAATGATATACTGGCTCTTACAGGGATATAGAGGACTGGTCAGCTGGCAAGGACTGCCAGTAACTATGCGGTGGTGTCTCCTGTGGATGGGGTTAGCCCTGTTTCCTTAAAACTCTGGCAAGAACAAAGCAATAAGATGTAGTACGTTAGATGGAAGGAACGCCGGGGGCTGCTGAAGGATATTCGTAGTGGCTGGTCAACCAGCCCTGCCACATCCCAAAGAGCTACTTGAGGACCCCTACAGAGCTGGGCTCAGTTGTGCACAGGGATAATAGCCCCCTCCCCATGAGCTCCTGCATCCTCCCCACCCAAGAGTTTTGCTGTGCTGGGGTCAGGATTTGGGCCGCAGAGTGCGGTAGAACTTGACATTCTTGGGCTGCCCCGTGTGCTAGGTCTGAAAGCAGCAGCCACCTTCATGCCATTAACCACCTTACTTTAAAAGGGTTAATGCCTCCTGTCAGCTCCCTCTCCCTTTTGGGTATAAAATGCCAGCGGGGTGGCACCCTGCCATGGAGAGAGGGCAGCAGGAACAGTGCCTCCCCCGCCCCCTTTCAGGGCTGCTGCACTGTGATATCTGCAAGGGCTTTCATAGACAGTGACAAACCTCTTTCTTCCTTGGTTACCAGTTCAGGGAGTGGAGCCTAATCAAATGGGTCACACCGTTTATTACCCGCTCTTCCCATCATTGTGAGATTCATTTCCTTAAGTGCTTGGCAGTGACTGTTTCCTAGGCGAATCGGTTGTGTACAGCCCTTGTCCTTTGGAGTTAAGGCCTGCATCCATTCCTTTCCAGTGCTTTCTGATACCCCTTTTCCCTTCTGTGACCGTCTCTCCCCTTCCTCTTCATCGCTTTACCCCAGACCCAACCACGCACCCAGAGTGAGATCTGAGTCCTCTGAATCTGTTTCTTCTCTCCTCTGCTTTAGTCCAGACCCAGCCAGGAATCGGGGCCCCATCCTGCTAGGTGCTGTACATACCCACGATGAATAGCCAGTCCCTGCCCCAGAGAGCTTACAGCCAAAGTATAACTATAATTTGGAGCCACTTCTCCTCTCCTGCTGGAGCCACTTCTGTAAGTGCAGCTCCTGCCCTCCTCTCAGAAAGGATAAATCAATGTCTCTTGCAGGCGCCAGTGCCAGTTTAGCTCCATGGATCAGTCAGCCAGGAATTTGGAAACAGGAAGAATGAGCACAGCCCCCTGCATTGTATAAACAGGCTCTGCTGGCCTGGAGCATGACACCTGGCTTGTGCTGCATGCGTTGGGGTTTCTGGGTGGCAACACAATGGACTGGGACCATAGCCACACCAGCTGCTGCTCGTTAGAGCTGGAGCAGGCTGGAAGAAAACAGACTGAATTGCCTCGGATCAGATAAGGGGGGTTTAAAAACCACACAGATTGTCACACCAGCCAGGAAATGGTGGGCAGAGCTGTGAGTTTTCAGCACGGAGTGTCGCCCTCAATGCTGAACTCCCATTTGGTTTGTGTTGTACAGTAGTCTATGGGGTTGTTGCTTTAATTGCCTTGGAGTATCACTTTGTCAGATCTTTATCATAACACATTAGGTACATAAACCTGTACAGTTAAATGGGACGGTAGCGGCTTCACCATAGTCATATAACGAGACTCCAAACAGTGAGAAAGACCAGAGCACTAGGGACAGTGTTTTATGTTGGCAAATTAGTTGGGCAATAATGATGAAATTTTATCCCTTGGCATTACATAAAGCAGTGAATTTCCTGTCTTTCCTGTATCTGATGGGGCCCACTTCGCCCTGTGTGTTCAGAAGATTGGCTTATTTCGATTAGTGTACGCCATACATAAATGTTAGGAAGAAGAGTAGAAAAGCAAGCTGCTCTGACTTCCTCATACCAGCCATTTACACAGTGTATCATGGTGATGCCTGAACACTGTAATCATCTGAGACCAAAAGTAAAAGCCCTCTGCCCCAATCCCTATATGCTGTCTGCTAGTACGATAGCATGTCCTTGCCTAGATTTTAAGCTCTCTGGGGCAGGGACTGTCCTGTTTGTTAGTTGTCTGTGCAGTGCTATATAGTGCCTGGCACAACAGATCCCTGATCCTTGACTGAGGTTCCCAAATAATAATAACCAAGTGTATCCAAAACTTTCGGCATCTCCCTGGGCCAGCGATGCTGTGGACTCCCATCCCCACACGCCGTCACCTCTACAGTAGCCTGGATTTTTTTCCTTTGTCACCAAGTATCTGTCTGCCACATGGCAATGCAGCCTGCTTGACAACTAAGCTGCCCACTTCAGGGATTATTTTTTTCTGTCTGCTCACTAGCCCAAATCCCATGCTTGGAATGTGCATGACATTGAATGTTCCAAGTGTCATGCTCTAGTTTCCTGGGTCTGAGTGCTTCTCTGGCAAGTCAAACCTTAAGAGAACATCACAGTCTTTACCTAATCAGCCTTTTTAACCTTCTTTCAATTGAAACCTATCTGTCTAGATGAGGTACTTATGTGACCCCCGTTACCACAGTATCTGAGTGCCTCACAATCTGTGAGGTAGGCAGTGCTATTCTCCCTATTTTACAGATGGGGAACCAAGGCACTAAGAGGCTAAGTGACTTGCCCAAGGTCGTGCAGGAAGTCTGTGGCAGAAGAGGGAATGGAACCTAGTCCTCCTAAGTCCCAAGCTTGTTGCCCTAACCACTGAGCCACCCTTCACCTCAAAGAACCTAGTTTTATCAACTAAAGCTCTGATTCTGCAAACTTACCCGCTTGCCTACTCACTTGCAAACAATTAAGCATGGGTGTAATAAGTGTTTGAAAGATCAGGTATTAATACCATATCCCATGAACTTCTAAAGCTAGACCGGTGCTTTGGAGCATTGAAAGCCAAGATTCCAAGCTCCTAGACAGAACCCTGGGTACTCTGTGACAAACTGGACCTAAATTCTGCAAAAAGATCCCTGGACTCTGCCATGTTCTGGTGTGGCGGACTGGAAATTCAATGGAAGTTACCGTTAAGCACAAAAATTGATTTTTAAAAAGTATTAAATACAACCGTAGGTAACAGTCAGCCCAGCAGCCCCTGGGGTATTTCTTTTCATGTTAAATTCCATTTATTTTCTGCTGTCCCCATATTTATAGTTTTCAACAGGCAACTAATGTTGGTATTGACAAAGAGTAATTGAATTGTAGAAGTTGCCAGGGGTTTGGTGGGGTGTGTGTGTTGGGAGAAAGCTGGAAGTTTTGGCAGTTGAGCATGACCCTCGATTTGTTAGGTTTGTAAATTTTAGCACTGGGGAAGGGGTGGGAAATATTGTGGGATAAGCACATTAGCTGGCCATTGTTAAAATGATCAATGGGGAAATGGTGATGTAAATGTGAACATTATTAACTATCTTCAGGATTCAGAGTTAACAGCTCATTGAGCTGAATGAGGTGACTTTTTTCTTCTCAGAGCTACTGAGTCAGGTTCTCTGCAGACTTGGGAAAATAATATTGCATCTCTTACACTTGGGTGATACACAGGGCCATGCTTCTAGACAATATAAAGTACTGACAACTGAAATCATGTCTGAATTGAAATGGGAGGATGGGAAGAAGCTTGATGATAATTGGAATGCTGTGATCAAATGTTTAAATGGCAAGATATCTTATGATCTGGGAGAGCTAGAAATAAATGGATGGGAGACCGGGGAGTCCTAGCTTTCCAGCGGTATATAGCAATAAGCTCCATCCAAGGAGATTGTGGGATGGAACCCATTAAGACTTTCACTGGTCCTCTGTCTGCCAGTGCTTTTTTAAGCACTGGTGCAGGGGTTACTATAACAAACCCTGTCCTATCTCTGACATTTTCACTGAACCCTGGGGCTTTCTGTCCACGTTGGTGCCATAATATATAAATCTGACTTTATGGAAAATGTTCCAATTCCAGAGGGTGCCTTTAATGACGCAGTTGCATTAGTTTGGAAAATGTAGCTTTTCTTAATCACTGGAGCAGAAGTGAGCAGTCGAGTGGCCATCACCTTTTGGCTTTACCTGTCAGTGTCCCCTGGAATGAAATCGCCTCCTCTTGATTTACTGCTGGGTTTGGTTTTGCCCTAGGGGAAGTGCGTCTTGTCGGCCTGCACGTCCTGGCTTTGGTGAAAGCTGGTGTTAAAGCAAGAGACATCGCTGTCATTGCTCCTTACAACCTCCAGGTGAGTTCACAGCACCCCCTCCACAGCTTTTCAAGCTGAGTGTAGAAGGAATACACTAGAACAAATCCAGATTCGCTGGTATTTTAAAATAGTATTTAGTATGTTAAAGGTTCTGAGCCCGAAAACTAATCCTCCCTAATGCTCCCTGGTAGCCTTATATTGCAGGTGAGGATGCTGAAACAGAGGGCCAGCCCTCTGCTGGTGTAAATGAGTCTCACTTCAGGGGAGCCGAACCAATTGTTACCAGCTAAGGATCTGGCCCAGCAGGATTAAGTGACTATTCCAAGGCCACAGAGGGAATCAGTGTCAGAGATGGGATTGGCACTAAGGAAGTTCTTCACTAACAGTCCCATGACCAGTCCCTTGGGTAATAGTCCTCCTCCTTAGGATATGCAAATTCAGGCATGCATGAATATGGAGGAAGGCAGGCACCTTCCAGGAGGGGGGCGATATTGTTTTCATCCTTCTTATCTTGCGTTTACCTTGTCCTTAATATGTGCATGTCCTTGCTTTTCAGGTGGACATGCTAAGAGAGCATCTTTGTCACCGATATCCAGAGCTGGAAATTAAATCAGTAGATGGCTTCCAGGGACGGGAGAAGGAGGCTGTCGTGCTCTCCTTTGTGAGATCCAATCGGAAGGGTACGTGTTCCGCGCTGGACAGCATTTTGGGGGAAGAGGAAGCTTGGTCACATAAGGAAATAGGAATAATTTAACACTGCAAAATTCTGCATTGCCAGTTCTTGTGATTTTTATTGTGAGCCTCTTGAGAGCTGGTGTTTTTTTCCGAAGGCCCCAGCTTTTGGAGCCACGTGATTACCTGAGAATCACAGCTTGTAGCCCTCATGATTGCAGAGAAAAGCTTGAAACTATGACCCCCAAGGGCTCTCACAGCAGAAAGTAAATAAGAACTCAATGTGAATTATTTTTAAAAGCTCATGATCCATACGTCCTCAAAAAATATGAGAATGGATTTTTGAACCCTTTGGGTTGGCAGTCCTGCAGTCACATCACTGGCTTCTTACCTGGATGCAAAGCCCAGACATTCCCCACAGAACGCGGAATTCCTGGGGAAGCCTGTTTTTTGCATGCTTCCTCCCTTCGAGAAAGAGCAACCCGAAGCGGCTATTGTAAATAATGCATAACGCTGTTTGTTTTCAAAGCAAAATCTAGGGCAGAAAACTGGGTTCTTTCCTATCAGTGAATGCAGGGGAAGATAATAACTGGAATGAGGCTAGTCGCCTGAAGCCGGAAGTCTTATTCACTGGAGGTTTTCAAAAGGGGCCTGGACAGCCATCTGTCTTGGATGGGTTAGACACAACAAATCCTGCAGCATGGCAGGGGTTAGACTAGACGACCCTGGCAGTTCCTTCTAACCCCGTAATTCTTCTGAGACTCAATCTGATGAACCATGTAATTGGGGCCCATTGCAACACATCTTGCGCTCTCTGAACCATAAGGATTATCATTCAGAATCATTTCTATAGCACCATAAATGTGCATCCAGAGGTGGAAGTAAGCCGGTCCGGCATACTGGCAAGAGCCGGTACACAACTGACCGTGCCGGCAGAGGACAGCTTCCCCAGGCTGGCATTTAAAAGGGCCCTGGGTTCCTGACAGCGGCCAGAGCCCCTGGCCCTTTAAATTGCTGCCAGAGCCCCACTGCTGGAACCCTGGAGTAGCGGCGGCCGGGAGCCCCAGGGCTCAGGCAGCGATTTAAAGGGCCAGGGGCTTCCAGCAGTGGCTGGAGCCCCTGGCCCTTTAATCACCGCCAGAGCTCTGGGGCTCCTGGCCGCCGCTACTGCTATCATGAGGTTCCTGCGGTGATTTAAAGGGCCTGGGGATTTAAAGGCCCCGCCCCTTCTGCCTGAGGCCCTGCCCATTCCGGTTGAGCCGCCTCCCCTATCCCTCAGGACCCTGGCCCTGCGTCCCCATAAGTCCTTTAAGTTCCTTTCACCCCTGTGTGCATCACACCTTTCAGACATAGAGCGAGACCCAAAGGACTTACGGTCTAAGATAGCTACAGACGAGACACTGAGCAGTGGTTCGGGAAAGGGAGGGGTGCAGGGTTTTAAAAGTGAGAGAAAGAATTGAGAAGGATTCATGGAAGAAGTGGGATTTGAGAAGAGATTGACGGAGAAGAGGGGGCGTCGGTGGTGATGACTGAAAGCCATTAGTAATCAGGGCTCACTGCCATCTGACAGCTGTCAGTGACTTACCCAGAATGAATTCAGTATAGGTGGCTACATCCCCAAACTCCCCATCACAGTCTGCCCCTGTTCTCCTCTAGTGGCATCTAGCAGAGGCGTCACAGTAGGTGACAGCACTTCACTAAGGACAGGAGCCCAAATCTATCCTATTTCCCAAGATGAACATCACAGAAACGCCACACTTTGGCACTGCTGACAGCCTCTGCCCAGTGAAGACCAGCAACCAAAACAGCAGGGGCATGAATGGCTCTGACCAGTGCCGGTCCTGGCCTGGCCTCACATTTTCATGACTGCTAAATACACTTGCAGAATCCAACAGTGAAGCCCACTTGTATTGCTGTGGATTTTAACAAGCAGAACTTTCCCAGCAGTCAGGTACTTAGGAGGGATTGGAGAAGCGTATTCCAGCACGTTACTGCTTCTGCAAGCTGACAGTGATATCTGGCAATTAACGCCAGGTCATGGAGCACAGAGATGTGGTCACACACAATTAGCTATTAAAATCCAATGTGGCTTGATTCGTTCTGCATCGTGATCCTCAGGTGCTCAGAATGAAGCTTGTCGCCTAGATCTGCGTAATGTTTATTTTTCCAGTTGTCTACCATTTATCCATAGAAGCAAGGGACTCAGGAGCCACCCACACTGGCCTTCTTGCTAGCTGAGCCGAGCTGAGTCATTCTGGCATTTGCTATCTGTTATTACGGCTCCTTGAGAAAATAGCCAGAGAGCAGAAATAGACTTGGTATAATCTCCTACATGTTTGTTATTTTTAACCCTTCATCTGTGTGGGTATGGGTCGGGGGGGTGGGGGAGCTTGGGATTGGTATATTTCTCTGCTTGTGAAAGTGATACTGGTATCGATAGCTGGAGACAGACTATGGGTGGGCAGGTGCCGGGAAGGCTGATTTCTGCCAGTGTGTTGTAATCCTAATATGTAGCTTCCCCTTCTATTTCAGGCATTCCCTGCTGTTGCCTTCCTGAGCCCTCATTATAATCCATCCAGACAGTAGCCCTTGTATAATGCGCTTCATCTTCAAATCCTTTATGCATTTATCCATTCTGTCACCTGTGAGCTATATACGTATTGTTAGTTCCATTTAGCAGATGGTGAAACTGAGGCAGAGGTTGAATGACTTGTCCAAGGCCATAGAGGGAATCAGCTATAGAGCCAGGACTGGAACTCAGGAGTTGTTGCCTCCCAGTGTTCAGGCCACTAGATCCTGTGCTCCCTGCTATCTCACTCTGCAGCCAATACAATATTCTGCAACTTGGCCAATACAATATCCTGCAACTTGGCCAAATACCATGTATTTGGCCCAATACAATATCTGCAACTTGGGCCAAATCCGCAGCTGGAGTAAACCCCTGTAGTTCCAATGACCTGTGCTGATTTACACCAGCTGAGGATCTGGCCTTTACTATGGAAACATTGCTGTTTGCGTGGCCAACCACCAGGCTGTACTTTCTGATGGCCCGAGGGGGGTTGTGTTTTACAGGTGAGGTGGGTTTTCTCGCTGAAGACCGGAGGATAAACGTGGCCGTGACTCGGGCACGACGCCATGTGGCAGTCATCTGTGACTCGCGGACCGTCAGCAGCCAGGCCTTTCTGAAACGGCTGGTGGATTATCTGAGTGAGCATGGGGAAGTGCGGACGGCCTTCGAGTACCTCGACGACATCATGCCAGAAAACTACTCTCACGAGAACTCTCAAGGTCATAGCGAGCAAGGGGCAGGGCCTAAAACCAGCACAACCTCTGCTCCGAAACCTCCGCCTGAAGGCCGGAAATCCAAACCAAATTCAACGAAACCATCCACACGCAAGCCAGCAGCAGGTCCCTTGCAGAGTGTGAACGAGGCCAGGGTGGAAAGACCAGAGATGAATGACAATTCAGGCAAGTTCAGAGCCATGATGGTAGAGTTTCTGGAGAGCAGCGAGATGCAGTTGGATTTCCCTTCCTCCTTAAACTCTCACGACAGGATGCTGGTGCACCAAATGGCTGAAGAACATGGATTGCAGCATGTAAGCACCGGGGAGGGGCGAGAGAGGTACATCAGCATCAGCAAGAGAACCACCACCGTAAGCTCCTCTCCAGTGAATACGGGTGGCAGTGAGCAAATCCCGCCTGCCGAATCTCAAAGCCCTGCAAAAGAGGCGCTAGCGCCTGTCAAGAAGGGAGGAAGCAGCATGAGCTCAGGGAAAGTGGATCTGAAAACGCTGCACCTGGAGAGAATGCAACGGGAAAAAGCCAAACAGGAAGAGAGGGTCAGAAAGAATCAGGAGCTGAGCATCAGTTTGCAGGAAATAGCTGGAAAGAAACACAAAAATGAAGCCAAAGGTAAGGCCCCTCCTTCCAGGGATTTCCAGGGCTTTTCCTCTTTAACACTTTCCCCGCCTTTAGGAAGATTTGCTATTTCCATAGCAAAAGCCAGTCACACTGCAGGCTTCCCATTGTCACTGTTCCCTGGGCTCTTCTGAGAAGAGCCTAAGAAAATTAAGGTGCCCAGCTCCTGCTGAAATTCAGTGGGTGCCTAACTCCCTCAGGCTGCTTTGAAAATCCCAGCCTAAGGCTGTAGCTATGTCAGACCTCTGAACACTGCACTGCTTTAGTAATGTACTCCCAGCTACAGCCTGTTTCTCTGCCTCTGCCCATGGATAGAACAGGCCCTTTCTGAATAGTGCCCCCTTTGGGAAGGCCTGCATGAGGAGAAAAGCACCGTGGCATGGCTGGGGTTGGCCTGGGTCCACTGGCTCAAGGGGCTTGGGCTGTAGGGCAAAAAATTGCTGTGTAGACATTGAACATTACGCAGCAGTTTTTCAGCCCCAAAGCCTGAGCCCGGCAAGCCCAAGTCAGCTGACCCGCCAGCCAGGGGTATTTTATCCTCAGAGAGACGTAGTCTTTGACAATTTCCATGAGATGAGGGATTCAACAGAATTATTGACCATGCTTAAATCGAGGCCATGCCGGGCTCTCATTAATTCCCTACGTTTCCCCTCAGGGGATGAACTTTGTATGTGTCCACAGAGCACCTGACTTGACTTTCAGAAACGTCACTGATGCTCATCTCCAAAGAAATAGCTCCTAGATGATCACAGGAGATGGCTGGGGCCTGGATCTGTTTGTTGTGTATAATGGATTGGAAGCTGCACTCACATGCTTAGAATTAGGCTTATTGACATATGGGGCAAACATTGGCATGCCGGGGATGACGAGAGACACATGGGGCAAACATTGGCATATCGGGGATGACGAGAGACACATGGGGCAAACATTGGCATATCAGGGATGACGAGAGAGACATGGGGCAAACATTGGCGAGCTGGGGATGACGAGAGACACATGGGGCAAACATTGGCGTGTCGGGGATGACGAGAGACACATGGGGCAAACATTGGCGTGCTGGGGATGACGAGAGACACATGGGGCAAACTATGGCGTGTCGGGGTTCATGAGAGACACGTGGGGCAAACATTGGCGTGCCGGGGATGACGAGAGACACGTGGGGCAAACATTGGCGTGCCGGGGATGACGAGAAGGAGCTAGAACTGTTTGAGGCTTAAGGCCACATGAGTCTTTAACCCAATGGCCAAGCTCTTATAGCATAAGTAGCCTGCACCAATCTGTTTCAGCATTACCAGTGAGTGTCCTAACACTGCCCAGTCAGTGGAAGGCAGATAAACACCAGGGTGGTGAAGAAAAACTGATTATAGGAACAATTAGAAGAGGTTACAATCTGAGATGTGTGCTATGTACTGTTACATATCCACTGCCATGCATGTGTGTCAGTGGCATATGCCATTTGGTACATCTCACTGTAGTATCTGGCTCTCAGCAACTGTTCTTGCTGATCATGGCTGGTTGGTGGTGTTTTGAGGCCAAATCCTCTGCTGGCATAAATGGGCAAAGCTCTCTGGAATCTATAGAGCTGCACCCATAATACCAGCAAAGAATGTAGCCCGTTGTCTGTTGGGTTCATTTGATAATGGTCAGGTAACCAATTAAACAGTTGGGTTTTTCCCTGGACTTCTAGGAAAGACTATGGTTAAAACCGGAGCGGACAGCCACGCTGAAGAAGATATCGATGCCCTGATTTCTGCAGCAGTGCAAGCTGACAATATATGTGGTTTCCCCAGGTGTAAAGCCAGCGTTACGACCTTGGGACAGCTCTGTCTGCATTGCAAAAAGCGCTACTGCCTTAGCCATCACATCCCAGAGGTATGAGCTGTGTGTGTCCACCTCAGACAGCCCTGAGGAGCTGTTTGAGTGCAGGGGGCTGAGCATTGCCGGGAGTTTGCCATCTGTTTATTCTCTTGACCAAGCTTGACACAAGCTGAATTTTTATAACCTGGGATTGTGAAATTGACTTTTCCTACTGAACGTTCTGAGGCTGATTTCCTTAGCATTGCTCTTGGCTTCTCAGCGAAGTTTAAAATGAAGGCTCTGCTCCTGAATCTGAGCACCATTTTGTTCTGGAGGAAACCCTCTAAATCAGGAGCATTTGTAAAAAGTGAATGCAAAGAGCATACAGGTTTTGTTTAGCAGTACACAGGCTACAAAGTCCTCCTGGTGATAGCTGCTTCTCTCTGTTACTGATCTCTGACATTTACATTTCTAGAAAATAGAAATAGAAAAGAAGAAAGGATGATCTTGGCACAGTATTGGTGATCTGAAAAGGTGGATTTAATTCCCAAGTCAATTAGGGCTTGATCCTGCAGAGCTGCTGAGCACTCTGGCCCCAGTAAAGGAAAGCATTTAGGCATGTGCTTAAGTGCTTTGCTGGATTGGGACCAGAGTGCTCAGCACCTTGCAGGATCAGCCCTTAAATTCTCTCTGCTTCAGATCCTCATCTGAAATGGGGATAATATGGAGATAATAGCACTTCTGTCTCCCATCCTTGGCACTGTGTAAGTAGTACAGTATCTAATAAACTGGAGCCCCGATCTCCGCTGCAGAGCCTAACCACTACTGCAATATTGTACAGATAATAACTATAATGAAACCAACACGCACCCTGCTAGAATGTGAGTGAGAAATAGAATCAAGTCTAGAGGTGATGGTTAGCCCCCAGAGATGGAAAAATGGAGCATTTGCTCCTGTTGGTTTTTTACACAGGGCTTTGTTTTGTGCATTAGTTGTTCGGACTGATTTGAATTGTTTTCTATTGATGGTTAAAAAAAAAAAAAACTCCTTTCACCTTTTTCTCCAGCACAGACTTGAGAAAGGTTTTACTTGCTGTCAAGGTTCAGGTCCAGCATGCTTTTTGTTTCCAAGCATGGGAATGTGTTAGTGCTGAAATAATGCAGCTCTTTGGAGTCCTTTCCCTCCCACGGAGTCTGAGTCACTTCCTCTCTGCAGATCTCACCTCAAAACCTTTCTTTCCTCTTCAGCTCACAATGAACACTCCGGCCTTGTCTACACTGTGTGGGGAGATCAATCTGAGTTATGCAACTTCAGCTTCTTAAATAATGTGGCTGAAGTCAACCTACTTAGATCTATTTACCGATTTACTGTGGGGTCCACACTATGTGATGTTGACGAGCATCTTCACTAGACCTGGTAAATCAACCGCCGATGCATCGATTGCCGTGCGTCAATCCCCCCTCAGTGTTCTTGCTCTCCATGGCATTTTGATGTAGAAAATGCTCCTTAAAACCCCCTATCTCTAGTAATATCCACTGTGACAATCTCATACACAAAGTCCTTGGTACAGGATAAGGCCCATCGGTTTGTTCTAGTATCAGCAAGGAAAATCCCATCAGAAGGGTTAGGGGATAATACACTATTTGAAATATGCTCTGATCTAAAAAAAAAAACCGTTTGCTTTATGTGCATGTAACTAACTCTCTAGATGAGCATGTGGAGATGAATCACATGGCAGTTGCATAAGTGACTTCTAGCTTATTCGTTTTTTAGATGACAGATTTTTTTAAAAATGCTTATGTAAGTGTGATGCTAAGCTAATAGCACTGGCTAGAGCCAGGCATAGGACAGGTAGCTGCTAATGTGCCATCATGATAGGTGCAAGATGAGGCCCCCCAATTCAGCAAGGTATTTAAGTATATGCCTAATTTTAAGCATGTGAGCAGTACTGTTGATCCCATCTCCCTCCTCAGTTATTAATAAAAATAATAATAATACCTAGGTCTTCTATAGCCCATTTCATCAGTAGATTTCATGTAACGTTACAAAGGAGGTCAGTATCATTTAGAGCTGGGTGACTTTTTCTCCAGCAATTTGCTGAAAAATATATTATTCAGACACGGAATGTATTTGTGAATTTGGGTAGAATTTGGCAAATAGTTTCAGCTCTAACCCCCCCGCCCCCCCCAAAAAACAAAATTATCAGAAATGTCAGAATGATTCATTTTGAAAATGTCACTTCAAAAAAGGCAATTTTAATTGACATTTAATTTTTTTCCCCAGTTTTTAGGTTTGGTGAGAGAACCCCAAAATACTGTGTTTTGGTTTGAACGGAACTAGGTTTTGTGTTTTTCAGTGTGAGCTCAGAACTGAAAAATCAATTTTTCACTCCACTGTAGTTTTATTCTCCCCATTTTACAGATGGGAAAACTGAGGCACTGTGCAGGGACATAATTTACCCAAGGTCATCCAAGAGGACAGTGACAGAGCCAATAATAGAACTCAGGTCTCCCAGTCCAGTGCTCTATCCAGTGGACTTGCTTTCTCTCTAGGAACTTTTTCCTCCCTGGTATGTTTGTAAAAACATAAGCCTTTTTCATTCCCATTTATGCAGGTGGCTAGAATCAGCTCATCCGTCTTTTATTGATGCTTTTGCCTTTTCCTTTCCAACCCTTACAGGCTGAGTGTTCTTGGATGGCCTCTTCTCTTTCTGTATTCAGGGCAGGTTCTCTTTAACCTCAGATCTTTGAGCAGGGAGCTGCAGTGGCCACTTCTTCTTTCTTGAATTCTTTTCCAGAACAGTTGCAGATTGGAATTGTCAGAGTCTGAAGGGATTTAGGCACCCAAGTCCCATTCAAAGTCACCCAGGAGTCAGGTGGCACACCTCTGAAAATCCCAGCTATAGGCCTTTGCTCGCTAATTATCCTCCCTTCTAGAATTCTTCCGTAAGAAACCCTGTAGTAGGCAGATGTCATATAATCCCCCCCCCCATTATGTCTCCAATAACTAACAATTGGCTTAAAAGCTGAAGTATGAGGCTTAATATCCCTTCAGAATTTTTGTTGTTATTAATTATAACAATTTGGGATAGTCTTGAAATTAAAGCAGCCACACATGTACCCATTGCTGACAGGGCATAGCTGGGATTTGAACCCAGGACCTTTGACACTGGAGGCTAGGGCCATACACCTAGGCCGCACAGATAGGTTTCTGAATTGAGTAAACTCAAGTAGCTCATGGTCACTGGTTCTAAACTTCCCTGTTTTCATACACTTCATCAGTTCCTCCCTTTCAGTAAGTAGCTCTGAGGAAGCTTCTCCTTGTTTGGAGATTTTGATTTCTGATTCCAAAAGTTGTGTCCACATGTTTGGCTGAACCAGTTACCCAGCAGTCTCTCTGTAAACTTCCTCCGTGCTACTCTTCCAATGCACCCGAGTCTCTGTATTCCTAGACTGGACTTCTCCTGAGCAGACTTCCTGCTGGGCCAGATTCCATGGCAGCTTGATCCAGTTATATGAAATATGAGGTGACCACCAAATTGATTTTGCATGTGCCACACCCAGAATCTGCACCCAGCTGTGCAGAGATGAAAAGCGAGTATATCTGAACTGTCTGTGCCACCCTGTCAGATATTCAGAGATTTTAAGGCCAGAATGGATAAGGGACTGTTATGATCATCTAGTCTGACCTGCATAACACAGGCCGTTACATCATCCATCAAAGTATCCTGTATGCTTCTAAAAACCTCACTCGTTCTGTAAACTATCAGTGTAGATTATTCTACTGAAAAAACAAGATCTATTTCCATGACAAAGAATATTTGTGTTTATGTTCATTCAGAATCTGATTGAGATCCTTTCCTTGATGAATTGTAATGAAGAATTAAATGGGAATTAATTGTAAGGCTAAAACCTGCTTCACTACTTTTTTTGTTGCTTGTTTATTTGGGTTCAGCAGGTCAGACTTTGGCCTTATCTAGAAAGGGGTCAGGCTCGCCATTAACATTCAAACCAAACCTCTTAGCTCCTATTGGGATTGATGTGCCGGTGGGAACTGAACAGTCTTCATAAAAGGGTCCTGTTTTTTTCCCTAATAAAGACCCCAACTCAACAAAGCACTTAAGAGTATGCCCATCTGTAAACACGTGTAAATCCATTCCTATTCAGCAAAGCCCTTGTTAAATCCCATTTCATGTGCTGTTTAAGAATTTTGCTGAATAGGACTGAGATTATTCATAGTTTAGGTACATGCTTAAGTACCTGGCTGAACCAGGGCCAAAGTCAGTGAAAAAAACTCCCACTGATTTCAAACGGTACCAGATAGGGCCCCCAAGGTCCCAAAATTCCTATTAAAATTACTTTGTGGGATTCCATATTTAATCTCCCTCACTGATCTTTAGATCATATATACATCATCTGTGTGAAGATTTTTGTAACTGTCAGCACTGCAAGCTGTCTCTGGGATCTGAAAACCCAGCAGTGTTTTCTCTCTCTCTCTCTCTCTCTCTCTGGCTACGTAAGCAGTGGTAACAAAGACTCCAGAATAAGAATTTAGGTGGCAGTAATGTTTATGTTGCATATGGCTGATCAGAATCCAGTTCTTTATTTCTTAACATATATTATTGTAGTGCCTAGGAGTGCCTCAGTCATGGACCATGACCCCACTGTGCTAGGCACTCTTCAAACACTGAATAAAAAGATAGTCCTTCCCCCCAAAGAGTTTACCACCTGGCCCTGTAGTACTAACTAGTAAAAATGTTTGTCACGTCAATAAAAGAATCAGGTAATATGACTCTAAGGATCTGTCTACACTGGGAAAATGTCAAACCGGTTTTAAAATAGGTTGAACTAAACTGATTGGATAAACTGGTAACAGCTTTAGTTTCAGCCTAGTTTTCAATGATTTAAGGTGGCCTGACTCTAGGACTGCCCAGAGGGGGGGGCAAGAGGGGCAATTTGCCCCGGGTCCTGCCGGGGCCCCCACAAAAGTTTTCTGGGGGCCCTGGAGCGGGGTCCTTCACTCGCTCTGGAGGGGCTGGAAAACTCTTGTGGGGCCCGGGCCCCCGAAGCTTCTTCTGCTCCTGGTCTTCGCCGGCAGAGGGTCCTTCCGCTCCGGGATGGAAGGACCCCCCGCCAGCGAATTACCGCCGAAGTGGGACCCGCCGCCGAAGTTCAGCTTGGTCTTCGGCGGTAATTCGGCGGCGGGGGGCCCTTCCGTTCAGGGACCTGCAGCCGAAGTGCCCCGAAGACCCGCGGCGGGCGCCCCCCGCCACAGAATTACCGCCGAAGACCAGGCTGCACTTCGGCGGCAGGTCCCGCTTCGGCGGCAGCGGGCCCCCACTGCGGGTCTTCGGGGCACTTCGGGGCGGGTCCCAGAACGGAAGGGGCCCCCCGCCGCCGAAGACCCCAGGCCCCCGGAATCCTCTGGGCGGCCCTGCCTGACCCTGTCTTACAGAACCAGTAATGATCTTAAAACGAGTAGAGTGAATCAGGCCACCTTAAAGAGAGTCTTCACTACAATTCTGTCTAGTTTTGAAACTGGTTTAGCTGACCTGATTTTAAAACCAGTTAGAAAATTTTCCCAGTATAAATAGGCCCAAACACACAGAAGGGGCAGATATTTGAATAAAAGGTGCCTTTTTTTTTTCCAAAGTCACTTTTCTGACTTTAAGTGCAATACCTGCTTGATAAGACCTATTTTAGATATGTTCCCTCAGAGAAAGAGAAAAGAAGCAGCAGACATTAACACCACAGGTTAGAAAACAGAGTTAATATTTCACCAGATGGTATGAGAGAAGTTTAAAAAATCTGGTGACTCAGATGATGGAGCAGTGATCTCCCAAAATGTTTAGACTTTGTGAGCGAAATACTTAAGCTGTCTAAAGGGATGATTTAATTACTGTGTGTGTTCTATTGGGCAGATGATTTTTGTATTTTGTTTCTGAATTAAAAGAGCTATAAATAACTGGTGGACATTTTTATGGACTGTGAAGTATGTTCAAGCTTAGGATTCTGCATGAGGAACTTCAGGCTCTAACAATGCCACTCATTCATAAGGCATCTTATGGGTAACATCTCAGGGCAGTTTCAGGTCTGCCACCAAAATTATTGTTGTGTCTCCTACAGATTCATGGGTGTGGGGAGAAGGCCAAAGCACAAGCTCGGCAGAGAATTAGCAGAGAAGGAATTCTCTACGCTGGGAGTGGATCAAAAGACAAGTCACTGGACCCAGCAAAAAGAGCTCATCTCCAGAGGCGCCTGGATAAAAAACTTAATGAATTGACCAGCCAGAGAAAGAGCAAAAAGAAAGACAAAGAAAAATGAGGGATTTGCTCTCACTAAAGTCTGAATCCCACTATGTTTCCCTTTGGGGACTGATATTCAGGTTGAACACACAGGGATGTGAAAAGCCAATGGAGATCTTAAATCTATGGCCTTTGTAAACTGGGTTCTTATTATGCTGAAGACAGAAAAAGGACCTTTTAGTTTGGAAGTGTGTAAAGCTGCTCTGTGACTGTATGATGTGCTACAAAATAAAGATCAGTCAAGACCAATCTAAAATGCACTGCTGGTAAGGGTGGGGTAGGGGAGGAGGGGAGGCGATTTGCTTTGTTTGGCGCATGGTAATGTATACGGAGAGGATGCACAGAATTACAATAAAGAATGGTATGAAACACCTTAAGCAGTAAGCTGTCAATGTGACCTTTCATTGTGATACTATAATAATAAGTTAAATGTCCAGGGGGTATGAAATGAGAACCTCATAACCAATGGGGTGGGAACAACTTAACAGCTTCAGGTGACTATGCATTAAGGAAACAACAGAATAAAAATAGTATAACCAATTCAGTTTCTCCAGCCCAGAAATCTCACTTGTGTACTGAAGAACAAACAAGATTTTTGAGTCAGAATGAACTGAAATTTTCCAGGTTTCAGAGTAGCAGCCGTGTTAGTCTGTATCCACAAAAAGAACAGGAGTACTTGTGGCACCTTAGAGACTACCAAATTTATTTCAGCATAAGCTTTCGTGAGCTACGGCTCGCTTCTTCGGATGCATAGAATGGAACACACAGACAGGAGATATTCTGTGTATGTATAAATATCTCCTGTCTGTGTGTTCCATTCTATGCATCCGAAGAAGCGAGCCGTAGCTCACGAAAGCTTATGCTGAAATAAATTTGGTAGTCTCTAAGGTGCCACAAGTACTCCTGAAATTTTCCAGGTCACTCAACTGGGTCTTTTGTGCTAACCAGTGTGAAAAGGCAGACGGGACAAGAGTCTTCCATCTCTGAATGGTAAACATTTTAGCTGCCACATGTGCCCCTCTGCTAAACATTTTAAATGAACTGGAATATGATCAGGCATATTCCAAAACCTTGACCACAAGATGGAGTTTGAGTGAACCAATGGCAACTTGACAGACCACTTCTATGACTGAGAGGACACAGTGCCCCAAAAATGCTTGGTGTGGGCCGTGTCTAGGAAGCACCGCAGCTCCTACCCCTTGGCTCACTTCAGTACTAGTGTGTAGTAGATATTGACCCGGTTTAGGATTTGGGGTGTATTTGGAGGACAGAATGATTGTTAGATAAAGATAAATATCTGCCTTGAAGGAAACATCATTAAATATCTGCACTTCCCCCCCCCCATATCTCTTTGTACTTCAGAAGTGGAGAGGGACCATGTTGAACTCTAAGGGTGAAATTCACCTTTCGGCAGAAAATCAGCGCATGGCCAGGACACTTCTCAAGTCCTGTCAATATGACTTAATGATACAAAAAACTTTGTGCAGGCCTTCTGGGTTGGGGGGATTTTGCCCCCAAAGAGTAAAGATTAGGGGTCAGTTACATCTGAGAAGCCAGAGTTTCTTAATTAAGCTTCAGTAGGGAACACAAAGGGTTCTGTGGCCACCTGGTTTTAAAGGCTGTAGGAAATAGAGAATCTCCAAAAACTTGGAACGAGGAGAATCAGAAACACATTTTTTCACCTTCTGAATGCACCAAATCTGAGACGCACAGTCCAGAAGGAGAGGGGCAGGAAGCCATAGACCATGCCAAGAAGGAGGTGTAACATGAAGCCAGGCCAGTGCCAAACTCTCAAACCTCCCCCAGGCAAAGTTTGTGTGTAGCCGGAGCAAGGGTTGATCAGACATACCCCTAATCTCTTCAGAAAGTGCCTTAAAAGAATGTGAATTTGAAAAAAAAAAAGATGGAAAAACCTTAATTTTCAGAGTGTAGGATTCAACATTAAAATGCAAACAAGAGCTGCCAAACATTGGAAATGCTTAGCTAAGGTCACCCAACCGAGCTTCACTCTGGTCCTGTTCTACCACCAGGCTCCTATCTTCCTTCCCTTCAAACCGTCTCTTTACATTGTGGTCTTTTGGGGCTGAAGAATTTATTTGAAAGGTTTTTGGTTGATAAAATCTCCGTGTTCCTAAGGGCTATGAGAAATCGTCTTCCCATCTGAAAAGAGTTCCTGGGTTTCCAGGCTCTCTCCCAGTGGACGGGAAGGCCACTGAATTTGCTTATACTCCAGCAAGTAAAGCAATGTTGCCATCTTACCTAAGCCGCCTCCTGTTTGCTTCAGGGAGGCAGCAAGGGAATCTTCACGTAGGGCTTTATTCAACGAAGTGGTGAGCACCTGCCATCCCCAGTGGAGTCAATAGAACAGAGGTTCTCAAAATGTGGTCCCTGGACCACCACTGGTCCGCGAGTTCCATTCAGGTGGTCTGCGGATAGTTCCCTCTAAGGTGTGCGCCTGGGCAGCCACACATGAGGGAATGAAGGGCCACCCACCTAATTCGTGGAGCTGCGCGGGCGTGGCTCCACAAATTAGGTGCCTGGACCCTGGAGAAGACACACATGTAAGATTAGGTGGTGGCCTTGGGGGAAATAGGGAGTAAGGGGGGAGCGGGATGAGAAGAGGGAGTGGGGGAAATTTGGGGCATGCAGGGCTGCTGCGGCCAGAGAAAGAGGCGACTTTCCCCAGCTCCAGGGCTGCGGCTGCCAGGGAGAGATGGCCCTCCCTCCCAGGCTCAGCTTGGGGGCTGCTGCAGTGGGGAAGACCCCCCTCCTTCCCAGCCCCAGCTTGGGGGATGCTGTGGCGGGGGAGAGAGCCCTCCTCCTTCCCAGTCCCAGCTCGGGGGCTGTCGCAGCGGGGGAGAGAGGGAGAGACCTTCCTCCTTCTCAGCCCCAGCTCGGGGGCTGCCGTGGCAGGGGAGAGAGGGCACATCCATCACATTAGAAAGGTAAGACTCCTGATATTAAAATATGAGCTGTGTGCTTTTGTTTGTAGAACAAAAAACGTTAATTATTATTAAGGTTTTATTAAATATAGTTGGTAGGATACAGATATTCAGGCCTGTCTGCAAAGGCCTATACTTTAAGGGCTTGGCTACACTTGCAAGTTGCAGCGCTGGTAGAGGCTTTCCAGCGCTGCAATTACACCCTGTCCACACTTGCAGGGCACAACCAGCGCTGCAACTCCCTGGCTGCAGCGCTGGCCGTACACCCAGGTCTGCTTGGGGTATAAGGGTTGCAGCGCTGGTTCTGCAGCGCTGGTCTTCAAGTGTGGACACTCACCAGCGCTGTTATTGGCCTCCAGGGTATAAGGAGTATCCCAGAATGCTTTTAACTAAATTATTCCCTTTGTTTTGTTATGCAGCCTCTTTGTTTTGTTGTCAATTCGCTCCGGGCTCCGTGCACGGCACCGGGAGCTGCTTCAAACATAGCTCCTGTTTGCTGTCATTAATCTGTAACTACTGTCAACAATGAAATGAGATAACCCCTGCAGGGGTTGAGTGTTTGCTTTGCTTGAGAGAAACGGGGGGAGGGGGCAGAGGGGGGAAAGAGTATGTTGGATGCAGGTTGTTTGCAGTTAACAGTAAGGGGATGGGAAAATTTTCTGATTTTGCCCAGTGTCGGTTCCAAAAATCCACTCTCTCTCTCTCTCTCCCCGTCCCTGTCACACTGCCCCACACCCCCCTCTTTTGAAAAGCACGTTGCTGCCACTTGAATGCTGGGATAGCTGCCCATAATGCATCACTCCCAACAGCGCTGCAAATGCTACAAATGTGGCCACACTGCAGCGCTGGTAGCTGTGAGTGTGGCCACACACCAGCGCTGGCCCTGCACAGCTGGACGACCAGCGCTGCAACTACCAGCGCTGCAGATTTGTAAGTGTAGCCATACCCTAAGAATTTAGGTGTATTCTTATCACTAAGCTAGTTATAGAGGTATAAAAGAAAGAATCAAAATCACTGTCTGTGTAAGGGCCTTCTCTTACTGTGACAGTCTGAGGCCCTGTTCTTAGGCTGAGGCCTTCGCCTAAGTAGCAGAGGCCAGCTATAAACTGGGAAGTGTATGGTCACATCCTCACATTTTAAACTAGTCACATTGAAATAAGGTGCTATTGGGCTGTTAGGAATATCAGGACAGGATTGTATTCCTATCACCTCCAGAGAAAGGGAAGAGCTTAGAAGATGTAAAAGGAAACTTAGTTTGATAGCATCCTGTCTGACAAGAACTTACTTATCAATAGCTGGGATGTGAAATCCTCATTTCTGTATTGTTCTATCACTGTCATCTCCACTTCCCTATTGTTTGTCTGTATAATCTCTGTCTGGTTCTGTGATTGTTTCTGTCTGCTGTATAATTAATTTTGTTGGGTGTAAACCAATTAAGGTGGTGGGATATAATTGGTTAAATAATCATGTTACAATATGTTAGGATTGGTTAGTTAAATGTCAGTAAAATGATTGTTTAAGGTATCGCTAAGCAGAACTCAAGTTTTACTAGATAGTCTGCAGTCAATCAGGAAGTAAGGCGGGGAATGGGAACAGGGACTGAGGGTGGGGAAATTGGAATCATGTTTTGCTAACGGGGGAATGGGAACAGGGAATGGGAACAGGGACACAGGCAAGGCTCTGTGGTGTCAGAGCTGGGAAGGGGGACACTGAGGAAGGAAACTGGAATCATGCTTGCTGGAAGTTCACCCCAATAAACATTGAATTGTTTGCACCTTCGGGTATTGTTGCTCTCTGTTCATGTGAGGAGGACAGGGAAGTGAGAGGGTGAAGGAATAAGCCCCCTAACAATAGTTCTTTTATCCAAAGCGCTTTACAATAGTTAGCTAACGGTACAAACAATGTTTGGAAAGATCATTAAGTGGTCTGCCGAGATCCTCGGCAATTTTCAAGTGGTCTGCGAAAAAAAGCGTTTGAGAACCACTGCAATAGAAGCTGAGGTTACTCAAGACATGAGAGATTGGGACTCCAGTGCAGAAGCCATTTTTCTATGAAAGTGCACCTCATGTACTCAAACAGGAGGATGCTACTTCAGAGGAAGAAGAAAAACAATTTGGGCACGGGTCACTTTAAACGTGAGACCGATTCCGTAAGCACCAATTTCTGCATAGTGCCTGGGATTTAAATACTATCTATGTACAGAGAGACCCAGCACTTACCCTGTACACAGCCACTTCAGAGCATTCCTAGTGCTCATGAATTCTGACAATGCTGGCTAGGGGGCCCAAGGGCGAATTAAGAAGCCAATCCATGTTGACTATTCCTTTCCAAAACACTAGTAAACTGTGCAATAATATAAACATTGTAATAATAAGCAACTACCCAGATGCAACCAGAGAGTAGAAACTAATATCCTCCTTGTCCTAATATGGAGTCATCCCTTATCCCACAGAAATATTGACCCTCCTGCTGTCCCCGTGATGTGCCTGCGTAAGCTCTGTGTGAAGCAGCATGAAATTGTAGCCCGTTATCAAGAACAAAATTCAAAAGCAAACCCAGCTGAAGGGTGGCTCTCTGAGTCACAGGGAGGGCAGCACGAACAGAGTCTCGCATCGGAGCTCACTCGTGAGGCTGCTAGAAGATCAGTGATAACTCGGAGGTAAGCTAAGGATTGGAGACCTGGGCCAAGTCTGTATCTCTAAAAATGGCCTGGGTGTCAAGGTTCCATAAAATGTTCCAGCAAGCCTAGCCATTGCCCCCTTTGGGGCCTGGGAGGCCCACTCCGTTTCAGGCATCTGGAAATAGCAAAGCTAATCTGACTTTTCTTTTGAAGTTTCCAGCCAGTGTCCTTGTGTCTGGCCTTTGGAAGCCCTGAGATTAGCTGCCATGACCAGTTTGCTGCTGTGGACTGGCCTGGCTACTGTAATGGGCATTAGGGACACTCCCAATCACCACCAGTTGCCAGTGTGGCTTCTGGCTATAAGATGAGATAAGTCAACAGTGGGAGAGGCAGTGTGGTCTAGTGGATGAGGCGTGGGGCTGAGAACAAGGGACCAGTTTGCTGGTGTTCGGATCTTGGCTCTGACGCTCCCTGTGGCTTTAATCAACCTTTCTGCCTCAAGTGTCTTCATCTGTGAAATGGGGACAGTAACACCCACCTGCCTCACCAGGCCATTGTGATTGCTAATTAGGTAGTGCTGATGAAGCACTACTCTGTTAAGTTCTAGGGTTCACCAGAATGTGCACCAGACCCACCAGCAGGTGAGCCCACTTTCCAGTGAGACAAACTTTGAGCAAAATTTGACCACCAGATCTTTCAGGTGAGTTTTCTGCAACCTGACTAATGATCCTTCTCATCCCCCCCATGAGAAACATTTGTACTGAAAAATGCCAAAATAGAGCTTAAAGCTGACAGTGAGGAGTCAGAGGGGAAATAAAACATCCGGAACTGGATATTATTCAGAGAGAAAGGTATTGAAACACAAATGATTTCCCATGTGGCAAGGGTGTCAGATGCACTTGGTGTATGTGATGGACATCAGAATTTCTCCCGGCACCTCCACTGAGCCTAGGGAAGGAGCACTGGCAGGTGGACAGATGCCCTTGGAAAGGAATTTCCCCTTTCAAAAAGCATCTGCCTAAATTAAAAGATAAGCTCTAACTTAGTCACAAACTACTAGACTCAAGGCAGCAACTGCTGGGTGAAAATCTATGGCTGGTGCTATGCAGACTGGGGCAGACTGTGTGGTAATAATGGTCTATTTGGGCCTTGAAATGTATGAATCTATGCAAATATATAGAGGCTCAGGAAAATAGCAGATGATGCAAATTCTATTTGCCTGGGGTGAGCGTTGGTTAAATATTTTACCTGGAGCATGGCAGCTCTGGAGTGGGCAGCAGACGGGATCCTCAACCCTCGCTACTGTGTTCAGGTCACTGGCTGCTGCCCTTGTTGGCGAGGGCAGAGTTTAAAATGTGACAGTGCCAATTGCACTCAGCACCCTGCTCCCTTCTGTGCCCACTTTCGGGAGGCAAAGGGAACAGGGCAGCTGAGTGCTGGGATTTGGAGCAGCAGCACAGGCCTTGTCTGTAACAACCTGTGCTGCATTAACAGCCCTTGAATTAGTCCTCTCTACACCCGTTTGTTCCCAGCGGCCTTTGGGCTGGCACATTGATTTTCCAAATGGTTTGAATTGATCCTGTTTTACTCTTGGCTGTTTCAAATCATTTGGGGCCAGCCTCTGTAAATCTGGAGTAACTGTGGAGCTGGCCCTCGATCTGGATTTGGTGTTATTGTGTAATAATCCGGAAAGTAGTTGCTACAGCAGGGGTCGGCAACCTGTGGCATACGTGCCAAAGGTGGCATGTGGGATGATTTTTAATGGCACGCTGCTGCCAGCCAAGGTCCCAGCCGCCAGCCCCTCTCAGCCCGCTGCCGGCCTGGATGGATGGAACCTGGGCCGGCAGCGGGCTGAGTGGGGCCGGTAGCCAGGACCCTGGCTGGCAGGGGCCGGCGGACAGTACCCCAAACCAGCAGTGGGCTGAGTGGCTCAGCCCGCTACCGGTCTGGGGTTCCATCTGCCACCCACGCTGCCGGTCTGGCACACGAAACCTTTTATTGGCACGTGAAACCTTAAATTAATGAAGACTTGGCACACCACTTCTCAAAGGTTGCCGACCCCTGTGCTACAGCAATAGAATCATTCTTGTTTCTGTGTCCCAAAGAGGGAAATGTCTTCTCAAAATTACGCAGGGCAGAGCGAGCAGCCAGACTTGCTACGTGTCGCCTGCACTGCCGGTGGGATTCGTTTATACAGACTCACAAAAAATATATATAGGGTGTTTGTTGGCGCTGTTGGTCTTATGCAAGGAGTGCTCATTGGAGCCGGAGGCTGCCTTCCAGTCCGCTGCCTCAAGTTTGTGCTTGTGCTAACCTCAGAAAATTATCAGAGAACGAGCTGCAGGAAGAGTGCAGTGGTGCGTGGCCTGCCAGTGCGTCCAGAATTGGGGAGAAGAACTCAAAGCCTTTGGCTGCAGGAACAGAGGCCTC
The DNA here is from genome assembly GCF_016161935.1 of Mauremys reevesii. NCBI lineage: Eukaryota > Metazoa > Chordata > Testudines > Geoemydidae > Mauremys > Mauremys reevesii. The sequence goes on from NC_052626.1 coordinate 115,065,740, forward strand.
CTCCCAGTGAGTTAATTCAATGAGTGGCTCCACTGGTTGGGATCTGATTGCGCATCCGCAGGGCTGGCACGTTCCATCTTGCAGAGAGGGGAGAGACACATGCTGCAGGTGCATGTCGGGATGAGAATTCTACTCCGCTCTTGCTCTCTCCAGGGTTCTTTGGTTTGTCATCGTGGTGCAAGTTGACGCCTCATCTTAGAATGACCCTTTCAGAGCACAAATCAATTGCGTGCAATAGTTTTCTCACAATAGCCACAACAAAGAGAATGGCTCAGCATCATTGCACTGCTGAGAGTAACTCATACAATGATGATTAATTATGATTATTTGTATTATGGTAGCACCTAGAGGCCCAACTGAGATCAGGGCCCCATTGAGCGAGGCACCATACAGACACACAGGAGGAGACAAATCCTGCCCTGAGGCTTACCGTCTCAAATCCATGCCGTATGCATGGAGAATAGCTTTTCAGACCACGTGCTCAATGTAAAGTCATCGGCGCTCTGATAGAACATGGACGGGGCATTCCTATTTCCTAGATAGATTGGAGGGATTTGTTTCTTTGGCTGGCAGAAAGTTTGGATGTTGGGGTGGATAAATTGTTAAGCTAAGGGAGCTCTGCATTACACGTGTGGTTGTTAAAGCAAGGGGAGGCCAGTGACCCCAGAGCGCAGTTGCAGGTTGTGTAAGTGGCCATATTTAATAAAGGAAAACAAGCAAGCAAGCATCTTTGGGGCTAAAAGGAAGCCCACCAAGCACCATCACTGGTGGTTGCTTGGCCCTGCATGTCCCAGATATTAACGTCATTTAAGTGAGCAGTTTCTCTGTATTACCATGCGAGCGACGCACATTCATTTCCTGCTCCACAGCTCTCCCTCGTAGAGGCTAGAGAGGGTGCATGTTTTGGCCCAGCGGCCTCACGGTTAGTGCTTTGTTCTGCCGTGGGGACTGATCATCTGATTCCTTGTTTCCCAGTTGGGAGTGCTGCATGAATTGTGGATAATAGATGAGCTGTGCGTTCAGTCAGTGGCCTGCAAAACAGCGAACTCCAAGTTTAGCCTGATCATGACAGAGGGGCGACTGGGTCAAATTTGAGTGAGTGAGGTTGTGACCTGGAGCGTGGGCTCTCAATGTCACTCAAATGTGGCCTGGCCACCCCTCTGTCAAGCCAGCAAGGTGTAGGGGCTCTGCCATTACACCAGTCAACTCCAGTCCGAAGCCAATGGGGGAGGCGCCTCGGCTTCCTTCATTGTGTCCCTGATGATTTCATGACCCCTTTGTTTAAGAAGTGCAGGAGCACGCTCCCCTATTTAAAAAGTGGGGGGAGGGCCAATGGCCCTTTTCTCCCCACCCCCATCTCCAGTGCCCACGTGTTCAGTGCTTCCATTTAGTGGGTCTGGCTTGTTTGACCTCTGCATTCTATTTCTTGACTAGCCGCAGTCCAAGCAAAGCCATTCACTGCCTATCTTTCAGAGATCACTTTTTTGTCCTGTCTATATGTTATGCCTGGTGATACTAAGTGGTTAGGCTGCAGGGAAGGGTGGGTCACATAGAAGGGTCCAGATACCTCACTCCGTTACTGGATTAGAGCCAAACGTCTTTCCAACCACACAATTAGCAACAAAAACACAAAGATTTTTGTGCCCTTGCACATTCCCTGTGTGGCCTTGGAACGATTGAGTGGCACCCACAAATAAAGAAAAGGAGAAGTGGGAGCATGAATAGCTCAGAGACTTAGTAATAGGCTACAGAGCCAGAAGGTGGGATTAAGGCACTAGCTTCTGGAGTCACATGCTGAGACTGACGAAGTGGGTATTCACCCACAAAAGCTTATGCTCCAATACTTCTTTTAGTTTATAAGGTGCCACAGGATTCTTTGTCGCTTTTTACAGATCCAGACTAACACGGCTGCCCCTCTGATTCTGAGATCAGAATCTCTTCTTTCCTTGAAAACTTATTCCTCGGCCTCATGGATGCAAAGAACAGCTTGAAACCATTAACCAAGTGTAACTGATGCCTGCCGGAGTCTACAGCCAGCCTGGAACAATAGCTCCAAGGTGTGTGATCTACCCCATTCATCTGAATGCTGAAACCTGCTACCACACCAAAGAGGGGAGGGGCCATGTTGGTTGCGGCTAGGGCACCCAATGGCCTTAATTCAGCCTTGTGGAGCCAGGCTAGATGAGAAGTGAGCAGTAGTGCCAGCCCCGAATGTTTAAAAACCATGCAACAGGCCCCCCAAAATCATGAGATGGAAAGAGTAATAAATAATATCAGGCTCTTTATCTTTAGCTAATATAGCGAACAAGGATGGCTCTGGCTTATATGTGCCAGTCACTTCTTCATCTTGAGACCTCATCTGTGAGCCGACCTGGGATAGGGCTGCTCATACAGAGTCCTACTGGGAACTGGCAAGTGAAGATGACGAATCTCTTACCTCTACCTGCAGAAAGACTCACATACAGCACCTGTGCTGCCCATTTCCTTGGGATAGCCCCAGCCATCCATGTCACTCTCAAAGGATCTGCGGGGCCTTCTGGTTTACTACCCAAACTCACAATATGCTAGCAGGGCTTGTCGCTGTTGTCCTTAGGACTGGCTGAGAAATGGGAGCTGCCAATGTGCTGCTCAGTAAATTGCACCATTCTTCCTAGCCCCTAACTGCCTCTGATCTGCAATACAGAGAACAAGCTGCTCTGTAGATCATTAGACCCAAACTAGTCTACGCAGCCTGGATCTGTTCTGTGCTTCAGAGAGACACACTCTCTCCCATCCACGAAGGAGACTTTTCTCTCTTTATATTCTCTACTGTAATCCTTTTGCAACCATTCTCCTTGACTGGAGGCCAGAGCTAACCTGTGAGAATCCCATGCAGAGATGTGGCCTCCCTGGTCTCAGTGACGCACTTCCGTCTGCGAGGGCTTCTCCCACAAACCAGCTGGAGGCTTGTGTGTGTTCCTGGCAAGAGAAGTCTTGGATTGTGCCAACACTTTGGGGCATCCAAACAGACTAAGGGTCTGTTTTACCAAGGAGCAGGGGGACCCCTGTTCCCTGGTTCTCTGACCTCTGTTCCTTTCATCAGTGATGGAAGAGACTGTTGCCTCTCCCTGTGCTGCTGAATTGCATGATAATTAATGCTGCGATGAGAGATGGGTGAACAGAGATGGGACCGAAGAGCATCCTGACTGTGTTCTGGTTTTACCCTGGCATCCAGGTTCTCTGTGTAACCTGCAGAGTTAACACAGGTGAGGATGCAGCACATGGTTTTTGGCCCAACTGGTAAGGTGTTGACAGATGAACCCAATGGACCATGGATGACAAGTAAACTTGTCCTAGATGCTAGAGTCTGCTGCCCTGGGATTCAGAAGATGTTTAAGGACATGAACAATGTATGGGTAGAGTTAGGCTTGGATGAGCTCACTCTCGCACCTGTTTCTCCACCACCTTGGGCACCATGGGTCGCCATTTACCCCGGGCAGTGTGGTGTAAAATGCTACCATTCTGGTTTGGTAACGTTTCCCACCCACCTTGCACAGGTATGCGTGGCTACAGGCAGCAGAGAATCAAGCCACTTGTCTCTAGGCCTGAAAATCATGGGCCAGATTCTCAGCTGGTCTAAAGTGCCACAGCCCCATTGAAGTCAATGATGCTACAGCAATTTACACCAGCGGAGATTCTGGCCCCATAAAGGTGAAGCCAAACCCCAGGCATGGGGCTTAGATAGCAAACACTGACATTGCAGTGCCATGCTAGGGCAGATGGTCCTAGTAGAGCAGGAGTAACTGGGCTTGTGACATACAGGAGGTCACACTAGATGATGTGATAGTCACTTTTGGCCTTAAATGCTCTGAATCCTCAGGGGAGGCTTTTCCAATGCCCTGCTGGTTGTCCAGGTGGGGGTTAAAGATCCCATAACACTTTAGGGGATATTCCCAATGTTCAGGCCAACATTCCTGCTCTCTTTATATCAGGCCTTCTATCCAAGGCTCTGTCTGAGGTTGTGCTGAGCACACGCTGGCTTCTCTTTGCCTCCTGCCCTGCTAACAGTCTATTACTTAGTGAAGTGCTCCGAAATACTTCAAGAGTGAAGGATGCGATATCACCAGCCCTGTTCCATTCTCTGAGTACAAAAGATCAGAAGCGAGCCGCGAGACTACCTTCCACACAGTTACTCTGTAAAGATAAAATATGCCAGCACCAGGAAATGGACAGACTTGCAGCAAAGTGGCTAAGGTTTCCTCTGGGCCTCCTGCCCAGCAGCCAGTTGGTTTTAATTCTGTCATTTACATTTTCCTAACAAATAGACAGAGAAGGCGGATCTGAAAAAGTCACCAGCTGCCACACTAAAATATGTCAACTCTCTACACTCTCTGCCTAGGCAGAGAGAGTCCTTTCAGATTCCTACTTCTGAACGAAAGACCTTTCTCCTTCTGAATCTGCAGCCAGTTCTTATCTCTCTTTCCATGCATGGTGGCACCCATCGTGCCATGGCGTCCTCTCCATTAAAGGAATTGTGGGGTCAGCAACAACTTGAAGCCACCATGGAGATAGAGGATTCAGTACCGCAAACAGTGGAAGCTGTTTTCTCAGCCTGGAATAGTCCCTGGTTTTCACTGTATTGGCAGTAAGCAAATACTTGCATTTTAGTTTCTCTGGGGTGTTTACCCATCTTTTCATAAAAGTGTCGGGTAAAATTTTCAAAAGCACCTAAGTCACATTTTCAGAAGTGGCAGGCACTTAGGAGCCTAAATCCCATTGGAAATGAACGGCATTTAGGCTCCTAAATGCTGAAGTCATTTTTGAAATGGGACTGGGGCACCCAAGTCACATAGGTGCTTTTGAAAACCTTACCACTGGTGTCTCCTCCTTGGTCTGTACTGCACAAAAAGGCATAGAATCCAGCTCCCTCCCTCTTAGCCCTGGTCTACACTACAAGTTTAGCTTGAATTTAGCAGCATTAGATCGATTTAACCCTGCACCCATCCACACGATGAAGACATTTTTGTTGACTTAAAGGGCTATTAAAATCGATTTCTGTACTTCTCCCCAACGAGGAGATTAGTGCTGAAATTGACGTCGCCGGGTCAAATTTGGGATAGTGTAGACACAATTCGACGGTATTGGCCTCCAGGAGCTATCCCAGAGTGCTCCATTGTGACTGCTCTGGACAGCACTTTGAACTCAGATGCACTAGCCAGGTACACAGGAAAAGCCCCGGGAACTTTTGAATTTCATTTCCTGTTTGGCCAGCCTGGCAAACTCAGCAGCATAGGTGACCGTGCAGTCCCCCCAGAATGTTTCTACGCTCCCCTTATCCTCTCTGTCCCTGAGGTTATCGCAGATTAGAAGGTGAAAAAAACGCACTCGCGAGGACATGTTTTCCGAGTTCCCGCAGTCCTCCCGCACTAATAGGGCACAGCGTAATGCATGGAGGCATTCAGTGGCAGAGACCAGGAAAGAATTGCTGTGTTTGCTTAACGGCAAAAGTATTATGCCTCACTAGCGATCCTGCCCGATCCAGGTCACTGTGTCACATGCACTCCGTGCTGTGTCAGCCTTGGGCGGGGGCATGACTGCTTTGTGAGCAGGAAGGCCATAGATATAGACATTGCATTAGGTAGCTTCTGTAGCTAGAGAAAACATTCCTGTGCATTCAGCAAAGTCTGTGGCAAAAAAAGAGAAGCCCTGTAGTGTAGTGGTTATCACATTCACCTAGTATTCAAAAGCCCCATAGGGTAGTGGTTATCATGTTCACCTGACATGCAAAATGTCCCCGGGCGGAAACAGGTCACTGTTCCTTTTTCCGACTCCCCTCCCGCATTTTTAGTCTTAGAACAGACCATGCTGTGAAATTTTATTTTGAATTATATCAATTATGAGTTAAATAATATGGAAGCTCAGTCTAAGTTATAGTCCGTGGTTCCTTACCCTTTCAGCTGCTCTGATAAATTAACATTTTTGTTAGGGGTGGGGGGAAATTTTCTTGAAGCCTTTTATAGGGACTAAATGCTATCTAGGACTCTGAAATAAGCTTAACGTGGCCCATAGAGTGCAGTCCTTCATTCCACAAGTTGAACTGCTCCTTACTACTGTACAGGTGGGGGTTGGGAGCCATGGGAACAAGGGGCAGGCTGGGGTAGGTGCGACCGCGCGGTGCTGACGGCTTGGGAGAGCAGCCTAAGGCAGAAGCCTCCAGCTCACGTGATATTCCAGGCAGGATTGAATCTCCATGAGACGAAGCTTAAAGAAGAGAATGACCTGGAGTCACTCCCATTCGGCTCTCTAAGAGGAGGATAGCCATGTCTGTCCAGGCACCCCTGGTTGACCTCACTGAGATCTGCCAGCTGAGCGGGGCTGAGCGGGACCCTGGCTGGCAGGAGCCTGCTGCCAGTCTGGGGCTCCATCCGCCGGCCCTCCTCAGCCCACTGCCTGCCTGGGGTTCCGATCATCCAGGCAGGCAGTGGGCTGAACGGGTCCGGCGGACGGGACCCCAGAAAAAAGGTGTGAAACAATTGTCTGCCGTTGCTTTCATGGAAGGAGGGAGGGAGGGGGGCCTGACGCAGCGGCGTATTATCACCTAGGCCAACAAGGCCTAGGCCTAGGGCGGCAAATTTGCTTGCGCCCCCTCCCCAACTCCGCCCCTTCCCCAAATCCCCGGCCTGCCTCCTCCCCCAGGCACGCAACACTTCCCTCCTTCCACCTCCCTCCCAGGCTTGCCGCGCTGGGAGGGAGGGAGAAGCGAGTAGCAGCACTTGGAAGAGGCGGAGCAGAGGTGAACTGGGGCCCGCAGGTGCGGGGAGTAACGCGGGGGGGCCAGGAACCGCTCCCTGCCCCAGCTCATCTCTGCTCCACCGCTGCCATCCCCCGAGCGTGCCACAACTCCCCTTCTCCCCCCTCCCTCCCAGGCTTGCCGCGCGAAAGCGCTGGAAGGGAGGGAGAAGCGAGTAGCGGCATGATCGGGGGATAGCGGAGGTGACCTGGGGCCAGCGGGCGCGGGGAGTAACTCTTCGTGGGGGGGGGGGGGAGTAGGGAACCGCTCCCTGCCCCAGCGCAACTCCACTCCACCGCTGCCGTCCCCCAAGCACGCCACAACTCCCCTTCCCTCCCAGGCTTACCGCAGGGGAGCAGAGGTGAGCTGGGGTGGGGAGGGCAGCAATTTTTTGAGGGCCTAGGGGCGCCAAATTTATTAATCCGCCACTGGCCTGATGACATGTATCCAAAACCACCCGCAACAAAGTTTTTGCCCCATCAGGCATTGGGAGCTTAACCCAGAATTCCAATGGGCAGCGGAGACTGCAGGAATTGTGGGATAGCTACCCACAGTGCACCGCTCTGTTAAGTCGATGCTAGCCGTGGTAGTGAGGACACACTCCACCGACTTACTGCGTTTAGTGTGGACATGCGCAATAGACTGTATAAAATCGAATTCTAAAAAATCGACTTCTATAAAATCGACCTAATTTCGTAGTGTAGACATACCCTTAGTGTTGGCTCTGCAGGGCTAGCGGGAGTAAAAGTAATGAGGGCTTATTTTTGTCACTAATGCCAGCTGATCTGATTCTGAACACAAATTGGGAGAGCGTTGGCTGCATGAGAAAGGGCTATTGGTGACCAGTCACCTTTCAGAATGGAACCACCTTTTTAAAATGTGAAAAGTCTGCTGAAAAAGTCTAACTTGAAACTGATAGTCCTGGAGGACTATCCACATATGGACTAATAACAGCTCAAAAAAAGACAAGACTTCCTGCATTTCCCAGCCAAATCTGGCCTCTGCTAGTTCATCCTGTTTTCGCTGGAACTGTAAGCCAGACAGAGCATTCCTTTGAGACTGTCAGTTCTACACCACTCAGTTCAGCAGGGTTCCTCTGACTTTCCGGAAGAAACACCCACTTCTTCCGTACACCAGAGATTCGTAATGGAAGGTACACACCCAATTGCAGGAGTTTGGCCAGTCCATGTTTCAACCAACCAATCATGGCACACAACTAATGGATGGCTTATCATGGCACTAGGAGACTGGCAGGTAACTATCTCAGATTTGTGTACTTTCTGGAGGGGGAGGATCAATTCTCAAAAGGGCTGGATTTGTGTGCAAATGGAGTGTAGTTCAGGTGTCCTATCACGTCGCTGCTAACACATTCGTGTCTCCTTTTGAGTTCACCTCTTCCATTTCCCATCATGCAGAGCTCCTCAATCATTCCTCTCGGACCAGAATGTTCACCTCCCTAATTTCCTGTTGGCCAAGAGGGATCTCTTGTTCTCAACCCATCCAATCAGATTCCTACTACTCCAAGGGACAAGGATTCCAAGAGTCCAACTTCCCTGGAGCCTTCTGATTGCCAAGTTCCAGCCCTCCTGCTGTTATAGGTTGTTTACCATATGTCGAGATCTTCTCTTCAGGTGATGTGATCCATGTGCTAATGACTGGGTGACTCATTCATCTGGAGACAAATTTTCCTCTCAGATCTGCATGGGGAAATCTCACCTCCTATATTCTGCTCTCCCTAGATTTTCAGAACTCTGAGAGACAATCACCTCAGGAGAGGGATGTGTGTGTGCTGATTTCCTCTGAGATATGACTTAGTAGCAATGAACTCCTCAAAATGGCAGAAGTCAATGAGCTAAAACAGGAATTACAGTTGATCTTAGTTATGGTATAATCTTGTTTTCTCCTTACCACATCCTCTTACAGTATCACTTTTTTTTTTTAACTGACAGAGACAAGGTTGCTCCTGTTAATGCTGTAATTGCAGTCCAGCCAGAGGAGAGCGAGGTAGGTGATCTTCTGCCTCATGCATCGTCAGTAGTTTTATCAGTGAAACTCCAGCTGCAGAACCCCGATTAATGACGGAAGCTGGATTTTCAGATCTAGGATGAGTTTGCAGGGCGGGCAGTCAGGAAACTCCTGTTTTAATTGGTAATTAGAAATAGACCAAATGTAACATGGAGGTAACTAAAAGAGGGTTAAATATGGAATCTCACAACATTAGTCTCTGATTGTAATGGCACATTAACCTCTGCTATCATGCACAGCATTTATTAGTGAGAAAGCACAAACCATTCCAATGTCCAAGTCTCTCCCCAGTGACAGGGAACAAAATACTAGGATTGGAGCTGGGTAAATAATTCACAACAGCTAGTTTATGGGACTAATTTTAGCTTCCTTGCTTTTCTCTCTCTGAGCAGATAGCAATTTCCTCCAGGGCTCTCCAGGGCTTCTATCCTCCCCATTCCACCCAGGAGTGGTGGGGCAATTGCCTGGGCCTTCTCGTCTCTGGCAAGGAGATCCTTGCCCAGAGTCCGCTGGGCTGCTGTGCTCCCGGCAGGGAGTGGGGAGCTGGGACTCCAGGGAGCAACAGGGCTTCCAGCAGGGAGCCTGGGTGGCAGCCCGGCTTGGAGTGGAGAGCTGGCAGCAGCCTGGATGGGGAGCCAGGTGCTGGCTTTCTTAAGACAGCCAACAGCTGATGTAAGGAACACAGCATCTACACAGAACAGTGGTTCTCAACCTGTGATCTTGCGGCACAATCGGCACAGAGCTGCGGCCCACATGACATCCTCAGGGCCATACAGGTAGTATTGGATGCTGCCCACAATGGTAAATAGGTTGAGAACCACTGACACAGACTCTGCATCGCCCTAACTACATCAACATAAATCCTGCACCTCTGGTGGAGGTGGAGTTATGTTGGTGTAGTAGGGCACTTACTACAAGGCTGTAGTGTAGCAACTGACATAGTGACATAGACACTGACGTAAGGCAGCTTATGTGGACCTAACTCTGTGGTGTAGACAAGCCTGAGATAATGGTAATCAAACCACATGCAGGAAGGCTGAAGCTGACCACTGATGGGACAGCAAGGAATCCACCTGCCTCATGGACAGAAATATGCAGTTGGCTTGCTCTGTGGAAGCCTTCTTCTGGGCTATCAGGGATTGAGCCCAGCTGGAGGCAGGATATCACACTCCTGGGCCAGATGACTGATGGTTGGATCTGGTATATCAAATGGAAAATCTTGAGAGATGCTCTAGCTCCCGCTCAGAAGTCAATGGGAGTCACAGCTATTCTCAAGAGGTTCCTTTTCCTGCCCCCCTCAAATCCCTCTTCAGAAGAAGGCTGGGATCTAATGGTGCTGTGGAGCCAAAAGCCCATGGCCCCAACACTGTACTGCGGGTTTCGTTGCTGATTAACCATTTTACCCTAGCCAAAAAAGCAGGGCCTAAGCAAGAATGAAAGCCCCCTCTCACACTCTGTGTCATTCCTTGGATTTCTTCTCCTGTTCTCCTGTCCACCTCACAAGGCAAAGTACTGACCGACATTTTGACAGCAATGTTCTGTGTGAACAAACAGCTCATTCCCCACAACTGTGCAAGGGTCTTACGGCACTATGGAACTGGCATATCCATCCCAACATTTACCAGATCGCATTTCACCTAGTGGGGAGACAGCCTGGTGCATCATCGCAGCAGAGACAAGGAGGAGCTACACGAATGGTCACCTAAACACCTCAGTTGGATTCAGTCATCAGTATCAGGCAGTTTATTGCTGCCTCCTCTTGCCAGTGGTTGACAGTGATACACCAAACTTGGCTGTGATTGCCTTCATTTCTCTCTCACTGAGAAACCCATATTGATCAGGCTCCACTGCTCCAGGGCAGAGCCCTTCATTAAACCAGTACCGTTTGGAGCAAATGGAATGAAATCACTAATTCTGCCAGGAAACGAAGAGCTGGCTTTGCACAAAATACAAGCCAGTGTTACCGTTCAAATCCAGGAAGTAATCAGACTCTGAGATAATGGGCTTCAGAAACAGGTTCATATGAGGCAGTGTAGCAGGGTGGATCCTGCTCCTGCTGAGAAGGGGTTTAAAAAGTGGCCTGACAGGGCTTGAGAGCGGTGGCTCTCAAGGCTGAGCTGATTAGGGAAGTGGCTGCAGCTGGGGGGCCACACCCCAATCAGAGCAACAGGGCCTTATAAGAAGGCAGGGAAGCCAGGAGCCAGATAGTCTCTCTCTCTGGCTATAGAGAGAGATGGGCCTGGCTGCTTAGGAGCTTGAGACGGGATACCTGAGCGCAGCAGGGCTGGGGAAGGCTGAGCCAATAGGTACTGGGGGTTGCAGAGGGCAGCCTAGGGGTAGGCCAAGGCAGCAGGTCCAAACCCAACTTTGCCTGTGATGAGTAGGCTGATACTGCAGTCTGCCCCAGAGTGTGGGGCTAGACAATGACTGGCAGTAGCCAAATACTGAGGCTGAGACAGAAGGGGAGACCCAGAGAGAAAGGGGTTACTGCTGGGGGGGCAGCACCCCATGTAAAAGGGCACCGGGTCCAGGGAGGGACACGGGGGCCTAAGAACAGGTGGATCACCAGCCTGCAGAGGGCGCTCCAGGGCTGGACAGAGCTAGAGCAACCAGCAGGAACAGGCAGCTTACTTCAGATGCAGAGCCCAAAATCCTGCAGAGCGGATGATGGAGACGTTATGGACACCAACTCCAAAATAAGATAACAGCAGCCATTTCTGTTGCCCTATTTCCTGCCCATGGCATTTGCAGTGGCTGTGAAACCATCCTTGCCCGATCACATAACCTACAGACATAGTAACTTGATATGAGATCTCCACAGCTATGAGACTGGTGACTCAGTAGCTGGTGCTCCTCTCTTTGATTCATCATTAGCCCCAGCATGACACCAGTGGACAGAGCAGCTACTGTAGCCATAGGCGCCGACTTCCCCTCTTTCACATGGGTGCTCAACCCTCACTCTGCCTCTGGCCCTGCCCCCACTCCACCCCTTCCATGACTCCCCGCCCCTGCCTCGCATCTTCCCACCCCTTCCCTGCCTCTATTCAAACCCCTTCCCCAAAGTCCCCGCCCCCTCCCTGCCCCTATTCCAACTCCTTCCCCAAATCCCCACCCTGGCCCCGCCTCTTCCCCTGAGCACACCATGTTCCCGCTCCTTGCCCCTGGAGCTTACTAACACTGCCAAACAGTTGTTTGGCGGTGGGAAGCGCTGGGAGGTAGGCAGAGGAGCGAGGACACAATGTGCTCAGGCGGGAGGAGGAGGTGGGGCGGGGGCATGAGGGGAGCTTGGCTGCTGGTGGGTTCAGAGCACCCACTAATTTTTCCCTGTGGGTGCTCCAGCCCCAGAGCACCTATGGAGTCGGCACCTATGATCGTAGCACATTCTCATGATACATAAAACCCAGGCACTATCCCTTTGTAGTTCATTGGAGATTTCATGTCACTTTTTGAAAGAGTAAACCTAGGAACTCCCAGCTGTCCTGGCCAAATTCCGCTTCAGGTAATTACATTGCATCTGATGAAGTTCCCTTGCCATTTGACTTGGGCTTTCTCTTATTCACTTTCTGTCCTGAACTGACTTGCAGTGCTGTTTAAAGGCTACTGCCCTCCATCTCAAAAGTGGTTGTCAAATGCTTTGGGGTCTAAGATGCTATGTAAATGTCAGATGTTATTATGGAATCAGTGTAACCATTTGATTGTACAGTGTGTGCTGGTGTAAAGGGTATTGAAATTGTTCCTGTTGCCTGTGGAGGCACAGTGCCCTGGGCTTTTTCACACTGCTTACTCATGGAGTGTAGAGTCCATGCATACGCCAGCTTGTGAGAAAGCCTGCTGGGTTATGGCCATCATTTTAATCAGCACATAGCCTCAAGCCTTCAACATCCCCCCTTGTGGCTAGGTTGATAAAGTTCTCCGGTCTTAGATCTCTAACTTATTTATCTCCAGTATTGGCACAGAGTAGAACCTCAGAGTTACGAACACCAGTTGACCTGTCAACCCCGCACCTCATTCGGAACTGAAAGTATGCAATCAGGCAGCAGAGACAAAAAAAACAACTACTACTGTACAGCACAGTACTGTGTTAAAGGTAAATTCAGGGCTGTCCCTAGCTATTCATACTTGCCAGGTCATGCCACTCGGAAGACACCATTTTGCGTTACAAAATGCCATCCTCCACCTGGTGACCTCATACATCTGGTGCATGTCAGGTCATGCTGTGTGGAGGATGCCATTTTGTAGAGCAAAACCATGTCCTGTATGCATTGTGACCTCACATGCACCGTACATGCGAGGTCGCACTGGGCCGAGCAAAATGGTATCCTCTGCACACTAGGGATCACCATGGCCCCATCTGCTGAGGGCATGACCCCATTTGGGGTTGCAACTCACAGTTTGGGAACTGCTGATGTAGGGCAAAGATTGCTCTGTGGGTCATGGATCACATACGGTCCTTAAAGTTGTGTTCAGAATTACTGAGGACCCCAGTATGTGGCCTGCACCCCAGCAGAGAGATTGGAATCTGTATATTGGCAGTCTCTCTCTGAGGGGAAGCATTGGGCTCAACTGACCCAAATCAAATTATGCATAGAATGGAACAGAATGTTTTCGGCAGCAGTTTTAATACTCAGAGTGCTTCACAAAGCAATAAGTTAGGTCCTGGCAGGGCAAGGACTGCGCAAGCAAAAGAAGCAGACATACCATGCTCTGCAGCAGCTTGTGCACAGCCTTGTGCACCAGAGCCAGGTTAGGTGGCAAGGCTCCCATGGACTTCAGTGGGCTTTATTGAGAAAGAGATTGGATTGGACCTTGAGACCTTTGTTTTTCAGAATGTGCCAAGGCAGCTTTGATGTCCGGCTGGACAAGCTCCAGGGACCCTAGCTTAGTTTAATGGCTCATCCAAAGGACAGCACAGTACTGCAATCTCAGCAGGGGGGAGAAACCTAAGACCGAACATGGGGCTTGAATCCAAAGACCATGTGGCCCAGAAGCAAGACTAAGTATCAAGTGTCTTGGAAGCCCATACACTAAGATCAGAGCTAGGCAAATAACTCATAACAAATAATTTCAATCTGTTTATTTCACCTCTTTTTCTATTTGGGAAATGTCCACCAGCACACTACAAAAGCTGCAGTGAGTAACTCTGGGCCTGCAGTCACTGTTGAGCCATTCAGCATTCACTCTGTGTCAATTAGTAACATAAATCATGTAGCCATGTTTGTTTGTTTTTCTCTGACTGGGCAACTCATGGAACCAACCGCCATCAACATCAACTGGGAATGGCATGTTTGAGTGTAAAATTGACATCCACATGGTGGTCGGGAGGTCATGGAAGCTGAAGTACTTTGCTTTCCAGAACAGTTCACTGGTTGAGATTCAAAAGAGCTTTTTACAAGTACCCTGGCAAGTAAGTCTTGTTCCTTGGCAGAGCTGCAGAAAGTTGGTCTGCCACACTCACTCAGCTCTAGCTAACATCAACCACATTGTGTCAAGTATCGGGGTAGCCGTGTTAGTCTGTATCTGTAACAAGCAACAAGAGTCCTGTGGCACCTTATAGACTAACAGACATATTGGAGCATGAGCTTTCGTCTGACGAAGTGGGTTTTCTCCCACGAAAGCTCATGCTCCAATACGTCTGTTAGTCTATAAGGTGCCACAGGACTCTTTGTAGCTATCAACCACATTGATTATCGAGGGTGGCGTTTCACCCAGCACTTTGACAAAGGGTTGGGGGGACAGGTCAAGACGTATTTTCACAGGCACTGGGAGCACTATTCACATTGAACAGTTTATTTTGCAGGTAAAAAGAGAGGTAGTGTAAGGTGGATGCTACGTTTTTCCAACCTACGAGAGGTATCCCCTGGTGACAGAACCCAAGCTAACCCAGCATGGCTCTCTGTCTCCCTCTAGTGGCTATATGTATAGCAATTGATTGTTCAGCTCTGGCTAAGGCATCTTCTCCTTTAATTTGTACACTCTTTGGGGCAGAGACTTTTTGTTCTTTGTACAGTACCGAGCACAATGGTGTTCTGGTCCATGACTGGGCCTCATAGGTGCTACCTCTATACAAATTATTGTTAACAACAGAGACTCATACTTTTTGGTCCTGGGTTCAGTCCCCATTGCTGACCAGCCATCCATGGTACATTAACATTTTCTTTGGCTTTCTTATTTAGAGGCAGCCTCTAGGGTGTGCAAGTCTCCTAATTGCTTTCAGTGGGTACACTAGCCCCCAATAGTGTCCCACTCAGGAAGAACTGCCTAGGCCAGACTTGACTTTTCAGACAGTTGGGTAAATCCAGAATAACTATTGACTCCACTGAAATGAAAGAAGTCTCTAGCCCTCCTGGATGTGTCTCTCAAGATACAGCTATGGCCCCCATACCTGTAGTAACTGAGTGCATCACAGTCTTTCCTGTATTTATCTTCACACCACCTCTGTGAAGTAGGGGAGTGCTTATTCCCATTTTACTGATGGGAAACTGAGGCACAAAGCAATTATGTGGCCACCCAGACAGTCTGTGGGCACAGTAAGGCAATGAAGCCTGTCTCCTGAATCCCAGGGTAGCTCCCTAATCTCTGGCCCAGCCTTCCTCTCACTGAGGCACACAGCAGAATCTGATCCCCTGTGCCTCAGCCTTTCCATTCACTGTATTTTAGAGCCGGGTGGGTGGGGAGCATATTGTGGTGTTTTCTCTCTCTGGCCGCTCCTGCTTTGCATTTGGTCTTAGTGCTGCCACAGCCCTGTGCTGCCCTCAGTTCATTCCACAGAGGGAGGCCATGGCAGTGGTGCTGTTTGGATATAGCTCATCTATCTTTTTCTGGAAGCTGATGCACTCTTTTTAGTTACTTGCATGGCAGGTAACAGAGGGACAACTGGCCCTACTGAGTGTGAAAAACTGGGGCGGGGGGAGGATTTTGGGGTGTGATTTTTGTGGGGGGAAATAGAGAGGGAGAGGGCGTGTGTGGAAGAAATGAGAGAGAAACCATGAAAAATGAAGATTTAATCCTAAAATGAGACTCCTATTTAAAACAAACGGACCCAAGCAGAAAGGAAAACATCATCCATTAAGTATCCCGTGTCCATAATTATTTTGGCATTATCTGTAATCAAGGATAAATTGATCATGCACACTCTCTTTGCTCAATTCATTCAAACCGTTCAATACTGCAGCCATTAAATACATCATCTAGCTTCCCAAGTGTCACTTGCTTTCTAGTAAATATACCAAATCCACCCCCACGCTGTCCTGTCAGGCTTCCCAGAATATTTTACAGACAAAAACAAAACAAAAAAAACAAAACCCAACGCACAGCCTGCTCACTGTCTGAGATAAATGTTCAAAAGAGCTTCATTAAGAGAGAGAGACTTCATCACTGCCCGTCTCCTACAAATGTAAAACTGACCCTGATCATTTATAAAGCAGAGAGGATTCCTTCCTTTCTGGGCCGCCCCGCCATCTGCCATGTTTAAAGGCCACGGCATTCACTTGGCACTGGTGCAAATGAGTGCACAGCATGCAGGGGTGCGGTGAACTGAGCCCAAGGGACCAGATTCTGATCTCACACCGGTTTTACACCTGTGTAATTCCATTCACTTCAGCACAGTTGCTCCAGATTTTTTAGTATTAAATTGTTTGTATTATTGTACCACTTGGGAGCCCTAGTCATGGACCAAGGCCCCATTGTGCTAGGCACTGGACAAACACCGACCAAAAAGATAGTTGCTGCCTGTCACTGGGTGCTCTACTCACTACAGGAGCACCTCTTTGTGGGCGTGGTTAGGGATTAGCTCTGCCTGTCTGATGCCTTTTCCTGCAGGTGCTCACTTGGTCTCCCTCTCTCTCAAAACTCAATGGCTCCATCTTGGTGGCTTGGCCCTCCAGGCAGGTTGCTGTCGTTTTCCCTTTCCAGGGGTTTGTGTAGCAAAGTCTCTCTGTGCTGATTGTGTCTTATCCACTGCCCCTCCCTGGTGCCACTTCCCCAGTGGCTGGTAGGGGAACCCAGACTTGCCTTCTACCCTGGGTTCCACCCCAGGGACTCCACAACCACCAGCTAAAGGCTGCACTGCCCCCTCACCTGCTACTGTTTCCCTGGATTGCTTCCTACATTGCCTTTATCAGGCTTCTCCACTGTCCTCTAGGCCTCAGAGAGAGAGAGAGACTGTAGACTTCTTCCCTTGCAGCCCTTTTCTGCCCTCAGCTACCTGGCTTAATACAACCACCCTCCCCTCCATTCTTGTCCAGCTAAGCATCATTCTTTAATTCAGGGGTGGGCAAACATTTGGGCCCGAGGGTCACATCTGGGTATAGAAATTGTATGGTGGGCCAGGAACGATCACAAAATTGGGGTTTGGGGTGCAGGGGGCAGGGGTGAGGGCTCTGGCTGGGGGTGCGGGCTCTGGGGTGGGGCCAGAAATGAGGAGTTCAGGGTGTGGGAGGGGGCTCAGGGAAGGGGTGCAGGTGGGTGGAGGGGTGAGGGCTCTGGCCTGGGAGTGCAGGCTCTGGGATGCAGGAGGGTGGCACTGAGGGGTTCGGAGGGCAGGAGGGAGATCAGGGCTGGGGGAAGGGGTTGGGGTGTTGGAGGGGGTCAGAGGTGCAGGCTCCATGCAGCGCTTACCTCAAGCAGCTCCCAGAAGCAGCAGCTTGTCCCTTCTCTGGTTCCTACATGAAGGCGTGGCCAGGCAGGTCTGCACATTGCTTCCTTCACAGGCACCACCCCTGCAGCTCTCATTGGCTGTGGTTCCCGGACACTGGGAGATGCGGGGGCAGTGCTTGCAGTGGGGGCAGCATGCAGAGCAGAGCCCCCTGGCTCCCCCAAAACGTAGGAGCTAGAGGAGGGAATGTGCCGCTTAGGGGTGAAAGTACAAATAGGGACTTACCGGTATGGGGCTGGGTTGGGGCTGGCTCTGGCCTCTGGAAGGGGCGGGGCCTCAAGCCGAAGGGGTGGGGATGGGGGGTCAGAGCCAGCCCCGGCCTGCCCTGTACCAGTAAGTGTCCTCCCCCTCCCCCGCCGGGGTAGCAGCGGCAGCTGGGGGCTCTGGCAGCAGTTTAAAGGGCCCAGGGCTCGGCTGCTGCTACCGCCCGGGGCCCTTTAAATAGCCACCTTTCACCCCGGTGCCTCTGCTGCTAGGAGCCACGCAGAGCAAGCCCCCACTCCCCAGTAGGAGCTCGAGGGCCGGATTAAAATGTCTGAAGGGCTGGATGCAGCCCCAGGCTGTAGTTTGCCCACCCCTGCTTTAATTAGTCCTCATTGCTCCCGGCTCCTCCTCCAGGTACAGCCTAGGTGGTTAATGGGCCCCCCTAGCCACCTTAACTCCTTCAGAGGCTGGCATGGGGTGAACACGCACACCCACACACCTGCCCGCGCACGCACGCACGCACGACTTACAATCTAAGTGTAAAACAAGAGCCAGGCAATGGCTACAGACAGCTGAGGGGGTACAAGGAACCCGTGAGACAGTATTGCTCAGCTTGACAGGCAGTAGTCTCTGCATACCAACAGCCTAACCCTTAACCGTTATCAGGCGGTCTGTGAGCCTCCTGGCAAAGGGGGGTTTTGGAGGAGGGTGACGAGCTAGCTTTGCAGATGTTTATGGGGAGCACTTCCCAAGCATGGGGAGCAGCATGGGAGGCAGCGCAAAGGTGCTTGTTTGAAAGTGTAGTAAGTGGGTGATGGAGGCTGACGTGGCTGAGTGGAGATGAGCCTCAGCAGCGAACAGCGAATGAGAGATGATGGGTAGGGTGGGGTATCACCATGAAGGGCCTTGGAAATGTGTACAAGGAGCTTATGTTTAATGCAATAGAGCAGGGAGAGCCAGTGGAGGAAGTCAAAGAGCGAGGTAACATAGTAAAGCAGCAGGCTAGGAGAATGATCTTTGCATGAGTAAGAACAGAATCCGGTCCCACTGGGCCTGCCATGTAGAGTTTACACTCCATGGGCCGGACTCTGCATACAACGCTGAGTAACAGTAAAAGCTGAGCATGCAAACTGGTATGCAGGGAGTTTGCTAGGACAAGACCTGTCACATGGAGAGATGGCAGGGAGCCCAACGCAGTGTGAGGTCGTGTCGTTACTACTTTTGCACGGTAGACCCGATACAAAGGGCAGAAAGAATCCACTTTGAGTCTCTGAACCCAGGCTGTTTGCAGCACTGCCACTTAGGAAAGTCAGGCCAAATGCCCAGCACTGGTGTAACTGAAGTCAATGCAGGTCTGGTGATATTCGCCTGCGGAGGATCTGGCCCATCAGGGAGCAAATTTGTCACTAAGAGAGAATTGCTCTGAAATCCTCATAGCAACATTTTACAGTCCCCTTTTTAACGCCTGAGAGCCGATTTTGGAAGGGGTGCCACTGATAGCGCAGCTGCATGCTGGCTGACAGCCCCACGTGGTATTCTACAAGCTTGGCTGACAGCTGCTGTGCTGGGGAGGATACATTCAGCAGCTTCTGACAACCACAGGGAAGAGGTGTATGTGAGGAGGGGGCTGACTTGGATGGCATTTCCTGTGCTAAGTAGGAACATTTCACTAAACACGGGCCTGGGCTTGTGGAGGCTCCACACATGGCTAAAAATAGCCCTAGGAAAGGTCCCTGATTATTCATGGCCATCTGTGCAGAGGCAGCCAATGGGAAGGGAGGAAAAGTCACTTCAGACTAATAGAGGGAGTGGGATGGCCCCTAAAATATCACCAACCTATTGCTGGGACTTAGATGCTGCTGCACAGTCAGCAATGGAAGCTGGTGACACCAAAACAGGTGGGCAAAAGTGGCAGGTAAAACACTCAGCTCAGAAGCAGGTAGTGGTCAGCTGCATTGACTCAGCACAGGACAGGCTCTACTGGCCGTGCCCAGGCTGAGACATTCTCAGTGGCACTCAGCCATCTCTGTGCAGTGAGCTCTTTCCCTCCCGCCAACCCCCCACTGTTTCCTTCATCCTGTCTGCGACCATCACAACCTATGCTGGCCAGGGGGACGCCTCGCATAGTGGCATCCTGCTTCATTCCAATGCCGTAGTGATAGCACGGTGGGCCAGAGCCTCAGCTGGTGTCAATGGCCACAGTGCCACTGACTTCCGTGGAGTCGTTCCCATTTACTCCAGCTGAGGATCCGGCCCTGTAAGCCCAGTGGCAGCAGAGTGAACCTGCTGTGCCCCCAAGGGGGCTGGTGCCAGAGTGTTATAAAACCTCCATTGCTCCTTATATGTTGAGGGGGGTGGCTCCTTCTCCTGAGTATGATATGGGCATCTCACTGCTTAAAAACCTACAGCAGAAGTTGTGGTTTTTGCTGGTCTGGGCAATTAAACAAGCAAGAAAGTGGGAGACCCTAGATTCTCAGAGCAGGGCGCCTCTCCCTGACAGAGAGGACAGTCAGCGTGACAATGGAAGTTGCCTACAATCCCTAAGGGGAGGCTAGGCCCTAAGGGTATGTCTACGCAGCAATTAAACACCTGGGGCTGGCCCCAGTCAGCTTCCTGGGGCTCAGGCTGTGGGGGCTGTAAAACCACTGTGTAGCTGTTCAGGCTGGGGGTGGGTGGAGCCTGAGTTCTGGGATCCCACCTAACCCTAGAGTGGAACGACAAGCAGATAACAACTTTACCTGTGTTTGTTGTACCTCTCTACCTCTCTTCTTGTAAATCAAAGAAAAGTCGACCCCTGTGGCCTGCCAACCTGGGGCTGGGGCTCATCCTGGTGGGATGGTCTAGACACCTGGTGGCGTCTCAAAGAGATTCCTGGCTCATGGCTCAGCTGGACACGTGACCCTCCTCCTCCACGCTGCTCACAACAGGGGTCTGTGTCACAAGCTCCTCAGAGGTACCCATCTGCCCTGCCAAGTGGTGGTTAGGCAGCCAACAAATATGGCATGTAGCTCATTGCAAAAGCATCAGGTCTGCGGCTTGGCACCGGAGCAACTGAGGGCCTTCCTGGCCTTGTGGTGTGCCTGCCGCACTGCTGCTGTTCCCTGTCCTACCTCTTTGCCTGCATCCTCTGTGCAATCTTGTTGTAGATGTCCATGTTTCTAAGACTGCTCTGTAGCTGTGCCTGGCCTCCTGGATCTCCTGGCCATGCCTGGCAGCAGTGCGATGGGCAGTTGCACACAACAAAGGAGATCTGCTAGGCGTGCTGACCCAGCTGGGCAACCAGGAAAAGGCATTTCAAAATACCCAGGGCTTTTAAAGTGTGGAGGAAGGGCACGGCTTCCGGTCTCCGTGACTCTGGGCAGTGGAGTTCACAACTGTGACCCGAGCGGTCACTGTCCAGCACTGTGGGACAGACGCTGGAGGTCTATTAGGCTTGACATAGGTCATGCGGCAGCCACGCTCACATTGTGTCGAACACTGGACATTGCTCGTGGCTCAGTGCCATTTGGGACTCCATAATGGAGCAGGCGACAAATGGGAATATAGACACATGCCCAAATTAGCTGACACAAGATGGCTTATGTCAACCTAATTTTGTAGTGTGGCCCAGGCCTAAGCCTACTCTCCTGACAGACTACCACAGTTGTGAAATGTACCACATCATACTTACAATACACCATCTAAACTATAGATGGTGCCCTTACACATGAGTAACCCCACAGACTGCTTCGCTCTCCCTCCGCATTACTGCCAAGTCTAGCAGCAAGACCTCCCCTAGGTGCCTGACTTCTGTGCTAACCTGCACAATTTTGCACTAAAATGCTGCAGCCTAGCGTATCAGGGTACATGTGCCCCTTTCCTTTACTCACACACAGGGTAAGCACAAGCCCTCATTGCCTGATAACACAGCTCTGGGACACCCCTCAAACTAACCCCCAGCTCAGTTCTCAAACACCTCGCGCCCAACCTGCCCGATCTACTGCCTCTGCCATCAAACCATTCAATACAGCTACAGTCACACTGATTGTGGTGCATGTGACTAATGCTGAGTGGCTATTGCCAGCGGCGGGGGGAGAGGGTTAAAGTTACATGGGTGTGTAAGTTAAACTCTGTAGTTCCTGTTTGTTTGTCCCCCCTGACATTTTTAGTTTGGCTGAATGCAACATTCTGGAAGGACACAGGCTGCTGCGGGGAAACTGTAACTCTGCATTAACCATGCTTTTTAATTAATGGTGTCTGTTTTCAGTGATCCAGGCAGGCCTCTTACAGCCACTTTCCAGCGCAATTGCTGCAATGTCCTTGAATGAACCCTCTGACCGCCTGAGGGGGGAATGGCTCAACTGAAGTCATGATTAGTGTTTGTATAACAACGGAGCGTCCGGCCCCGTTGTGCTAGGTGCTGTACAAACACACTGTACATTTTTTAGAGCAGGGCCTGTTACGTGCAAGCTAAATAGAGGAGCCAGACAACGGCTGAGCAGCAACAGCTGGCACGGAGTGGAAGTGCCCAGGGTCAGGCAGCGCACATGAGAGGAGCGGTGGGTCAGTGGTTAGGGCCCTGTGCTGCCACAGACTTTGTGTGTGGCCTTGGGTAAATCACATAGGGCTCAATTCCATTGCAATGCCGAACGCCTCCTGCCCAGTGGCAGCCTCGCCCTCCGTTAGGTGCTTGGGCTCCCTATATGATGTTAGGCACCTACGGAAGGGATTCTCAGAAGCCAGCCAGCCACCTAACCTAGCCAGGCGTGCAGAGGAAACGAGTGTGGGGGCAGCCTCAAAGTTATTTCAGTGCCTAACGCCTGTTGATCTGGACCTGAGGTGCCTGCCAAGCCAGAGGGAGAGACCTACCACTAGTCGGGATTCTCAGCTGTGACCCTGGAGTTAGCTGTTTGAGCCAGGGCAGCTGTTTTTCATGACAAACACAAGCACAAGTACCCAGAATAGCCACCAGCCTGGGGCATGCCCTAGTCACTGAGCTATTGGGTATTATGGGGGAATACACACCCCACGTGCCCCCAGCTGTCTTTTGTGCTGCCCCAACCCATGGCAGTGGCCTTCCTCCAGCTGGCTTTCTAAGCACACCTACAAAAGCCAGCCCCTTTGGCGAGGTAGGCGGGTGAACACATGGTTTGAGACCCCTGCTTTGTATGTGCTGGGGCTTTGGCTTGTACTAGGGCTCTGAGCAGCTATTACCTGTCGGGTGGCGTCAGTGCTTAGCCGGCTGTGTGCAGGCCCACCCCCCAGAAACATAGGCACTATGAAGACTCAGGTTCCTACAGGGTTAGGTGGCAGCTAAACAGTAGTTTTGAGCCCATCCCTGATGCTTGAAGAAGCAGTTAGGAACCTAAATACCTTTCTGTACCTCAGCTGCCAGCTGTTCAATGGGGATACTGGCCCTACCTCACAGGGGTGCTGTGAAATGCATTAAAGAGCATGAGGTGATTTGGGGGTCAGGGGAACAACAGCTAAATTCCCAAGCTAGACATGTCATCCCTTGGTGGCAGAGCCAGGGTTAGAAACCAGGTCTCCTATGGCCCAGTTCAGTGCTCTAACCATTAGACCACGCTACTTCCCTACAGACCAGGTTTTACACAAGATGGTGTCTGTGCGGAGACAGGCCAGTTCAGGAGTAATGGGGACAGAAATACAGAGAGGCAGAAGACGTGCCTGCTTAATGAGTAGTCAAAATCTGGTCTTTGTGTGTGTGTGTACATTTGCATAGATGTGTTAGGCGCTCCCGCTGAGTCTTTCATTGGCCTCTCACGGATGGAGCCATCTGTTCTCAGCATTCAGTCAGAAAGCAGGACTAAATCTCACTGGTGCCCTCTTCGCCCATGTCCCTTCTGTGGCCTCTTCCTCAGCCGTTGTGCTTGTATGTTAGGGCAATGCCAGTTTGGGAAGGCTGGTACCAGTGCTGCCTGTCACATCAAGTCATTGTAACTCTTTGGACTCACACTAGCCAAAGCCTAGGGGCAGAGAGAGGGAGGCAATGGGATGCAAATCCCAGCGGCAGAGGAACTAGCAAAGCAGGAAGAATTATTTGCTGATTGTACTGAAGGGATTTAGAGCCCTCTCTCAGAATGGTGCCCTGGCTCAGCCGAATGCGCGTGTATGGAGGCTCCAGGGCTGCAGAACTCTCCCAAAGATGTTGGTACAGGGCCCAGTCCACCTGGCAGTGAGGTGTCTCCTCAGGGACACAGAGCAAATGAGGGAAGGGCCTAGAGTGTTTGCATTAACAGTGAGAGGTGCTGCTGCTGGCTGGCTAAGGAGACCAGGCTGTGTAGCTTAGTGGGAGAGAGCAGGGAAGGGGGGAGAGTCATAAAAAAGAGAGGGGATATGTGACAGACAGATAGAAAGAAGGGAATGGAGAACAGAGAAAGGGGGCTGATGGAAAGAGACAAGGAGGGGGTGGGGAAGGAGAGAAGAGAGGCAGATAAAAAAGGGCTTAGGAAACAGAGGGGCTAACAGATGGGCCGAGGAAAGGCCAAGGGAGGACCTGAGCAGCTAGATTTACTGGGACAGATTCTGCTGTCACTAACCCCAGTGCAAACCCACTGCCTCTAGCTGAATCGCTCTGGGTTTACAGAGGCCGTGCAGAGAGCAGACTGGGGCCCATCTTCTGTGGCTACAGGGCATGGTCCTTGGGCCTCCAGAGAGCCCCCATGCTCTCACCTGCCTCCGCACCCAGCACTAAGGTGAGTGTAACAGACGCACAGGGGCCTTTCCATTCGCTCCCAGGAACTCACTCACGTCTGGCTGGTTTTTAATCTGCAGGGATTGCAGCTTCTAATTTTGTATTTTCACCTAGAAGTCACCCCACTCTCGCACCCGAATTCCGAACGTTGACAGCCACGTGTTTGGAACATTGCCTTCAGATTCCCATTAAGTAGCGCCGGTGGCTCAGGGAGGGATATGGAGCCTTTGCATTGCATTCGGCATTGCTCTGTAATGGCCTTGGAGGCGAAATCCTTGACCATCTTACGGTTCTTTGGCGGCCCACGTGAAGAGTTGTTTTTTGGGGGGAGGGGTCTCAAACAAGTGTGTCTCATTGAAACACTGCTCAATACATTGTCTCTGTGTCCCTCCTGTCAGGTGGTCACATTTCACAGGTTCTTCCCATGCTGATGAATCCTACATTCAGAATGGTTTTAACGGGCGACATTCAAACCAAGAAGAAAACAACAATTACGACTCTGCTCCTCTGCAATGCCTTTTATCGAGTGTGTTACAGATACTAATGAAGTTGGGCTCACAATCCCTCCTTGGAAGGATTACTGTCCCCCTTTTAAGGATGGGGAAACTGAGGTCCCCTGCCTATGTTCACACTCACACAACCCCACACACTTTACAATCATGGTCAGTTTTTAGCTCCAGCCTGCCAAAGAAAACAACTCTGCATGAAGTCATTTGCCAAGTCTCCTTGCTGTTTATTTACCTTTCAGCTGGAATGAAGGGCAGGTGCTGTAGTTCAATACACTGAGGCTGACAGGTCTTTAAAGTGATAACATAACCATTTAAATACATCGCACAGCTACAGCATGATGCTAGATACACTTTTCATATACCCCTCCCCCCCCAACTGCTGGCACATTGCTCTACTCTGCTATGATGTAATGCTGAAAAAACAATGGCGTGGAGAGAGCGGATTATTAAGCATTCAAAGTACAAATTTTAACTACCGCCATTGTTGCTTTTTGGTCGGTCCCATAAATACCGTTAACATTTTCATTCTTCTTTGCACTGAGCATTATCAGAGTCTGCAGCCAAAAGCGTTTCGGCCTGGCCTTGTGCTCCCAAATGGATCTGATGCTCGGGAAGGAGATTTGCAACACACACATTTTAAGGCCAGACGGGAGCACTGTGAGCATCTTTTCTGAGCTCCTGTATCACACAGCTCAGGGACTCTCACCCAGCAATTTCCGCATTAATAACTTGGTGGTTGGACTCCAGCATAGCTCTTAAAAAGACATCCAGTAATGGTGCAGTCTGAGTGATAGCCCAATACCACATCTACTTCTGTATCAGAGCCAGGGCTAAAGCCCCCTTCTCCTGTGTCTTGGTCCAGAGCCTTAATCATAAGACCATCCTTGCTCTGCTTCCATCATAGAGGGAGCTACAACTGGGACACTAGGCCGTGTAAATAAAACGGCTTCTAACCTTTGTCTGAATCAAGACGGGGGGGAACAACTTTTAGATAACGTTTTCACCTCTTAGCTCATAGAGCCGAAGCCCACTGAAGTTGGCCTTTAATCAGGCCCAGATAGCCAACAAAGTTCAAGCCAACGTCAATTTATCCTAAAGCTTTGTGAAGAACATTTGTGAGCAGGATGAAGGAGTTTGACACAGGGCCAAGCCCAGAACCCAGCGCTAAGGAACAGTCCCCCCCCCCCCATGCCCTTTGACTAGCAATGTAGGAAGCTGCTGGAGCTGGGAAGTGGGTGAATCTCATGTTCACAAAGCTGCAATTGCTGGACTTGACAGACTTCCCCACCGTGTGATTGAGGCATTTGACAAGGGTGATTCACACTGAACACAAGCATGTTCCTCTAGCAAAGGGGAAGCCCCCCGGCTTGGGGAAGTGGCACCGGGGACACAGCATGCTCTCGCCCAGTGCCTGCTGCCCAATGGCACTGTGTGCCCAGGAAGCTTGGGCTTGCCCTCAAGCATTAGAACCCAGGAGCCCTGCTGGGCATTTCAGCTGGGTCCATAAGCTGCCTGGCTCCTACACAGGTAAGATGAGGGGAAATAGGGGCTCCCCAGACCACACAGTGATATTTGGTTCTCCCCTCCCCTAAGCAATGAGCATGCTCCAGCCCCGGAGGCTAATGGTGCATTCTGGAGCAGGGGGAGCCCTGCTAATAGCTTCATACCTGCCAAGACTTGGCAGGACCCAGCACAGCAGAGGTGCAGTCTGAGCCCCGTCTCCTGTCTTGCCTGAATCCTCACTGACTACAAGACTTCAAGGCAGCAAAGAAACAATGCGCCATTGCTTTGATCACCTCTCCTACTAGCTTGGGTATCCCACCCCAGGAGAGTACAGGGCGCAGCCTGACCAAGACTGCTTTAAAGAAACTATCCCTGGGCTGTGAGGAAACATGGGCTGGCTGCATCCAGCTGTGCCTGCTTTTGATGGTTCTGCCCAGATGCTGAAGCCAACTGCCCTGCCGCATGCAGTTTGGTTGGACAGAGGTAGAATTAAATGGCTGACTGGTTTCATTTCCCCTCTATTAAGTAATCTCTCTCTTCATTTCATGGAAAGCCCATCACAACAGAGCACTGATTTCAGACCCCCTTAGGCCTCAGTGAGCAACACATTTGGGTTCTTGATGGCTTTTCCAAGTTCAAAGATGGCAGGAAATGCCTCCTGTAATGGGCTTGCATTCCACCTCCACAGCTTTCAGCGGCAGCTGGTTCTTCTGAAGAGTCTCAGTCAGTTTTTACACTGCCCTGAAGCAAACAAACACCAATTGTCCCCAATGAGACTGAACTTTTCCCAACTCCTAAATTCAAAACTGAGAATCAGGTGCCCGCCCCCAAAATCACAAGATTGGCTGAAATATCATGACATTTTATACAAATAATAAATTTGGGGTTCTTTACATTCGCGTTGTGGTGTTTGAGCCCTGAGTGCTCATGTTTTCAAGCTTTTCTCCATTATCATGAGGGCCAGACTCTTAATTTGGTTAGTTAGTTTGTTGTTTTTGTTTTAAGTGAGATTAGCAAGTAACAACATGATTCCAAGAGCTGGGGCTTTACAGAAAAGCTGGCATGTGCTAATCTTGACTGCAACTTGATCTTTAGATGGGGACTGAGTAAAAACTGAGGCCTACACTGTTGGGTGCCCAATACGAGACCCTGTGGGCCTGGCTTCCGGAGATGCTGAGCACCCACAATCCCAAGGGAAGGTCAGCAGAAGCTCAGGAGCTCTGGAAATTGACACCATTGTGTCTCAAGTTGGACTCTAGAATTGGCTGGAAAACAGAAAGGGGGAAAAAAGAAATCAGCTGTTTTGTGAGTAGACATTTCCCCCACTCTTCTGGTTGGCACTTGAAATTTAAAACATTTCACCCTGTTCCATAGTTGGTCAAAAAAACAGGAGTCACCAAATATGTTATCAAATTCCACCACCATCCCCATTTTTTCCCAGTCAGATTTTGATGACATTTTTAATTGAAATTTGAAGGATTTCAGCCAACCTCAAACATGGAGGCCCCCAAAATCCAAGAATCCAAGGTGCTGAGGGCCCTCAACTTCAACTGACTGCAGAATCGAGCCCTTGAGAGAATGGGCTGTGGAAAAGAGGGGGTTCATTGAAATGGTAAAGTGCAGGATGAGTTCTTCCTAAAGGAACTCTCCTTTAGGTTCATATTATGCTTTGGAAAATATCTTTTTTTTTTTTAAAGGCTGTTCCTTTATTAAAAATGCCAACATCTGTATTCCCTCTGCTCAGAGTTAAGCTCAGAATGTCCAGTAGTCGGACGGGGAAGATAAGCAGCTGCTACTAATGGAGCTGCTCACTGTGCCTGAACTCAAGTTTTTAATGGGAAGCCATCCAGAGGAGGAACCAAAGGACCCCTCATGGAGAGGGCACTATTGTCAGGGCAGCACTGTATTAAAACCATAAATTTCTCTTTGGACCCTGCACTGAAAACACCCAGTGGTTAAATGCCAGCCTGGCCATCATGTAGATGAAAATCCATGTGGCTAAACTCCCCCCGGGCACTGTCCTGAAAATCTGTGGGGCTAAGATCACCGTGGGTGCGAGTTCACAAATTTACCCCTAACCCTCTTAAGTCAGTGAACAGACCATGTTCTATTGTGTAATGTTCACTGGAAAATAAAATCACAGACGATTAGGGATAATGGGACTCCCAAGCGGGTGTCACTGGAAAGGAAGTGCTAGGGAGGAAGTGTTTGCCCGGAAGCCACTTCTGCGCTTAATCACACTTGAGTTGCTTCTTCTCTCAGGTTTTGGTCCACTGAAGCTTTCTCAAGGATCTGATTCAGTGACTTCCCCTGCTGCTCCTTCTTACTAAATGGAATTTGTGAAGAACGTTTGGAAAAATAGTTTATGTCCCACGTACCGCTGTCCATTTGCCAAGAATATTTGATTATGGGAAGTCTAGGCACCATGCAAGATATTCGCAGAGTGTAACTTTGCCCTTAGTTTCGTAGAACTGGGTGCCACATGGACACCGGCTTCCTTAAGGTGGCCAACATCTGGTTCCAGTGCGTGATGCCCATGCCGCTGGCCGATGGGCCAATGATGACATGGCCAATGTTTTCCGCTCTCCCATCTTCGCCACACTCTGCCACCGTCACCCGGAGAGACAGATCCTGGAGGGGCACAGGAAACATTACCAATGTCCCATTGCATTATTTATTTATTTGTATTGAAGGAGCGCCTCGGAGCCCCAGTCACAGACCAGGACCTATTGTGCTAGGCGCTGTACAAACACAGAACAAAAACAGAGTCCCTGCCCCAAAGACTCTACTGCAATATAAGCACAATTTGGTGCCCGATGGCAGTGAAAGGCAAGGGTCAAGTATCATGAGTGAGGTGGTGCTTGAGGTATCCCTGAAAGCACAGAGTCTCCAAAATCTCCTGAGAGTAGGTTCTTATGAGACTCAAGGGACCAAACTCTGAGAAAAGTCTATTGGATTCTAGGGGAGTACAAGCTGGGGAAACTTACGCTAGCACAGTGTGTCTGTGACATCTATTAGACTCACACTCACTTCCCACTTCAGCCCAGACCTGGAGAAGAGCTCTGTGTGGCTCGAAAGCTCGTCTCTCTCACCAACAGAAGTTGGTCCAATAAAGGATATTACCTCCCCCACCTTGTCTCTGGAATATAGTAAATAATCCTGCCAACCACACACAAGGTGGAATAGTCAGTCTCCCATGGCAGTGCTGGCTCTGTGTAAAAAGCCATAAGCCTTATTTTTGTCACTCAAGTCAGCAGGTCTGAGTCTGGACACACAGAGGGAGCTGATCTGCTGAGGGACTGGGAACCATGTATACACAGACCCGTTGCAGAGTAAAAGCCCATGTTAATACTAGCAGATAAGGTAGCTTTGGTTACTGCCCAAGGGGTCAGCATTATGAATAATTAGCACTGGAGAGTGTAACTCAGACCTCAGCCCAAGGAATATTTCCATTGTGCACTGAGTACACAGCAGCCCCTTTCTCACATGAACTGAGCAATGCAACTGGCTCTGTGCGAGCCTGCATGCAAAGTGGAGATTACTCTGGTTAGTTTAGCGACCCTGCCCTGCTTTTCATTATGTCCCACACTACTTCCAAACAGGGCCAGTTCTAGGTTTTTTGCCGCCCCAAGCAAAAAAAAATTTTTTGGCTGCCCTCCGTCCCAGGAAAGCCTCCACCAGCGCTGCAACTCTCAAGTGTAGCCAAGCCCTTAGATAGGGGGTAGGGTCATAAGGGGCAGGGGTCCCAGGAGGGGGCAATCAGGGGACAAGGAGCAGCGGTGCTTAGATAGGGGGTGGGGTCCTGGGGGCAATTAGGGGGAGGGATCCCGGGAGGGGGTGATCAGGGGACAGGGAGCAGGGGGAGGGGTTGGATGGGTTGGGGTTTCTGTGGGGGGCAGTCGGAGGGAGTGGATGGTGGCAGGGTGGGGCTTCCCTCCCCCTGGAGTGTCCTGTTTTTTGAATGTTAAAATATGGTCTCCCTAACACTCTTCACTCTCAGCACGCAGCCGCATGAGGTCCCCCTCCTTCCTTTCCAGTTGGTAGTGGCCAAGGGAATGCTGGGAAATGTAGTTCTTTCCCTGCTCCAGGGCTGGCTCTATAGGCAGGTAGCTATCCAGGGAACTACAGCTCCCAGAGCCCCCTGTTGGTTCTCAGCTCCCATGCCGCCCCTGCAAATGGGCTGCCCCAAGCAGGTGCTTGCTTTGCTGGTGCCTAGAGCCGCCCCTGCTTCCAAAACAGAAATTTGTTAGTCTCTAAGGTGCCACAAGGACTCCTCACTGTTTTTGCTGATACAGACTAACACGGCTACCACTCTGAAACTAAGAAGAAATGAATTGCAGAGACAAGTCCACAGCACATTCTCTCACATCCCAGCCAGCTGCCGGGAACAGA
The DNA here is from genome assembly GCF_016161935.1 of Mauremys reevesii. NCBI lineage: Eukaryota > Metazoa > Chordata > Testudines > Geoemydidae > Mauremys > Mauremys reevesii. The sequence goes on from NC_052626.1 coordinate 115,096,489, forward strand.
CAGGGGACCTGATCCCGGGAGCCCTGAAGTCAACAGGCGTCTTCCCACAGAGTCCCTTGCTGAGAGGGGCTTGGAGAGAAATGACCCACCCCTTAAACTCAAGATGGAAAAAACAAGCCCAGCACTACTTCTTCCTACTTAAGGAGCTCCAGCACAAAGCCAGTGCAGTTCTGTTCCTGTAGGTAGCTGGGTGGAAGAGCGTTCTAGCAGAATAATATCTGTCAGCACCACGAGGGCCAGTTTACTCCAGAGTGATGCTGATCTGGTTGTCTATTAAAATCCTCTTTGTAGAAATCCTCCTCTAGAGCTACGACTGCTTTTCAACCAGGCCAAACCCTGAGAGCAGCTGAGCACCAGCTCACAGTGCACCACACTGGCTGATGTCACACAGGGTAGCAGGCACTCAGCACCCTTCAGGATACAGCCTAGAAACTTTCACCCACAAGGAGTCCGATCCTGCTGGGAGGTGCTGAGCATCCTTAGCTTTCGTTGACTTTAACAGAGGCCCTAGAAATGACCCCAGCAGTTCCCCTCTTTGAAAGCCTTGTCGTTAGAGATGTGTCTCAATGAAACAGCCTGGATTTTGAGTTCTGGAGCAGTTTAGAGCTGGAACTACGGTTTATGGCTTGGGCCTATCCCTACTTACCATGCAAGGTTGTGCTCTGTCCGTCAGCACTAGACAGAGTGGGGCAGAAAACAATGGCGTGTATTATACAAACATTTCAGAAGAACAAGCATCTTTCATTTTGTTTGAAACTGTCCGTTAATTGCTTTTTATTTTCCCCTGGTTGTGAAATTTTAAACACCACATATTTTGGTAGGAAGAAAAATAACTTGCTTTCACCTTTTAAAGTCTTTTCCCATTGGGAAAAAAACAGGAAGGAAAAAGTGGGAGCAAGTGGGTTCCTCCCCCACTGAAATGAAACTTTCCGGAAATTTCTGGGGAAAAAAAGGGACAGTAAAAGAATCCTTTGGATCAAAATGTAAGTTTTTCATGAAAACTCCCACTTTGGTTGAAAAAAGCATTTTCCATTGAAAAAAAGTTTTGGTGGGAAATTTCCAACCAGTTCTAATCAACACGTTTCTGATTCATGCCTTGGTATTTATCCAGCTACCTTACGTTTCATGAGTGCGACTGCATTACTGACACTCAGAGAGACAACATTCCCTTTGCCTGCCGAGGCTTCCACCTGCTGCCTTTGCTACAGAGCCGTGGCCCACTGAAGACAATTGTTGGCTCTTGCTCCAGCAGCCAGTGAGCTGTAGACTCAGCTATTCCATCTGTTTGGCATGGCCGACTTTCATTCAAAAAGCCCATCACTCCCAAATGTTCAACCACAAATTCCCTTGTTACAGGCTGGAATCGTTTATGCGGGATGGACGTCAGGCTAAGCAGAGGGCAATTTCCTGCATTCCCTTCCCTACACAGAGCTCCAGTCCCATGTTTGCTTCTTCCCAGCCATCAGGGACTGCATCTCTACCCGTCTCTCTTAGGTACCTGTATAGCTCCATCACTGCCGCACCTCCCAGTCTTTAATGTACTTATCCTTACAGCACCACTGGGTGGTGGGAAGTGCTATTAGCGCCATTTTACAGATGGGGTACTGAGATGGCACAGGGAGACTAAGTGACTTGCCCAAGGTCACATAGAAAATCTGTGGCAGAGCACGGAACTGCACCTGGGTTTCCTGAGCTGCAGCCTAGCCCCCTAACCACTGATCCCCCCTTCCTGTCTCCTGAGTCCTTGGACTTATTGAAGTGGATTTTCTGAGATTTCCTCTCCCGGTTGCTTTGAAAAGTCTCAAGTGTGTTTCATCAGTACCTGCAGATTTATACGCTACAGATCTAGCTTTCACTCACTGTCGCTCTAGCCATTATCACTGACACATTCAGTTCCTTTCTCTTTGTCCAATTCTCCCTGATCTCAACGCTATCACCCTCACGGTGGGAGGAACAGGAGGACGCCCCAGCGACGTTGTTATGGCAACCATCCCTTAATAGGCTCTTTCCATGCCACTGAAGAAAGCTTCCTCCTTATTATCTGTCCTTTGAAGGTGTCTCCTTCAGACACGTTTATTAGCTGCTAACACCAGAGCCTATGACTTGCTAAATGAAATTACTCTCTGCTTTCAAGCCGGGCAGTGATCCTGGTTAGATCTCAGCCATCGGCCCTCCTGTTTCAGCTGCAGGATTTAGTTTTAATGTCTCTCTGATTTGCACCAGGAAACTCACTGCCCAAATCTCTTCCCTGATATAAGAAGCAGTCAAGCTCCGGGAGAGTTCAGAAAAAATGTAAATGTCTGCCTAAGGATGAGTGAAGATTTACAGCTCAATCTGTAGGTCTAATTACATACTCAGGCCCTGGTGTACTGTAATTTCTTTGATGTGGGGGAGGAGGGAAGGTGCAGTCTTGAATGCACCCTGTTGTGTAGACCCAAGAGGCAGGATTGGGTGGATCTCATGAACGGTGTAAAGTTTTCTGGCTTAAAAAAAAAAAGTTACAACTCTTCAGTCTGCCCTTGACTAGGAAGTTCTCACCTGTAGGACGATTGCGGGCACTGAGAAAATCATGGCCTCGTTAAACACCGGATTTGTGTCATCTCTCTTCATAGCTGTCTTCTTCTTGCTGATCTTCCTCCCGTCCTGAAGCAAGTACACTTTGACGAAAGGATCTGTTTGGACAATGGGAAGCAAATGACCATCATTCGCCAACTGTCCTCCACCCATAAGCAGAGACAACGCTGAGTGAGCGCAGGGAACACTGCACCTCAGGGAAAGGGGGTATACGCACAGTAGCTCAGAGATGACATGTAACTGGTAATGGGAGGGCATATGACTTCTCCATGCATTGCCCCTGCAGGGTGGGGGGCGGGAGTGACTGAGGGGCATGGGAGGGGGCCGGAAGAGACGGACATGTTCCTGTCCATTTGCCCTGTTCTCCCCCTCTCTCTAACACCCTTGGAGAGGCCCCTCTCTCCCCCACCTTTGCTCCTATGGCCCCTCCGTTTCCTGCCAGCCCCACAGCAGCTAGCGAGCAGCATCCCGAACCGCACCCCAGCACAGAGAAACTGCAACCGAGTTTAGGAAAGCGCTGACATTGCAAAAGCCTGCCCCCCTCGGGGGCAGGGGAGAACATAATCCCCCCCCACACACATGTGTTGCCTCTGCATTAGCTCTTTGGGACAGGGACCATCTATTTGCTCTGTGGTTGTACAGCGCCAAGCACAGTGGGGTCCTGGTCTGTGACTGGGGCTACTAGGCACTACCACAATAATAAATAATGTAACCTGTTAATATGCCTGCGGGTAACTTGAATAAACGCCCCATTCACCCGTGGCAAAACAGGCCCTTCCCATTTAACTAGGGGACCCTCGGTGACGATAATGAGGCAACAGAAAAACTGTGCCTGTGAGCGATGCTGCCACCTAGTGGCTGAGCAGTACAGAGATTAAGTGCAGTGCCTGGCACAATGGGGCCCTGTCTCTATTTGGGACTATCACGCTACAAACAGTAAATAACAAACTGCTGTTGCTAGCAGCTCTACGTGATCCCCTTGGCTCAAGTGCAAGAGGCCTGAGGTTTTGGAGCTCAAGTTCTGGGCTTCTCGTCTGAGCTCTCCAGAGCTACAGCTGATTTAAGAGGTGTGGAGTGCCTGGACTCACTGCAGCACTTCAAGCACTAATGCAGCAGAGATGCACCCTGGGCAGCAGTTCTAGCAGGGGAAGCTGCAGGCAGGGCGGAGCTGCACGGAGCTGGCCTCTGGCCGGAGCTGCTCTTTCATAGCCTCGCACTCACCTGCTGTCGTTTTGCTGTTGGTCCACACGAGGTTTTTGGCTTTAACCACTACGACCGTCAGCCTCTCCGCTGTGGGTAGGTAACTAAGAGACAGCAGGATCTCTCCCACCGAGTCAACTGCCTGCAAGGCATGTAAGGCACCATCCGTCACCCAACAGCAAATGTCGGGGGAAATGACTCATTCACAGACAAGGGGGCAGGAGAAATAGCTCTCTGGCAGGGAAAGTTTTTCCCTGACCAAGGGCAGAAGTCAGGCAGGGTAGCTCTAGCCTATAGAGGCTGACCTAGTGGTTAGAGGCCAGCACTGGGACTCAAGAGACCTTAGTTCTCTGCTCTGCTACAAACTGCCTGTGTGACAATGGGCAATTCACAGAGGGTTTGCCCATGCTATGGGGTGGCTGTGTCACTGTAGCCCATAGTGTAGATGTGCGTGACAATGGGAAAAAGCTGTAGTCACTTCACCTCCCAAGTGACGGGAGCTAGGTTGACAGAAGCAGTCTTCTATCGACCTACACTGGGGGCTTAGGCTGGCAGAGCTAGTGCTCAAGGGAGTTGACTTTTCACCTCCCTGAGAGTCTTAGCTATGTCGACCTAAGTTCTATGTGTAGACCAGGCCTTAGTCTCTCTGTCTCAATTCTTGCAGATGGGGAAAATAGCACTTCTCTACCTCACAGGAGTGTGGCATGGATAACTACATGGAAGATTATGAGGGGCTCAGATAACACGGTGTGGAGGCCACATAAGTACCTCAGAAAGATAGGTGTCATCTTCATGTGTGACATCATGTGTGTTATCGATGGTGGCAAAAGCAGAGGGAAATCCTGATCACTTCCCCCTATTCTCCTTTCTACCTTGCCCCATACTGGGAGAAACAGGGGTCACACATTGATTAAACCAAAAGGCAGCGGGCTGGATTCTCACTGGTGTAAATGCTGACTCACACCAGCTGAGGATCTGCCAGTGAATCTAGACACAGAAGAGGAAACACTATTTCACCTCAGCCTTTGGAGGTCAATGAGACAAATATTTTCACTGCTTTTAAGAAGTCAAGGACTCTTAATGAATTGAGCTGGGCTTGAGCCAACTCCAGAACCAAACACCTGAACACTTGGAAAATTTGGGTCTGGACCTCAGCTTTGGCTGGCTCTGGCACCTCCCTGGGAATTACAATTTGAGCTCTACAACCTGAGATAAGGATGCTCATGCTTCAGGGTGTCAGCTGATGGCCTGCAGGGAGGAGGAGGAAATTGCTCCTCCCAGGTGGATCAGTACACAATTGGTAAGGTGCATTATGAGAGCAAGGGGCCGGTTTCATCTCTCTCCACGGCAGGAAATGTTGGCCATTGCCATGCCACTGCACAGGATGACCAGATCTGAAGTGACATCATATCCTGTTTTCCCTGCTGAGCCTCCAGCTCTTGTGCTTCAGCATCAGCTCTGGTTTCCAAACCCAGCAGTAAAGATGAAATTCTCTCACACTTCATGCACTGGACAGCTCCCGCTGGGGAGGTAATCAAACCCAGCACAGCCTGTGGCTCACCCAGTAAGTACAGAAAATACAGCGCTTCTCTTTCGTGCCCCACTACCTCCTTTTCAGGGAGCCCAGCTTGCACCAGCATGCAGACAACAAGAGCTCACCTTGTTCATGTCCTGCAGATAGAGCCAAGCATTGAATGGGCGGCTGGCCAGATCCAAGTCCAACAGCTTCAGCTCTGCTACCCCAGTGCTGATGTTCCTCTCGTCCTCATCAATGCCAAAGACAGAAAATCTCAAGCTGTTTTCCTCCAGCGCAGACGGGTCCAAGGGGATGGAAAACTTCTCATCAAAGAAGACGGAAAAGGCACTCCTTTGAATCTGCCGAGAGAAAGGAAGATTCAACGCTACGGCTACTATGGGGACTTACTTGGGGAGGGCGTTTTCCTTTAAAGAGCCACTGAGACCACCTGGAAAGCTCTGAAAAAGATACCCTTCCCAAGCAGTAAGTTAGCAGTTTAGTAGATCTCTAAGTGGCCGGAGTCACGGGTTCAAATCCCACCAGGACTGATCCAGCCCTTTGTGCTTCCAGGGAAGAGACAGATAAAGCTTCATGCAGTTTACTGGGTAGGAGGATCTGCCCACACAAGACCTTAAGAACGAAGGTTCTCTTTGGTTCTGTTGGTAGAAAGTCAGGGCAAAGTTTTCAAAAGGGCTGTCCATGGATGCTTGTTCTGCCAGCCTCACAGCTATCCCCCTGCACAGGGCCGGCTTTAGGAAGTGCGGGGCCCAATTCGAACATTTTCGGCAGGGCCCTGTCAGGGATGACTAAAAAAAAACAAAAACCGTGTTAAAAAAAAAAACCTTTCATTTCTTCCATGTATTATTTACTTTCCATAATTATATAAATAATAAAATTATATATTATGTACATTGCATCATATATGCAGTTGATTGGTTATTAATGACTGCCCTTTCACATGTGTGGGTCCCCGCCACTCCCTGGGGGTGTGCACATGTGTGGACACCCCTCATTGAAGCAGGTGTGCAGGGTTACTGCCCTGGGAACTGCAGGGCAGCAGTGGACATGGGGTGGTTGGAGGCAGGGCAGGGGCTGACTGGAGGTAGGGTCTGGCTGCAGGCAGAGCAAGGGGTGCGGGGCTGGCTGGAGACAGGGGAGTGTGGGGCTGGCTGGCTTCAGGCAGGACCACAGGGGGTGCAGCAGGGGTTGGCAGGGCTGGAGACAGAGGAGTGCAGGACTGGCTGGCTTCAGGCAGGGGGGTGCAGCAGGGGTTGGCTGGAGACAGGGCAGGGGGTGCGGCAGGGGCTGGCTGCGGGCAGGGGGTGCAGAGCTGGCTGCAGGTGGGGCGGGCGGGGCTGGTGCGGGCAGGGCAGGGGGTGCAGCAGAGGCAGCTGGAGCCCCGGCCCTTTAAATAGCCCCTAAGCCCCCCACTATTCCAGGGCTCTGGGGGCTATTTAAAGAGCCCGGGGCTCCCCTGCTTCTACCCCACCCTGGACCTTCTAAATAGCTGCGGGAGACCTGGGGAATGCATGGGGGCGGCAGGGCTCCGGCGGCTATTTAAAGGACCGGGGTGGCAGAGGCAGCTGGAGCCCCGGCCCTTTAAATAGCCCCCAGAGCCCCCCGCTACCCCAGGGCTCTGGGGGCTATTTAAAGGGCCCAGAGCTCCAGCCGGGAGAGCGGGGCTGTGAGACAGCCGCGCTCCCGCTGGCGCTTTGGTCAGGGGAGTGGGGCCACGGAAGACCCCAGAGCAGACCGCAGCTGGGGTAAGTTAAAAAAAATTAAAAAGGTACCTAAGGCGCGGGGCCCGATTCCCGGGAATCAGGCGAATTGGCCTAAAGCCGGCCCTGCCCCTCCAATGTGCTAGTCGTGTGCTTACACTGCTATTGGTGACACCAGACATATCTGTGCTCTACCTCACAGGGAGCCAGGAGGCTTAGGTAGTTCCTGTTTGTAAAGTGCTTCGATAAAAGGGGCTATCAAAAGTAGCAAAGTCCTTGTGTAAGGAGCAGAATTAAAGCAAGTTACTGCACCTAAAGGATGGCTCCTTGCTCCAGATGGAGGATGGATGGAGTCCTAGAGGACTGGAGAAGGGCAAACATAGCACCTATCTTTAAAAGAGGGAACGAAAAGGATTCAGGGAATTATAGACCAGCCATTTGAACTTTGTTACTTGAAAAGATACTGGAACAAATTATTAAAGAGTCAATTTGTAAGCACCTAGAGAATAATAGGGTGATAAGTAATAACCAATATGGATTTGTCAAGAATAAATCATGCCAAACTCACCTAGTTTCCTTCTTTGATGGGTTACTGGCCTAGTGGATAGGGAGAAAGCCACAGACAATTTATGTGGAGAAATGTTGTCTAGATGAAATTACTATAAAGTGGGTGCATGGCTGGTTGGAAAACCATACTCAAAGAGCAGTTATCAATGGTTTGTAGTCAAACTGGGAAGATGTATCTCGAGTGGATTACACATGAGTCTATTCTGGAGCCAGTACTATTCAATGTTTTCATTAATGACTTGGACAATGGAGTGAAGAGCAGGCTTATAAAATGTGCAGATGATGCCAAGATGAGGAAAGAGTTGCTAGCACTTCAGAGGGCAGGATTAGAATTCAAAATAATCTTGATAAATTGGAGAATTGGTCTGAAATCAACAAGATGAAAGTCAATAAAGACAAGTGCAAAGTACTACACTTAGGAAGGAAACTCAAAAGCACAGCTACAAAATGGGGAATAACTAGCTAGGTGACAGACCTGCAGAAAACGATCTCAGGGCTATAAAGTGGCTCACAAATTGATTATGAGTCAATGTGATGCAATTGCAAAAAAGACTAATATTTTGGGGTGTATTAACAGGGGTGTTGTATGTAAGACATGGGAGGTAATTGTCCTGCTCTACTCAGCACTGGTGGGAACTCAGCTGGAGTACAGTGTCCAGTTTTGGGCACTACACTTTGAGAAAGATGTGAACAAATTGGAAAGGATCCAGAAGAGAGCAACAAAAATGATAAAAGAGTTAGAAAATGTGATCTATGAGGAAAGGTTAAAAAAACTGAGCACGCAGTCCTGAGAAAAGAGGCTGAAGGGAAAACCTGACATGTCTTCAAATACATTAAGGCCTGTTATAAAGAGACTGGTGATCAATTGTTGTCCATGTTCGCTGAAGGTAGGACAAGAAGTAATGGGCTTAATGTGCAGCAAGGGAGATTTAGGTTAGATATTCGGAAAAGATAAGGATGGTTATGTCCTGGAACAGGTTAGTGAGGGAGCTTGTGGAGTCCCCATCTTTGGAAATTTTTAAGAACAGGTTAGATAAACACCTGTCAGGGATGGTCTAGGTTTACTTGGTCCATCCTCAGTGCTGATGATCTCTCGAGACCCCATCCAGCCCTACCTTTCTATGACTCAATGGGGAAATTGAACTGGACTTGTAAGGCAGCTAAATAAGCAAATCAAGGTACATTAGGGAAGTGGCTCCCAACCTTTCCAGACCACTCTACCCCTTTCAGATTTGTCCTGCGAACCCCCAAGTTTCACCTCACTTAAAAACGACTTACTTACAAAATCAGACATCAAAATACAACAGTGTCCCAGCACACTATTACCGAACAATTGCCGACTCTCTCATTTTTACCATAGAATCACAAAGTAAATCGACTGGAATATAAACCTTGTACTTACATTTCAGTGTATGGTACGTAGAGCAGTATAAACAACTCACTGTATGAAATTTTAGTTTGTACTGACTTAGCTGGTGCTTTTTATGTAGCCTGTTGTAAAACTAGACAAATATCTAGATGAGCTGATGTACCCCCCGGAAGACCTCTGCGTACACCCAAGGGTATCAAGTATCAGAGGGGTAGCCGTGTTAGTCTGGATCTGTAAAAGCAACAAAGAATCCTGTGGCACCTTATAGACTAACAGACGTTTTGCAGCATGAGCTTTCGTGGGTGAATACTTGCATCCGAAGAAGTGGGTATTCACCCACGAAAGCTCATGCTGCAAAACGTCTGTTAGTCTATAAGGTGCCACAGGATTCTTTGTTGCTACCCAAGGGTATGTGTACCCCTGGTTGAGAACCACTGCATTATGGGAAAGAGGAGATGGCTGAGACTCTTGGGACATAGCTTTTTTCTCCTGTGACATGAAGCTGCGGTGAGTTTGTTGCATTAATGAGCACTAGGTCATCCCTAAATTCCTCATGTATAAGCATACTATGATTCCACAGGGCAACAGCAAAATCACAAGCCTGTTCCATAGCAATAGCTTTCCCCTTTCAAAATAGGGCTGAAGGAAGCACTCCAGGGAAGAGCTGCTGCCGCAGAGGAGGTTAGGGATTGCTGAGCAATCACTGTTACACAACTCCTGAAATGAAGCAGGGGGGATGCAGTGTGTGGAGCACAGGCAGGCTCTGCACCAGCCTTCTCCCTCCCTCCATGTGTGTGTGTGTGTGTGTTATGGGGAAGCTCTAAGAGACACCAAGGCTTAAAGGAACTCCGGGAAGGGCAGTCAGAGAACCCCAACAGATGTGGTATTAACAAGTGACCCCCTCCCAAGTAGTGAGGCATTTGCGGGGGGGAGGAGTCTGTTGGATCCCTCCCCCCCATTGCTGGTTCCCTCTCCATGTGACACCACAGCATGCAACAGACCAGCCAGAGAACTGAGTGGAGGAGAGGGGTTCGCTGACCTACCAGGACATCATCTTGTGAGGTGCTGACTATCTTCCGCTGAAATCTGTGTGGGTTGTGGGTGCTCAGAACCGGGGCAGGATGTGTGCGTGTGCAAGGGAACGTGGGAATGTAGGGGCAGGAGGGAGGATAAATGGAGGGGGAGAGTGTGGAGGGGAATGGGAGGGGAGAAACAAGCTTCTTCCCTCTAAAGTGCCATAATAGGTGGCCTACCAGCTGCAAAGGGTCGGACGTGGCTCCTTGGAGACTCTCAGTGCTACTAGGGGATCAGAAGAATGGGTCCTGTGGCAAGAGCTCCCCCTGCCTCCCCAGTGCTCCCAGGGACTCTTAGGACTGAGCGATGGACTCCCATTGACTGTGCATGTGGCATGTTGTGTTCGCCCGAGGCTGCTGCACTGGGCTAGCACCAGTGAAACCTGCCTAACAAAACAGAACCTTGGCCTGTGTTTCCTGCATCCACGTCCATTCCCTGGGCTGCAGGCTGGAGGAGACATGATTCTGACTTGTGGGGTTCCCCCACACCTCTAGCTACCTGGGGAAGCCATTCCAGGAGGGACTCTGTGATCAAAAATTTGATGTTTTAATTTTTTCCCTTTTCTCTGCTTCCTGTCCTAAAGCAAGGCCTGATCCTACACACCCTTATACCCGCCCATAGTCCTTCACTCACGGGAGTTGGCTTAAGAGACCACCTGTGAGCGTTTGCAGGATCAGCCCCCTGTTGTGTAGCAGTGCTGTGCACTATTAAGCACCTGTCATCCTCCAGTCCAGAGGTGGCCGCATTTCAGTGGCAGGCAGGGAAATGCCTGGATTAGGGTTGCCAACTTTTTAATTGCATAAAACCAAACACCCTAGCCTCAACCCTTCCCGAGGCCCCGCCCCTTGGCCCTGCCCCCTGCTCACTACATTCCCCCTCCCTCAGTGGCTCACTCTCCCCCACCCTCACTCACTTTCACTGGGCTGGAGCAGGGGATTGGGGTGTGGGAGGGGTGAGGGCCAGAAATGAGGGGTTCAGGGTGCGGGAGGGGGCTCCAGGCTGGGGCAGCAGGTTGGGGTGCAGGAGGGGGTGAGGGCTCCCAATAGGGTTGCGGGTTCTGGGGTGCAGGAGGGGGCTCCAGGCTGGGGGATGGGGCAGAGGGGTTCAGGGTGTGGGAGGGGGCTCTGTGCTGGGGCAGGAGGTTGAGGTGCAGGGTGGCGAGGGCTCCATCTGGGGGGTGCAGGCTCTGGAGTGGGTCTGGGGATGAGGGCTTTGGGGTACAGGAGAAGGCTCTAGGTTTGGGGGGGCTCAGGGCTGGTGCAGGGAGTGAGGGCTTACCTCTGGCTGCTTCCGCTCAGCAGCGCAACGGGGGGGCTAAGGCAGGCTTCCTGCCGGTCCAGACTCTGCGCTGTGCCCTGGAAGCAGCCAGCTCCTAGGCAGAGGTGCAGCAGGTGGCTTTGCGTGCTGCTCTCGCCTGCAGGTGCCGCCACCGAAGCTCCTACTGGCCATGGTTCTCGGCCAATGGGAATGCAGAGCCGGTGCTCAGTGTGGGGGCAGCGCACAGAGCCGCCTGCCAGCAACCTGCTGGCCACTTCAGGAGCACAGCGCAGAGTCAAGACAGGTAGGGACTAGCCTGCCTTACCTCTGCAGCACTGCCAACTGGACTTTAAATGGCCTGGTCGGCAGTGCTGACTGGAGCCGCCAGGGTCCCTTTTCGACCGGGTGTTCTGGTAGAAAACCAGACATCTGGTCACCTGGATGCCTGGGGTTGGCTGTCTGGGATCCTTCTGGAATAAATCTGCTGTAGAACAGAAGATCTATGATGATGTATAAAGTTATTTATCTCATGAGAAGGTGAATTGTACCCAGTGCTGAATTCTCTCGCTTTAGTATCTGCTTGGCTAATGGATTTTAATATCAGACGTTTAACTGAAAAGAACAAGTAATTAGAAGAGGAGCAAACTAGCAGCCAGCAATTCAGCTGATGCAAGCCAGCCTCTCTCTCTGGTGAAGTCAATGGGGTTATTTCACCAGCTGAGGATCTGGCTCCTGAAAGCATGTGTCCCTGGGAGCCTCTCCCATGCCTTTCTCTGGCGATGCCTCTGGGTTTCCTGTCTCTCCTTGTGCTGTTTATTTTCTGACTGCCTGGATATTGCTTCTCAGATCTGCAGTGCCACGGGGTGGCTCCCCAGCTGCAGCCTGCATGCCAGCACATCCGAAGAGCACTCTGACTCCCTGCCACATGCTCTCTTGGCCTCTCCTGAGAGAATTCCTTCCCCTCCCTGCAGGGCAGGTTTACAGGGAACTTGCACCTGCCCTCTGGGTAAAATCCAGTGGTGGATTTAGAGTTAGTAGGGCCCTGTGCTCAGCTTCATTTTTGGGGCCCATACTGGGGACCCAGCCAAGAAAAAGAACATTCTCTCTTATCTCCCCCTGCCCCCTTTTTCATTCTTTTTTTCTTCATCCTCCTCCTATATTATAAGTAATAGGAAGGAAATGAAAACAAAGGTTGGTACCTTGATTGGTTTTGTAGTCTAACATTTTTCACAGACCACTTGAAAATTGCTAAGGATCTCGGCTCACCACTTAATGATCTTTCCAAATATTGTTTGTAACGTTACCCAACTATTGTAAAGCGCTTTGGATAAGAGCGTTTTATAAAAAAAAATGTGAAAAAACGTTGGGGTGCAGGGTCTGGCCAGGAGTTAGGATGTGGGAGGGGGCTCAGGGTTGGGGTGTGGGGTCTGGGAGGCAGTTAGGGTGCATAAGCGGGGCGGGGTTGGGGTGTGGGTCTGGCCAGGAGTTAGGATGTGGGAGGAGGCTCAGGGCTGGGGCCGTGGGTTGGGGTGTGGAGTGCTTACCTGGGGCAGCTTCTGTTTGGTGCGAGGGGTGCAGGTGGGGATGGGGGTGTGCATGAGCTCCCGTTTTGTGCTCAGGGAGGAGGTGGGGATGGGGGGTGCAGGAGTCAGGGCAAGGGGTGGGGGTGGGGCTGTGTGTGTGGGGGGGGGTGCAGGAGTAAGGGCAGGGGGCTGAGGGGGTGTATGGGGGCAGTGCAGGGGGGGCCGGGGGCGCTCAGGGCTGGGGCAGTCCCAGTCACGGCCACTGGGTTACCTTACCTGGATCACTGCCCCGCTGCTGCTCCTGTTCACTGCCAACGGGAATGGTGGCAGCAGCAGCTCATGAGAGCTGAGACCCCCTGGCCTGCCACTCCCTTCTCCTGGCCTTTTTCCAGGGGCCGCCAGCAGCAGTGCATGCCAGGGACTGCACCTGCGCTGCCTGGCGTCTGGATGCCCCACCAGGGGAGCACACACACCTGCCCTACAGCGCCCCCAGCCGGCCCCTCACCTGCCTGCCTCACCTGGCAGCCTGCTGTGGCGCTCGAGGCCGCCAGCACCAGCAGCCCGGCTCACCGGCTAGGAGAACGCACCACATGCTGCACCTCCAGCACGACTCTTAAATGGCTCCCCTCCCTCCCTGCTCTCCCCCACAGCTTCTGCCCCCGCACTGGTCCCCCCGCAGGGGGTGCTGGACGGTGCTGGGCTGCCCGGCACTGGGGGCCCCTGTACTTGGGGGGGCCCCGTGCCAGGGCACTGTGTGTTTCATTGTAAATCCGCCTCTGGTAAAATCCATACAATTGGCTACTCCCTTCCAAATAATGCACTGGGCTGTGTGCTGCCTGGAGTGCTCTCTGCACATTTACTCCCCAGACTCTGCGCTGACTCACTCACAAGCCAGCTACTGAAGCAGTAACAGCCTCCAAATTGCTAATGGCCTGGAGGAGCTGATGGCCGGAGAGGCAGAGTGGTATTACCTCCCGCAGACGCCTGACTCAGAGGTCACTACAGCACTTATAAACTAGAGCTGGGCCTGCCCAAGTTCACGGGGTCTCACCTCCCTGCCCCCAGCTTTGGGGATGTTCACACCCGGATCAGTGCCCGCTCAGAACGTTGTGACTTCTCTCTCTCTCTCTGTAGTGGGCCAATCTGCAGTGCTAAAGGCCTGATTCTGCTCTCACATTCGGTTTACACTCCATTGAGTCCAATGAAACCATCTCTGATTTTACATGAGTGTAAATAAGATCAGAAGCAGGTCTTAACCCTGGCCACCCCCGGACTGCGGAAGGTTGGGCTCAGATCGGATTCTGCACCCAAACTTAGCTGAAAGGAGTTCGTCCAGCAACTGAACAGAAAAGTTCTTCCCTGTTCCCTGCTGTTGAGTCTGGGGTGCTCTGCACTGCCAGTGATGCAGGCATCACAGCAATTAGTGACCAATCTGCTATCCAGCAGGAAAACAGGGCTTCATTCCCAATAGGACAGGCTGTTTCTAACTGATCATTGCAGTTAGGGTGACCAGATGTCCCGATTTTATAGGGAAAGTCCCAATTTTGGGGTCTTTTTCTTATTTAGGCTCCTATTACCCCCCCCCCCGCCCCCCGTCCCGGTTTTTCACACTTGCTGTCTGGTCACCCTAATTGCAGTGGCTGCACTGAGAAAGCATCTAGTTTGAATCAGGACAGTTAGAGCTTTTTCTGACAGCATGAAGCTATAAAGCAAGCCCTTCCTCCTCCATCCCTGCCTGCTTTCTCTCAGTCCCACCAAGTGTGCGTGGGAGGTTTGCGGCATAGAGGAGAAAGCCTGCAGTGCTGTCAGGGACTGGTGCACTGTCCCTGAAAGGCAACGTTGTCCATTACAGGAAATCCCCTCCCCCACTGGTGGGGAGGAACTCAGCGGAGCTGGATTTCTGTTTCACTGGCTTCTACTTAACAGAGGCAAAAGATGCAATTTTGGATCCAGGAGCCAGGTTGTTGGTGCAACAGCATCGTTTGTTAGCAGCAGAGCTCTCGCATGCATGGGATTTTTCAGCTCAATCCAGCTGCCTGTTCCATGCTTCACAGGTGGGACAGACTCCTCTGCTAATAGCCTGGCAGCTAGGGGGAAGTGCACTAAGCAGAGAGCCTGGAAACCGAGGCCATGTCTCCGCTCCTGCGGCACGGTTCTGGTGGTGGGGCTGTGCTGTGTAGACACTTCCCACATAGACAGAAGGGGTTTTCCCATCAGTGTAGTTAATCCACCTCTCCAAGAAGCGGTAGCTAGGTCGACGGTAGAATTCTTCAATCAATCTAGCCGCGTCTACACTGGGGGTTAGGTCGACCTAACTGGTGCTCGGGGCACGACATTTTTCACAGCCCTGAGCGATGTAGCTAGGTCGGTCTAATTTTAAAGTGGAGACCAGGCCTGTGAGTTCTGGTCTCACCTCTCCCTGCTGTTTACACGTCACTCGGTATAGAGCAAGGCATTGTTACTTGCCAGAAGGCCCCCAAATAGCATCCTGGCATTTTACAAATCAGTGACATGAGAGGCTGGGTAAGAGCTCACCAGACAAAGCTTAGACCAGAAACCAGGTCTGTAATACAGCAGCTGCTGAGGCTTTAGCGCCAAAGATCCCAGGTACCAGCCCCATCCCAGGGAGCTGTGTTACAACGATGTCTGGAAACGAGGGCACTTTCCTCCTGAGGTGTCAGTTAGATTTGTCAGCAGTGACAGGGTCTGTTTTCCCCAAACCTGGCAGCTTAGATGCTTTGCTGTATTCATTCTGAGCCAGGAACTAGAACCAAATGGCTGCTTGAAATACAGTTTATAATACTGACTGGGTCTCAGTTCTGCAGAGAGTTGATACAGCATGGAGGGGCAGGGGGCGGAGCGGGGCTTCTTAGCCATCTCCCTCCCTGTCCAATATTCTCCCACTGACCCCATTCCAAAGGAGGGAGAGGAAATCCTGAAGGAAGAGAGGAATGAAAGCAGCCCTCTTAATAAACACTGACAAGTTTCCAGCCGTCTGACCCCTGTTGCTGATTGGATGTGCATGTTTCCCTGACAGCTGCGGGAGCCAGAATGCTGGTTTCACAGGCTCTGCACAGACACATAGCTAGGAAAGTTGGGGTGCTCCTACCAGCAGCTGCAGACGTTAGGTTCCAGCAGCCCCTGGGGTCTCCAGTGTAGTAATGTAAAGAAACTCCATCGAACAGATGGGTGAACCTGAAGATTCAGGTGAGATCTGGCTAAGCTCCCACTAGCTGAGCTGGGAAAACACCTTGGATCTGAAAAATGGGAGAAGGGACTCACCCAATCACAGGCTTTTTGTATCCATTAAGGGTCAGAGGCTCTGCTGCTCCCGCTTCCTGCCCTGGAAGCACCAACAGGCACAAAACCCATAAAATTAATTTTTTTAAAAAGTGAATCAAGATTTTTTGAACCCTCAAAGCGGTTCAATTCAAGGTTCAGCCAAAGCTCGAGGGGCTCCTGCTCCTGTCTGATCCAGGCCCCCATCCATAATGAAAAGGGTTGACACTAGTGAGCCTCCAGGTAGTTCAGTGCACCGCGGTGTGAGACCCTGAGTGCTTTTCTATATTCAGCAGCAAAGCAAGGTCCTAGGGAAGGGCGCACTCTGTATTGCTCTCTAGCGACTCTTCTGGCAGACCCTAGACACAGCAATTCCACCGGGGCACACCCCAGAAGTGCTGCATCTGTCAGTTAGTTATCATAATGGGCTGTCATGTCTTGCCACGGGACATCTGAAAGGCAATTCCTCCCTCTTCACTCTCCAATCACATCTGGAGCACAGGGGCCTGCAAGAGTTAGTAACAACGCATGCAATTGCAACCGTGCAGGGAAATGCTCCCTGCTCTGTCTTTGGGCTTCGCAATGTCATCACTGACAGTTACATTCACTTTCCCCAGCTGACTCCTAATTTACTCAGCCCGAGTTAGAAAAGCAGCAGGAGCCAGGCCCATCGGGCTGTACTTGTGTCAGCTCCAAGCACAGCCTGGCCTGCTCAGGGCTAGATGAGAGAGCTGAACCAATACCCCATCTTGGTGTGAGGGCCTGCATGCTGTAGAAATGCAATGTCCAGATCACTCCTGGTTGTTAAAGAAACCCTGGCCTTTTTCGCAACCAATGCATAAGCCCTGGTGTCCTGGCTAAATTCCAAAGTGAGTAGCTGCATTGAGATTAATCCCGTAAGCATTCTGCTTGCAGAACTGCAGTGAATGGGCCTTGCGTGGTCACCCAATTCGGAGCACTCACATTCCCCCCTGCTGTTAATCTGCTGACTCAGGCTCCTGGGAGAAAAATAGCAGTGTAGATGCTTGGGCTCCCCCGCCCTGGGCTCCAGACCCTGGGCTCCCGCCCACGTGGGAACACCTGTGCTGCTATTTTTAGCCGTCTGGCACAAGCCCCACGTGCCCGTGAGCTGGGCCTGTGACTCGCTGCCATGGATTTTTTACTGCAGCATAGACGTACCCTAAGGGACTTGTCCTGGGTCACACATGGAGTCTGTGGCAGGAACTGAACCAGCTCTTCTGCGTCCCATTGCCAAGCCTTGACCACAAAGCCATCCCCGCAGGGATTCAGGGTGAGCGTGCAGCAGACTGGCGAATGGGACAGCAAAGACCAGTAGCTTTAAATGAACCGGTGCGTCAAAAGGAATCAGTCTCCTCCCCAAGCTCCAGCAGGCCTGCTATTCCCCAAGGACTGCGAGCAATCCCCCTGCTCCCTGCAGTGCTCACACTCAGCACCCTCGCTCTGACGGTTCTAGAGACAGAGACACCTCCTTCCTACTGCTTTCCTGCCCTCTTTCCTCCAAGGAGCGCCTCTCTAATGAGGGCTCTAGGGCTCAAGCTGTCATTGAAATACTATCGCATCTCTCTCTATTCCAGTTCCTCTGATGGTGTGACACAACCCCCCTGGGCACGCCAAAAAGACAGAATTAGCCTGAGAACATGGCAACAGTCTGAACTGAAGTGGGCATTAAAAATTCATCTCAGCAGCAGGCTTCATTTGGAGGGACACCAGAGGAATTGCTTAGCTCCGGTCCCAGCAGTACTATGGTGTGGAGCAGGGACAGTGGGTTCAGAGAGGAGCATAATGGATACAAACCTTCATCTCGCCTTCAAACTGATTTTGAACCTGTCTGGAGGGGCAGAAAGTATTTAAATTAACTTCCTCCTCCCCTCCTGCTGTTCTGTATTTCCTCGTTTGGGACACATTGAGAGCACAGGAATACTAAGAAAGCTGCTTTCATGGGCTCAGCAGCTCACCCAGAGAGAGGCAGGATCAGAACAGGGGTATGAAAATTGGGGAGAACCAGAAAATGCATGAGTCCCACAGCTGTGTTGAGTAAAAAGTCAGAGGTGAATGGAGGAAGCTTTCCTCTCAATTCTAAAATAGCCAGCCCAGTTCTACAAACCCAACCGTTTCCCAGCATCAGCTGGAAGTGCACAAAGAGGCTGGGGGCTGGTCTACACTGAAGGGGAGGGGGGGATCAATCTAAGATATGCAACTTCAGCTACGCTATTCGCATAGCTGAAGTCGAAGTATCTTCGACTTACCTGGCCGTCCTCACGGCAGCGAGTCAACTGCCACAGCTCCCCCATCGACCCTGCTTACTACTCCTGCTGAGGTGGAGTACGGGCATCGATTCGCAGATTGATTACTACCCGCCAATCCGGCGGGTAGTATAGACGTACCCTGAGTTATAGTAGCATTGTCTATATGCAGAGTTAATGACACTCTCCCTCGTTATAATAGTTTTTATGGAGCTGTTGGGTCCCAACTGTACCGGGGCTGGCACTGTCAGGAGAGACACTTTCTAACACACTGATGGACTATGTGTGAAATGATATGTTTACTTGAAGTGCACATCAAGTTCAGCCACTAGAAGTCTCTGTTTACTTTATAGAGTTCCGAACAAGGAATGGCCCCTGGTAAACAAGAGAGATAAAGCTGTAACTCGAGTTGAGTGGAAGCCTGTTTGAGTCTCACTACGGCCAACCTCAAACATTCAAAAATCATGGTCAGGCCTCCAAAAAATAAATAATGAAACTGGCTGAAAAATAATAGTTTTTTTCTGCCTTCTAGTTTCTAAGCTTTAAGGTGCAACTCTAGCCATGTTTTCAGTTTTTTTCTCTGCAACTATGAGTGCAAGAAATTTACCTTAAAAAAACACCACCACCACCACAGATTCTAAGGTAGTTGCAAGACTCTGGAAGCTGGCGCTTTAAGAAAAATATCAAACATTGTCAGACTCATGATAAAATCACAACAGTGGGCAACACTTATATTTGCAGTTGTTTTCTAACTAAACACATCCTCTGTTTAAGACTGTGATTCCATATAGCACAACAGTGTGGTTATTGATAGTAACTAAACACATCCCCCTTCTACTGCAAGCACCCATAGCTCTTGTTGACTTCAGTGGAAGCAGAGAACTCATTATTTTTTGGGCTTACCAATCATACCTACATGACAAAACAGGTCTCATCACATCTGCTTTCCTTCCACCTTCCTAGCTGTGCTTGAATGGAACACAGCTTGAAAGTGAGACTGAGAAATATGGTTAGGGGGGTTTCTCCGCTTAGGTTCCGGTTTAGCTGGCTTAGAAACTTGACCACACAGACAAAACTTTGAGGTTCTTGAAAGTTGATTTTCAGGCTTTTCCTCCTCCCTGCGGGCTTGTTAAGATTTTATAGTTAAGAGAATGTGCAGCTGCCTGTTCTCTATGGAGAGGGCTTTAAATTGCCCAGCTGGGCCAACTGAATGTGCTACCACCTCTAACTTAGCTGTGATGAAGGGCACTGAACAAACTGAACAATATCTATCAAACCTGCTGGCATCTAGCCCTGCCCTTTCTGTGCACATGGAACTCTCCTATGGCCTGCTTAATAACAACACTGTTTGTCACAGTGTGCAGTCCAAGGGTGTTAATTACCTGAATAATGTAACACTACTTCTGTGACGAGAACACCTAAGCAGTAAACACAGCAACTGGAATCCAGCTCCACCAGCCATCCAACAAGGCAAAACCAGCCTCGGCTGTGTCTTCAGATTGTACTTTTCATTGCCATCTTCAGTTTGGGTTTAAAAAGAGTTAAACTCAAAGTTCCCCCAAGCCAGTGGCTCATCGCATGGATGCAGATAAGGCACGTCAGTTTCATAGCCAATGGTACAAAAGGGAGTGACATGGCCAGCATCACATCTGACTTCCCCAACCTGGTGGATCAGGTATGCATTTTGCAGCTGGGTGAACTGGAGGTGGCCTTTCAACATGAGATCAAGTCAGACTTGAAGCCACAACTATCAGGATTGTAGTGGAGCATCTTACCCACTCAGCCACCAGACATTTTAAAAAGAGAGGCCCAGCATTTTGTGGGAAGTCAGACTTCTCCCATGTACAGGAGGGCCGAGGATTTCACATAGGGAACATAAGAATGGCCATACTGGATCAGACCAAAGGTCCATCTAGCTCAATATCCTGTCTCCCACAGTGGCCAATGCCAG
Organism: Mauremys reevesii; assembly: GCF_016161935.1. Classification (NCBI taxonomy): domain Eukaryota; kingdom Metazoa; phylum Chordata; order Testudines; family Geoemydidae; genus Mauremys; species Mauremys reevesii. Next base: position 115,116,781 of record NC_052626.1, read on the forward strand.
GTGTCTCAGAGGGAATGAACAGAACAGGTAACCATGAAGTGATCCATCCCCTGTCGCCCATTCCCAGCTTGTTGCAAAACTGAGGCTAGGGACACCATCCCTCAGAGCACTGGCTTGTTGGCTTATGCCAAGAAAAGCACACATGCCTTTGAAACTCTGGGCCTGATTATTTCATCTGTGAAATCCTTTCATTTCATAATTTGTTAATTATGATAAACAATGTCATCCCTTGGTGGTCAACAGGACTTAGTCTATAGCTTGAAGCTTAACCACCATTAAGGCCAGGGGCGGCTCCAGACCCCAGCACGCCAAGTGCATGCTTGGGGCGGCATGCCGCAGGGGGCACTCTGCTGGTCACCGGGAGGGCGGCAGGCGGCTCCAGTGGACCTCCCGCAGGCGTGCCTGCGGAGGGTCCGATGGTCCCGCGCGGCCTCGGAGGAGCCGCGGGACCAGCGACCGGCAGAGCGCCCCCCGTGGCATGCTGCCGTGCTTGGGGCGGCGAAATTGATTGCTCAAGGAATCAATTGATTCCTCAAGGAATCAATCCTGAACCACTTAAAGGAGGGGAAAGTGATCAGGAACAGTCAGCATGGATTCACCAAGGGCAAGTCATGCCTGACTAACCTAATTGCCTTCTATGACGAGATAACCGGCTCTGTGGATGAGGGGAAAGCAGTGGATGTACTATTTCTGGATTTTAGCAAAGCTTTTGATACAGTCTCCCACAGTATTCTTGCCAGCAAGTTAAAGAAGTCTGGGCTGGATGAATGGACGGTAAGGTGGATAGAAAACTGGCTAGATGGTCGGGCTCAACGGGTAGTGATCAATGGTTCCATGTCTAGTTGGCAGCCGGTATCAAGTGGAGTGCCCCAAGGGTCGGTGCTGGGGCCGGTTTTGTTCAATATCTTCATTAACGATCTGGAGGATGGTGTGGACTGCACCCTTAGCAAGTTTGCAGATGACACTAAACTGGGAGGAGTGGTTGATACGCTGGAGGGTAGGGATAGGATACAGAGGACCCTAGACAAATTAGAGGATTGGGCCAAAAGAAATATGATGAGGTTCAACAAGGACAAGTGCAGAGTCCTGCACTTAGGACGGAAGAATCCCATGCACTGCTACAGACTAGGGACCGAATGGCTGGGTAGCAGTTCTGCAGAAAAGGACCTAGGGGTTACGGTGGACAAAAAGCTGAATATGAGTCAACAGTGTGCCCTTGTTGCCAAGAAGGCTAATGGCATTTTGGGTTGTATAAGTAGGGGCATTTCCAGCAGATCAAGGGATGTGATCATTCCCCTCTACTCAGCACTGGTGAGGCCTCATTTGGAGTACTGTGTCCAGTTTTGGGCCCCACACTACAAGAAGGATGTGGATAAATTGGAGAGAGTCCAGCGGAGGGCAACAAAAATGATTAGGGGGCTGGAGCACATGACTTATGAGGAGAGGCTGAGGGAACTGGGATTGTTTAGTCTGCAGAAGAGAAGAATGAGGGGGGATTTGATAGCTGCTTTCAACTACCTGAAAGGGGGTTCCAAAGAGGATGGATCTAGACTGTTCTCAGTGGTAGAAGATGACAGAACAAGGAGTAATGGTCTCAAGTTGCAGAGGGGGAGGTTTAGGTTGGATATTAGGAAAAACTTTTTCACTAGTAGGGTGGTGAAGAACTGGAATGGGTTATCTAGGGAGGTGGTGGAATCTCCTTCCTTAGAGGTTTTTAAGGTCAGGCTTGACAAAGCCCTGGCTGGGATGATTTAGTTGGGTTTGGTCCTGCTTTGAGCAGGGGGTTGGACTAGATGACCTCCTGAGGTCCCTTCCAACCCTGAGATTCTATGATTCTATGAAATGTCTAGAGCCGCCACTGATTAAGGCATTGTCATCATTTGACTATAACACTCACACCATCGTGTTTTATTGCTTAACAGAACTGTTCCTGCCACACAGTGCCAGCCAGCACAGACAGAGGCTTTACTATTATTTACTGTTATCTTGCCATAGTGCCTAGTGACCTCAGCCACATCAGTAGAAAAACAAACAAACAATGTCATGTGTCCTTAAAAATCTAGTCTGAGACCACAAACGCTAAAATGCCTTAATCTGCCCACATATCTACACCAGCGACACCATCACAGGACCTAACCAGATCAGCTACATCATCACTGGTTCATTCACCTGCACACCCACCAATGTTATATACACCATCATGTGCCAGCAATGCCCCTCTGCTATGTACATCGGTCAAACTGGACAGTCCCAACGTAACAGGATAAATGGACACATGTCAGATATTAGGAATGGCAATATACAAAAACCTGTAGGAGAACACTTCAACCTTCCTGGCCACACAATAGCAGATCTTAAGGTGGCCATCCTGCAGCAAAAAAGTTTCAAGACCAGACTTCAAAGAGAAACTGTTGAGCTTCAGTTCATCTGCAAATTTGACACCATCAGCTCAGGATTAAACAAAGACTGTGAATGGCTAGCCAACTACAAAAGCAGTTTCTCCTCCCTTGGTGTTCACACCTCAGCTGCTAGAAGAGGGCCTCATCCTCCCTGATTGAACTAACTTCATTATCTCTAGCCTGATTCTTGCTTGCTTATATATACCTGCCCCTGGAAATTTCCACCACACGCATCTGACAAAGTGGGTATTCACCCACGAAAGCTTATGCTCCAATACATCTGTTAGTCTATAAGGTGCCACAGGACTCTTTGTTGCTTTTTACAGATCCAGACTAACACGGCTACCCCTCTGATACTTAATTGTATGGTTATTGGATGGTATCACTACAAGGCAGAGTTAAGGTTGTTTGAGTGCCTGAACTGTGCACTTCTTACCTTAATGTGTTTGAATTTCTTTTAAATTTACTCTTAATTCTGAACTTCCTATGTGTGGAATGTTTGGTTTTGGGAAAATTATAACGACCTTGTGATTTTTAATTTTTTTTACTCTGAGATTACTGCTCTGTATTCTCAACCTTAACGCCATCTGAATGTAGGATGCTGCTCCAAAGAGTTACAATGCAAAAGCCAAAATATAGGAGGTGGGTGAAACCAGTAAACAAGTGGGAAAGGGAAGAGAGCCCAGGGTAACAAAAATAGGCTGTTTTAGCACAGACTGATTCATAGCCTACCAGTAGCTCTACTCTCAGCTCATTGCCTGCCTACCCTCTGCCATACTGACATTATTGGGCTTAAGATGGGTTTTTAAATTAGGGGAAACATAACGACATACTGATTGATAGCTTTTAAAGCCAGAAGGGACCATTATGATCATCTAGTTTGACCTAATGTACAACATGGGCCATAGACTCTCACCCAGTGATTCCTGCATCAATCGCATTAACTTGGGTAAAACTAGAGCATATTATAGTTTTTAGAAAGCCAACCAGTCTTGATGTAAAGACTTCTGATTTAAAGACTCTCCTCCTAACATGGTTTCCCTAGAGGAGTGGAAAGAGTTTTGATGTGTGTGGTGCCTTATAGACCAGCAAGACTAAGGGTTTGTCTATGCCGTCGGGTAATGTGCTCTGCGGGGGGTGATTTCTAAACCATAATAACATGCTGCATGCTAACTGGGCCATGGAACCCTGCCGATCTGCACTAAAGGTTCCCTAGTGTGCAGAAGCCACACCCCTCTAGAGCACATTACCTTACTGTGTAGATAAGCCCTAAGTCAAATTCATTTCATATAGTGGGCCTGATCTGATACCTGCCACTTAGCATGGGCCACATTCAGCAAAAGCTATTCAAACAGAAATAGCTAAAGATAAACCATGGTGGTTATTACTTACATTCACCCTCTGACTGATTTTAAATTTCCTTTTCTTCCACTTGCCAGGTTGGGGTTTCTATTCTCCAGTTGGCAGGTAAGCGCTCTTCAGTGCCATTTTGCCTCACTCAGCCTTGTACCACCTTCTGCCAGACATATTCCTCTCTAGCGCCTCTTCAGTGTGACCACGTGGTTCTACACTTGTATGCAAGCTTTTGCTGCTCCCGAGTCTGGACTGCAGGGGTGTGATTTGTAGGACGCACCATGTGGATCTGCCGGTGTGCACTAAATGTCCTTAGTGCGCACTGATGTAGTCCTGTTTGTTGTCCAGGACCACATCAGTGCACACTAGCAGGATCTACACAGTGGAGTTGGAACACAATACATTGGTGCACCCTACAAATCACACCCCTGTAGTGCAGACTCTGGGGTAATGAAACAATCCCATAGAGTCATGGAAAGTCCATGGGCCAGATGAAACTGTTCTATGGGCTGCACGTTTGATGCTCCTGCCCTAAGCATTACAGGTGTTACATATAAACAAGATAGAGCTGACTATGTGCGTATAGGTAGACAGTTAATATAAAGAGTGCCATCTACAGGCGCACAAGAATACATGAAGCTGTCCATAAAGTAGTAGTAGTTGTTATTGTGCAGTGCAAATGACTTCCAGATTACACAGCTGGTCCCTACGGACCCTCAGGAGTTTCCAGTGAGAAATGGCAAGTGACTCTTAAGAGGAGAGACACTGATCTTGTGCCACTGTGGAGTGTAATCTACCCACTGCAAAGAGCTAAACTGAATGCAGTCCTCATGGCTGAGATTTTGTGCACACAAAAATTGTGAAAGCTCTGGTTCCCACAGTAACCGTAATACTCTGCTTTTGCTGTAGATAAACACAACGCTAACGGAGCATTGGCCTCTTACTGATCATTACTCAACACAATGGGGTGACTGTCACTCTGCAAATAAATGATGCTGTTTCTGGCCTGTGGAAATAAACAAACACGTTGCAGGCTGCGCTGTTTTTGCCTCCCTGGAGCTTCTGGATAGACTTCTCAGGCACTAAGTATGCCCAGGGCTGCCAGAGAGACAGGCTGTGTCACAGATGGTGACCTGGGATATCCAGCGGGGCTGCGTAAGCTGACAAAGCTCATGCAGCATGGCACTGCAGCACTGGATGCCAACCAAGTGCCATGGCAGACACTGCCATTGGGGTCGGGGGAGATCACCTCACACACAATGCAGTGCGGTGGATAAGGCTTCCGCACCGATTATTGTCACAGAAAGGGACAAGTGGCCAAAGGCTCGTTAATGACCCTGCTTTCCCCTCCCACAAGGACAAAGGGAAAGGTGACCAATGGCACACTGATTGTGTGGAACAGAGGATGAATGGGGCCAGAGGCAGGCTCTGGGTGACAAACCACCACACTGCCTGCTGTAGTCAGGGGAAGGGCGGAACCACAGAGGCTACAGGTCTCCAGTATCATATGATAGGAGTGTTAGGGTATGTCTACACAGTAAAAAAACCAAACCCCACAGCAGCGAGTCTCAGAGCCTGGATCAACTGACTCAGGCTCATGGGGCGAGTACACTGGGGCTAAAACTAGCAGTGTAGACATTCCTGCTCGGGCTGAAGCCCGGGGTCTGAGACCTGGCAACAGGGGTGGGTCCTCAGGGTGTGTCTACACTGTGATAAAAGCAGCAAGGCATGGCCGCATCTAGCCCAGGTCAGCTGACTCAGACTCACGGGGCTTGGGCTCAGAGAGCTATAAAGCTGCCGTGCAAATGTTTGGCTGCAGCCTGGAGCCCAGCGTCTGAGACTCATGTTTTTTATCTCAGTGTAGACGTACCCTCAGAGCCCCAGACCCAGCCCAAGGAGGAACGTCTACACTGCTACTTTAACCTGTAGCCGAGCCCTGCAAGCCCGAGTCAGTTGACCTGGCCTCTGAGACTCACTGCCACAGGGCTGTTTTTGCAGTGTAGATGCACCCTTAAGGCCTGAACATTCCTGACTGAGTTCTACCATTTGGAGCTCTGTGTTTGGGCAGTAATAAATCACCTTTGTTTGCATTTCTTCCCGCTCTGCACCCTGCCAGTTCCCATAGTCAGTCCAGGAAGCTGAGATCCTGCACACCATGATACTTACCACCGGACAGCTGGCTCTTGTAAAATCCTCCCTGTTGCTTCATTTAGCTGATGTACAGCATTCTCCACTGACTGTCCTGTAGCATCACAGGGCACTGCTGGGCTCTGATCCCCTAAGCGTGGGTAGACTGTGGGGGTGTCTCTACACTACAGTACAAGCCCACAGCTGGCCTGTGCCAGCTGACTTGGGTTAAGCGGTACAGATGTTCCAGCTTGGGCTGCAGCCTGGGCTCTGGCACCACCCTCCTCACAGGGTCCGGGAGCCCAGGCTCCAGCCTGAGCTCAAATGCCTACACTGCAATTAAACAGTCCCTGAGCCAGAGCCCTGCGAACCTGGGTCAGTGGCACGGGCCAGCCACGCGTGTCTAATTGCAGTGTAGACACACCCTTAGCACACAGACAGAGATCACATTGATTTCGATGGGGCTCTGTGATATTGCCAACTCCAAGCATTCAAAACTCCTGAGATCATTAAAAATAATTAATTTGCGATTCTTTTTCTTTGTCCAGATTCTAAGCCTTTCGGATACTCTAGCCTCACATTTTCCAGCTTTTCTCTGCAATCGTGCGGACTAGAAACTTCCTGTTTCTTTAAACGAAAGCTCAGGTTCTCCTCTAACCACATGAATCCGGGAACTGGAGCTTAAAGAAAAACACCAGATATTGTGAGACTGTTATCTTGCGTTGAGAACACCGGGTCTGCTTGTGCAAAGTCAATTGCAACATCAGGGTCTTAGACAGCTGCTGTCTGCCACCCAATGGCCCTGTGCTCCCCCAAGGGTTATGAGCAACTCCTACTGAGGTCAATGGGAGATCCAGGTATTCTCTGGGGTAAAAGATGGGCTCTCAGAAATGGCTCCACTACATCAGTGGTGGAGTGATCACTGTATAAATATCTATGGTTGCTACAGCTTTGGGGGATCTATGAATGGAAAGATGCTATACAAATGTTAGTTATTTTTTCAATTGACTGCAGCACACTACAGGAAAGAGATTAATGTGTCTTCATTATTTGTCTCTGGCCAGTATGCGTCATTTGTCTCAGGCCAGTGTGCGTCTATAAATAGTGTTAGTGAATTGTAAATAGAGTCAATAAATAATAACTACAGAGCATAAATTGAGAGAGTCTGGTCTTTATGTTGAAAATTATTCTTAAAAGGGCACTGTCAAAATATTTTAAAGATAATATTTTATACTTGCTGGAGTATTTTATACAGATCTCTTTGGAAGCCAAAATTTGCTACCTACTAAGATGATTTGTCCCTTCTTTTGTTCATTGAATTTCCAGATAAACTATTCGGTGAGGTTAGAGTTGTAAATATGCAGCAGTTAGTTCCAAACAACATTGTATTTATACCCCTGTAGTTAAAAAAACCTCCAAAACCACCAAATATTTGAGAGCCAGGACATTTGGAGATAAGGTTCCATAAAGACAGGCTTAACTCTGACCCTGTAATTTAGGGTTGCCATCCCTCCAGGATTGTTCTGGAGTCTCCAGGAATTAAAAATTAATCTTTAATTAAAGATTATGTCATGTGATGAAACCTCCAGGAATACGCCCACCCAAAACTGGCAACCCTATTGTAACTCTACCCCTGCCCATCCAATGTGGATACTGATACATTGTAAATAAAGCTGGTCAGTAAGTGTTGATGAAAACAAAACTTTAGCAAAAAAGAAACAATAATTTGTGACAATGTTTGCATTCCTCCCTTCCCTCCCTACTGGTTCTGAGCCTCTCTAATCATAAGTAGCAGGGCCTACAAACTGAAAATGTAACATTCTGCACGTGGACCTTGCAGCAGAATAAGTGGAACTTGAGAAAGTGGATCACGTTTCTAGAGGGATCAGGGTGGTGAAGGACCAGGGGCTCTGGAAGGCAAGAGGGAGATACGTTGCAGCTGGACAAATAGTAGACACTCAGCATTGATCTCTCACGTTCAGTAAAGTTCTGTTTCCTGCATCTCTACCCGCCTTCTGCATCTCTTACTGCTACGAACCAGGCTTCAGTGTGTCCTGGTGCAGTGCTCGGGCATCTGCCGCCAGTTTGTAAAGGGTGAATGCGATAATGATGTGCAGCAGGGTCTGAGCATCCAATGCGATGGAGAGTTGAGGTGCTGCAGATACACTGGGATTCTAGGTTTCAGAGTAGCAGCCGGGTTAGTCTGTATCCGCAAAAAGAACAGGAGTACTTGTGACACCTTAGAGACTAACAAATTTATTTCAGCATAAGCTTTCGTGAGCTACAGCTCACTTCTTCGGATGCTCACGAAAGCTTATGAAGTGAGTTGTAGCTCACGAAAGCTTCTGCTAAAATAAATTTGTTAGTCTCTAAGGTGCCACAAGTGCTCCTGTTCTTTTTACTGAGGTTCTAGTCTGTATAGAAGTAGATTGAGTTCTCTAGCTCAGGCTGTGAGGGGGTTTGTTTTATGGGCCTGATCCAAAGCTCATTGACATGAGTGGACAGGTTCCTGTTAACTTCAATGGGCTTTGGATCAGACCCTATATCTGGCTTAAAGGAGACAGGCTGGGGTGTTTTGCCATGAGCTGAACAAACTTCCAATATCTTTAAGCTAATTGCAGTGATATGAAGACTTTTTTTTTAAGCCAAAGCTTAGCGAGGCACAACCGTCTACAGGGTCAGCCATCAACATATGGCAGGACTGGACAGAAGTTCAAGGTGTCCACCTTGGATAGCAAATAACTCCAGAATTAACCATGCAACCTGCCTTAAGTGCTCAAACCCTCCTTCTCATTGAGAAGAACCCAATAAAGCAAAGCTGGTGCGTCTAGGCCAGAGACAAAAGCATCACATGCCTCTTCCAAAAATGAACAATCTCACTCTCCAATTTCACTACCTCCAAGATGCCCGGCCCAACTAACCTCAAACTTTGCAACAGAAAGCAGCAAAGAACAACCCTCAACCAAAGAAACCCAGCTGGCTAGAGAAGAATCATGAGACATGTTGGGTATTAAGGACTTCTTTTATTGAGGAACTTAGAGGATATGGTCAAAAATCAGGTTTATAATTGAAAGCTCTTTGCCACCTTAACAAGTGGTTTTGCAATGTGGGGGTAAAATTCTCAGAGCAATGGGGCAGGAAGCTTTTCAGCTGTAGGGCCCTAATCCTGCAATAGCTGGAAAGCTGCAAATAACTCCATGGGGGTGGTGTCCTGCACCTGTATGGCGCACCGCTGACTTCACTGGCATGGCCACGAGGGTTCACTTGCATGGAGACCTTTGGAGGATCAGGGCCTCGGTGACTGGTTCAAATCCAGCCCAGAATGGCAGAAATCAGTCATTAATTTGAAGACCATTTTCTCTGTTGGCCTCTGCTGGTAGAATTAAAAGCCAAGCAGCAGCCAGGCAATGGGTCTGTATAGCCCCACACCCTCACACCTCAGGCTGCAGGGCAGGGCAGGAATGATCCTGGGCCAAGTTCTGGGATTCAGCAAAAGGGGAAGGCTGTCAATGCTGGGAGCTGAGGAGAATGTGGCAAAGTGACACTGAGGTCTCCATGGCAGAACAACTCTGGAGCAAAAAATTGCCCCAGGAAAAAAAAAAAATCAAGACCCAAAAATATCAAGATTTAGAGGAATGCAGAGCAAAAAGGAAAGGGAACAGGAGTCAGAAAGGACTCCCACAAAGGAAGGATTGATTAAGACCTTTGTTGGGGTTTTCAATTAAGGTAGTTTTTTTAGCCTTCTCTTGCACCACACAGATCTTCTGTTCCTCACCTCAGTTATTTAAATCAGTGCTTAGCCCTGTTCTGATAAAAATTGTGATTTCATAATGTAAGAGTCTATATCTAGATTTGAGTGCTTCTATCTATATAAGAGCTATTCAGCAAAGAGCTCAGCAGGGAGGGTCTGGTCCAGTAGTGGATGCTGAGCACTTGCAAATCTCATATTGAGCTTTTGTAAATCTGTTTTCCTTTAAAAGGAAGGAGCAGCTGGAAGGAAAAGATTTAAAAAGCAAGATTTAGAAAAAAGGCTTTAAAAACATCACATCCTCATCATCAGATTATGTCATTATTTTCTTTGCTTTATTTTTAATTTCATTAGTAGGGAGGGTTGGCTCGTGCACATGATAATGAAATGAGTACACGTACAGCACATATAAATTGAGGCAGGGAAGGATCTGAGCCAGGGCCGGATTTTTGATTAACCGGCCGGCAGCCCAAAGGACACAAAATTGGGAGGGGTGGGGAGGGAGGCAGGGGGAGGTTGGGGGGAGCCAGGCAAAGGGCAGAGGGGGGGGAGAAGAGGGGGAGGGGGGAGCAGGATGGGAGCATTAATGGCAAGTAAGGGGGCTTAGGAAGGGAGGGCAAAAGGGGGTCAGGGCAGATCAAGGTAAGGAGGGCTTTAGGGGCTGGTAGCATCTGCACCGACCAGGCACCCTTCCAATTCCCTTTCAGGTCCCTTTTTGCTCTTATGGCTAAAAAAAAAAAAAAAAAAAAAAAAAAAAAAAAAAAAGCCACCCAAAAAAAAAAAAAGTCAAGCCGTGCAAAAACAGCCTCCACCCAACCCAGTGCCAGTTGTTGCCTGGCCTGCCCCTTCCCCCTGCTCCCCCACCCAGCCCCTCCCCCATGCCGCCCCCCCACCACCCCACCAGCCCCACCCAGCACCCCCCGCTGCCCAGCCCACCCCAACCCCACAGCCCAGCACCCACCCACACCTGCCCACACCACCCCCCACACTCCCAGCCACCACCACTTCCCCACCCTACCCACCTCCCCCCAGCACCCCACAGACACACCAGCCAGACCCCCCACACACCTCACCCTCCACGACCACACTGGCCCTGCTCCACACACTCACCCTGCTCCAAGTGCCGGCGCGCCTGCCAGGCTGAGCTGGCACAGCAGCCGGGACCAGCTCACAGCACAGGTGGGATTACTCCTGCCTCGGCGGGGGGAGTGTTATGGCCCAGGCAGGGTCTGCCAGCCTGGCCAGACTCAGCCCCCACCAGCTGCCTGCTCCTGACCCACCCTTGCCTAGCTGCCTGAGGACCTTCCTAAGTTCTGTCTCCTCTGGTTTTCTTCCTTTTTTTGACAGTAAAACTTTTGACAAATCTGGCGGCATTTTTGTTGCTGGGGTTGCCAAAAAGTCCTGCAAAACACCCCAATTGAATGTGGATGTGCCCGTGTGTGAGCGTGGTTGAGGAACGCGGTGTGTAGGTGGGGATGACAGTGGGTGGGGGTCAGCAATGGGTGAGTGGTCAGGGCCCCCAGCCAGAATGAGGGGCCAGCCAGGGGCTGGGGGCAGTGGGGTGCCTGTCCAGTGGGTGTGGGGTGCTGGGTCGCTGTGGGTTGTGGGGGTGGGGTTAGTGGGGAGCTGTGGGAGGGGGTCAGCTAGAGGCAGTGGTGGGGCCCTGTGCTCCTGTTCTCAGCTGGGGCCCATCTTAAGCCCCCAAAAGAGCTTCACATTCTCTCATCCCTCCTGCCCTCTTTCTTTTTTTTCTTTTTCCTTCATCCCCCCCCTGTAAGTCTAGTAAAGTAAAATAAATAAAAGTTCAGTACCTTGTTTTGGTTCATTAGTCTAACTTATTTAGACCACCCACCATAATTTTGCTTGGGTCTGGCAGACCCATTAATGATCTCCAAAAATTTTTTTTGTACTGTATTTTATATTAAAAAAAGCGCTTTGGATAAGAGCATTATATTAAAAAAATGTTGGGATGGGTCTGGCCAGGACTTTAAGTGAGGGAGGACAGAGCGGGGTGCAGGAGTCAGGGAGAGCAGGTGGCTGGGGATGTGTAAGATGGGTGCGGTAGTCAAGGCTGGGAGTGTGTGAGGGGGGTGCAGGAGCCATGGAGGACAGAGGGCTGGAGGGATGTGAGGGGGATGCAGGAGTCAGGGAGAGCAGGGGGCTAGGTGTGTGTGACGGGGATGCAGGAGTCAGGGCTGGGGGTGCAGGGTCTGGGAGGGAGTTAGGGTGCAGGAGCAGGCTGGGGTGCAGGATCTGGCCAGGAGTTAGGCTGCAGGAGGGGGCTCAGGGTTGGGGCAGGAGGTTGGGGTTGGAGCGCTTACCTGGGGCAGCTCCTGTTTAGTGCAAGGGGTGCAGGTGGGAATGTGGGGGGGGGTGCAGGAGCTCCCATTTGGTGCTCAGGGTGGGGCTGGGTATGTGTGGGAGGTGCAGGAGTCAGGGCAGGGGGCTGGGGGTGTTCCCAGCCCCCCACCCTACCCTGAGTGGCTCACAGCGGGGGGTATGTGTAGGGGGAGTGCGGGGGCCCCGCCTTTGCTCTGATTCCACCCCCTTCCCCAAGGCCCCACCCCGCCTTTGCTCCACCCCCTCCCGCGAGCACGCTGCGGTCCCGCTCCTCCCCCTCCCTCCCAGAGCGCCGGCAAACAGCTGTTCGGCAGCGGGGGAAGTGCTGGGAGGGAGGGGGAGGAGCGGGAACGCCGCACGCTGGGGGAGGAGGCAGAGAAGAGGTGCGGGAGGGGGGAGCTTGGCTGCTGGTGGGTGCAGGACAGAGGCAGAGGATGGAGAGGAGCTGGCAGGGCTTTGGACTGCAGCCCAAGCAGAGCGGGCCGGGCCGGGACCCCTTTGGAGCCTGGGCCCGGCGTCACTGCGCCATTGTAAACCCGGTACTGATCTGAGCAGAAGGGCATTAATGCCCTGGAGCAAGTGCAAATGTGAAACGTGCTCGCATGTTCCTTCAAGCTGCTAAGAGAGACTTGCCTCCCACGTGACACACCCAGAGCCCATTGGGATCATCAGCTGGAGGAACGTCCCATTTACAGAAACCACATGCAACTTCCAGCCCAGTTTCCTCAAACTTTTAATTGTCTTCACATTTTCCATATCTAGCCTCCCAGGGGCTTCTCCCTCCCTGGCCACACTCAAATCAGCTTGTCCAGAAACCAAGCACAAACACCATGCAACGCTGCTAAGACTCCAGCCCACTCCTGCTGGAAGCAGGCAGCCATTTCCAATAGGACGGAGGTGGACAGGACAGGCAAGAGCGAGCCACATGCAACGGACGGAGGAAGAGAACGGATGGTGGTTGGCACCAAAGCTTAGCCTTCACGCTCTGAGCGACCAGGCAGCTGCCCCAGCACACCTATCACTGATGATCCACAGAGTGCCCAAGGCCAGTGGATTTAGGGGGGAGAGTGGCCCTCTGAGTACAAAACTGGGAAACTTGTTAGATTTGCTAGAAATAAATAAGCCACTAGTAATAAAACACAAGTGAAACCCTCCATACCGTGACAACAGTTAGGTAGCTAGTGTGCTGAGACCACTGTCTAACATGCTCATCTGTATTATCTCAGTGTCTCCTTGTGCTTCCCCACCTGTTGTCTCTTGTCTTACGCTTCTATTGTAAGCTCCTTGGGGCAGGGACCCTTTTTGTTGTTCTGTGTTTGTACAACGCCCAGCTCAATGAGGTCCTGGTCAAGGACTGGGACTCTGGGGTAACACACACAAATATCACAACAACAAATCACACATACAAAAATCTTATAGAAACTACATTTTATATATGATAAAATAATGACTAACTACGTCTTTGTTGGTCCTCTCACTTCTCTCCCTATTCTCCATCTTCAATGCATCTTTCTTTCAAGTCTTTTTCACATTCTGGATTTTCCCCGCCCATGTTTCTCCATCATTTGTTCGTGTTTCAGTTCAGCTTTTCCCCTCTCAAATGCCCCGATACAGCAAAACACTTAGGTAGGTGGTTAACTTTAAGCATATGAGCAATTCCACTGACTTTCAACAGGAAGACTCATATGCCTCAGGTTAAGCACATGCTGGGTCCCAACCTAACCACTCCTCTTATATTTCTTTTCTGATCTGACATGTCTCCCTTTAATATTCTTCCTTTCTCTCGCCTTCCTCCCCACCATTAGCCGTCTCCCCCGCCATTCCAGGCATAGAAATATAACCAGCAGCGAGCAGAGGTATGACTCAAAGCAGACCAGCCAACGCAATGGGTTTGCCCCACAGACTATATGCTTATAGACTTCCTTTGGGGAAGTCTGCACCCGATTCACGGCCCTGCCCTATTCCTGGAAAGGGCAGCAAATCAGAGCAGCTGCATGTGCTGAGGAGCAGCTCAGTCTCACAGTATTTGGAGGCTGGAGTGCTCCTGTTGCAATCAGTTTTCCCTCCGAGCCAGCTGGAGAGCACAGGCAGGCTCCTGGGGGTGGGATATAAGGACTTGGTCAGTAATAACGGCTATGAAGTACAGACCCGCTTCCCAAGAGCTAGACAGGCAAGCCTGCAGCTCATTGGCTAGGGAAGCAATTGAAACAAAACTCTCTTCACAGTCCTTTCCATCTCATAGAACAGACTTAATCGCTCCCATTACAGTTAGTAAATTGACAGATGGTATCACAAGCAACTTCCAAGGAAGAAGCTTCTGAATTATGACTGGGTCTGCCCGGAGCTTCTCATGCCCCAGTGGAGATTTATTTCGGGATTAACCCATTACTCCCAACCGATGCAGCTGGGGAGAAATGGAAGGGCTAGTGCTGAGCAGTGGGGAGGATAATATTTCACTGGATCCCAGCCAGCAGCTCACGGCAGACATACCAGGAGCATTGCATGGTGCTGCATCTACCTCCCAGCTCACTGGGGTATATCGGGGGCCTTATCCAAGCAAAATCAATGGGAGTCTTTCCATTGACTTCAGCGGGCATTGGCTCAGATGCTGAGTCAGCTACGAAGCAGGGAATGGAACAGAACAAGCCACTTGGACTGAAGAGTAGTGCTCATCCATCGACGCCCCTCACACAATTCTGCTGACACTGCCTTTGCAGCCAGGGGGCCAAATTCTCTGCTGGCAGAAGCCAGTGTGATGCCACTGACTCAAATAGTGTTTTGCCCGCTAATGCCAGGGCTGAACATGGCCCATGGATGTAGCTGGGCTGCATCCCCACAGCCTGAATCCCCACCCACACTGCATGAGCGCCCCGAGCTGTGAGTGGCCTGGCAAGAACACACACCCAGGAAGATGCTCATCGGGGGCACCCGGCAATAGCCGCTCATCTTCCTGCAGCTGCTCAGCATTAGAGAAATGGAACTGAAATCCGCAGACACAGACACACCTTCAAACGCACGCTGGAGATAGCAAGAGCTGGACTGGTCACTCAGCCCAGGAGCATCCGCAGCACGTGATCCTGTCTGCATAGGAAGAGCTCTTGCCTTTGGCAGGCTTTTAAATGAAAGCCCTCAAAAGCTTGCCTCCCTCTGCTGTCAGTTAACAGCCATTTTACCATGTTCAGCTGACAGGGAATCACAGGGAACCATCCCTCATTCCTATTACGGGATCTTGGCCCTCTCAGCAGACAACGCAGGGTTGTTTCCTAAAGATGATGACTATTGTGTAGATTATGGTAACATTTAGAGGCCCAGCTGGGACCAGAGCCCAGCTGTGCTGGGCACTGTGAACACACACAGTAAGAGACAGTCCCTGCCCTGATGAGTGTATAGTCTAAACAGACAGGACAGACAAAGGACGCACTATCAACCCTATGTTACAGACAGGGAAGTAGGCCACTTGCCCAGTGTCACACCACAAGTCTGTGGCAGAATCAGGAGCCAAACACAGATTTTCTTTGTCCCAGGTCAGCGCCTCAAGCCACAGGACCATCCTTCCTCTCTCAACAGTGATAACACACTTTTCTTATGAACGCGGTCTCATGCCTCATAAACAAGTGTGACACGAATCAAGAATTGTCTACAACAGCCCACGATAGCCCTGGAGTAAACAGACCCACCTCACGCTTGGAAGGACAGGCTCCACATCTGAGCAGGGGTCTGGAAAACACTAGTACAAGTTCCCTGGGAACTGATCAATGCCTAGTGCTTGCCTGTATCTAAATAGGAAGGAAAGAAGCCCATGCTAGAGGAACCATGCAGTGTGCGCCCGGCATTTGCTAGATAAAAGTGATCCCCAGAACAAACCGATCGTACTCTCAGTTCACAGAGAAGTGCAGTCTAGCTTTGGAGAGTTGCCGCTCAGGGGCACTCACCCAACTCTAGAAGCTGCCAAGCTATAGCAGAAATGAATGTTGATTTTTCACAAGCAGGCAGGAGACCTGGAAGCTGTGGCTGTCTTTTTCAGCATCAGAGTCTGGATTTACAAGGGACATTTCTGCCTCTGCTTGTTTGGGAGGTGGAACTGTACGTGGTGGAGAGATGGCTGGGACAGCAGCAGAGGCTGTGTAATTTATTATAGGAACAGGAGCCTTGGGGATTGTTCCCTTGAGTCAAGCACACCCAGTCCACAAGCACAGCCCCCGCACCATTAGTTCTAGCACCTCTGGTTTCTGATGTCATGGAGACATGACCTCCAGGGTTGTTCATGTTCGGAGAGCCATGGAAACATACATGTGATGAGTTAGCTGTGCCCAAGGATACACTGAAAAATGTGGGGTGACCCCTGAACAGCAGGTATTTGGTGTCTCCTATATTGTATAACGTGCTACTAAATGTACATCCATATCTGCTCTAGCAGAGGAGATGCAGAATGTCCCACATGGTGCACACTTGCCCCTACTGGAAAGTTTTGAAATAAAGAGTCTTCCTACAGTGCATGACCAGCGAAGGTCACCAGTGAATAACTTCAACCCCTTTCCCAGCTGGATAAAGCTGCTCCTTCTCCAGCTCAAAATGTACATTTCTTCATACTCTTCATTCAAACTAGATTCATTCAGGTTCCATCATGGGCAATTAGGACTGAGACAAGAGTGTGCTTCTGCATTTGCAAACTCCTTTGCCCACAGGTTTTATGGCAGGAGTGGCCATGCGTTGAGAACCTACCCCAATTCTTTGAAAAAATGAGATGACATTGCATTATGTCATCATTGCTGCCTACCCCACACCACCTTTCTCCCCAGCTGTAGGGTTGCATGAGCACTCTGCCATACCATCACCTAGCTATCTGGTACCATGAGCTTAGCGGTAATGTTGTATCCATTCCAAGCACTAGGAGGCCTAAGTTTCAGTGGGTCGCAATAATCACTCTGCCAACTGCTTCCAGCTAGCATACTTCTCCCAGGGCTCTGAAACGCCCTGCCTCTGTGGCCCACTCCTCATAAATCATCCATCCAGCCTGCCCCTACTGACTCTTGCTGCCCTATCACCCTTCTATCAGGGAAGAAGAGCAGCGGGAGATGCATCCTCAGATTTGACCCCTGACTGCTCAGCCAATTCGCCACAAGGAGGTTGAGATCAAGATCCTCAGAGGTCTGCATAGCATGAACAATGACTAGTCCCATACGCATTTCATTTAACACACACACACACACACACACACACACCCCTCTCCAAACATGCTGCAAGAGAAGGTGACAGACACTTACCCTGGAAATGCCAATGATTTGTTCATCTGGGAGCAAGCTGATGCGCACAAAGCAAGACTCAAAGTTGACGTCCTCCTTCTCCAGGAGGTCCTTCCCTTGCAGCAGCGTGACGTGCAGGGTGTTGGAGAACACATCATATTCCATGTTGACTTCCACCTGGCCCACAGTGAAGTCTTGGCCAAAGTTATTCCCGATGGAGGAGATGGAGCTGAGGGAGTCAGTGGACACGGATTTCTTCAGTGGCCCGAATGGACCCAGATCTAGGTCTTTGCTCATCAACTCTAAGGTTCCCAGCTCATTGATGTTCTCAAAGGTGTCATCCATCTTCAGGCTCGGCTTGCGGACAGGGGACGTCCTTTCTGCTGCCTTTCGGAAGTTTGAGGCTCCCCCTCTCTGCAGACATAGGAAAGGACAGAAGAGCCACTCAGGTTGGACTAACCCCTTCTCCTCTGAACTACCTCTTACTACACGTGAAATGAAGCATATGGGGTTCTTAAGTGCTAAGGGGTCTAAATATGTAACTGCCATGGGATATGAAGGTAATTCCTTAACAAGAAGATCTACAGCATTAGGCTGTGGCACAGTCTCCCAGGACAAGTGCTTAGGTCATTTAAGAGAGACTAGATAACGCACTAGATCATATGCTGTATATGATATGAAAGCCCCTTCCCATCCCTTATTTCTCCCTTTCTGGTTTTATGCAGGGTAACTTTTCATTAGTCAGCTAAGTGACACGAGTGACTTAAGTGACACCTTAGTTATTTGTAAACATAAATATTCAAAACAAATCATTTTTTAAAATTTTCCATTTTGGAAGAAAAAAAAAGATGAAAAAGACAAAAAATGAAAACTAATTTAAAAAAAAAATAAAATTGCAATTTCCCCACAAATCCAGCCCCCTTCTGGTTGTTTGACCACCTCTTATACATAACATGTACCACTGCCCCCTACTGGGTGAACTATACGTGCTCAAGTGTACCCAGTAGCATTTAGCCCATAAATAAGATATGGGGTAAAATTTCCTTAAGTGCCTAAGCATCTTCGGAGCCTAAGTTTCATTTTCAAAGTGACTTAAGCATTAGAAGCCTAAATCCCATTGACTTTCAATGAGACTTTGGCTCCTAAGGTACTACTGAAAATGCTGTCAGTAGTATTATGACCTCTAAGTAACAAAGAGAGATTCTCATCTGAAATCGTGTGTACAGTTCTGATCACCCGGGTTCAAGAAAGATGAATTCACACTGGAACAGGTGCAGAGAAAAGCTACTAGGATGATCAGGGGAACGGAGAGCCGATCTTAATGAGAGAAGACTAAAAAAAGTGTGGCTGAGAAGGGATATGAATACGTCTAGAGGGTAAACAGCAAGGAGAGAGAAGAGCTATTTAAACTAAAGGCTGATACTGGCATAAGAACACATGGGTATAGACTGGCCATGAATAAACACAGGCTGGAAAGTAGGTGGTTTCTAACTATCAAAGGAGTAAGGTTCTGGGGCAGCCTCCCAATAGGACTAGCAGGGGCAAACAACCTACTTGGTTTTATGATGAAATTTGATAAGTTCTTTAACAGGATTAGATGACAGGGTTGCCTGCAATCTCAGGGGACTGGATTTAAGGACTGGAAGGGACCTACCGGGTCATATGTTCCTTTAGCTCAGGTCTAGGACAAGTACCTTCCCAATCCTGTCTGTATGAAAGGCTGATGCAAAGCAATCATTTTGTTGCTCTGCCATGTAACTGTTCATTGTATCCCCCTTGTGGTCCAGCCATCCCACCAATTCTCTTGCAGGTTTCCTGCTTCTAATAGATGTAAAGAACATTGTGTGATTTGTTTTTTTATCTATGGCTATTAGCTCTTCAAATTTCTTCATCGCCTTCCTAATTTCCTTCTTGCATTTTTTCTGCTGTGGTTTATGCTGTTTTCTATTGACTTCACTGGGGCTGGAGTTCCATGTTCTGAAGAACTCCTGTTTAACTCAGAGGCCCTGATCCAACTCCCATTGAAGTCAGTGGGCATCTTTCCATTTATTTCAGTGGAGCTAGATCAGCTCCACGTCTTCTTGTACTATGCCATTGGACAATCCTGTCATTTCTCTTGCCTTTTCGTGCCCTTGTTTGTTTCTGCCTATGCATATCTTCTCCTTTAGTTTACAAACACCCCATGTCTAATATCAGAGGGGTAGCCATGTTAGTCTGGATCTGTAAAAGCAGCAAAGAGTCCTGTGGCACCTTATAGACTAACAGACGTATTGGAGCATGAGCTTTCGTGGCCCTGGGTGAATACCCACTTCGTCGGATGCACCCACGAAAGCTCATGCTCCAATACGTCTGTTAGTCTATAAGGTGCCACAGGACTCTTTACCCCATGTCTAGTGCCTTCTGTTTCTTCTCTCACTTAAGGGCCTGATCCAAAGCTCATACAAGTTGAGGGACAGACGCTCCTTGACTTCAGTGACCTTTGGATCAAGGCCTAAGTTAAAGCCCCTGTATCATTCTGTTTGCTCTCAGCTCCCTTGTGCCTCTTCCATTTCTACAGTGTCCTCTTTGTAATAAGGTGACTAGAACTGTGGCTTCCAGTCTTTAACTCCCCATCCCGCTTGATTTTTCCTTTCTTTGTTGGTGTTAATAGCTACTCTGGTGGATTTAGAGTCTCTTTTGTGAATTCCCCCATCCTCCTGACAGCAGCTTGTCCGACCGAGCTTCTATTTCCATAACCTGAGGACACTCCCTGTTTACGAGGCAACAGTTGCATCATGAGCTAAGTAAACTCCAAAGTAGGAGGCAGACCCAAAGCACATGCTCTCTCTTTGTCTATGGAAAACAATACCAAAGACTGCTGGTGACCAGGATGGGACTGTGCAACCATGTCAGTATGTTCTTCAGAAGGCTGATGTCCTACTGACATGCAGCGAAGATCAAAGTCCACCTCTGCCTCCTGGCTGCTGGTAACAATAGAATGCTAGACTTCAGACCCAATGGGCCAGATCCACGGCTGAAGTGAGTGGAGACATGCCAACTTATACCAGCAGAGGATCTGGCCCAATATATTTAGCCAGGCTTGTGATCATTTGTTTTTCCCCAAAACATGTATTCCTGAAATTTAAATTACCCCCAAAATAATGCTTGATGTTTCTTCCTCTGTTTGAGACCTTGCTGAGGAAATCAAAGGTTTGAGCTGGTTACCTTCTCCATATTGATCTGTCTTTATAAGAGCTTGATGGCTGGTGGAAATGTTTAGTGACCTGGTCGCACTGAACAGGAAGGACTTTTACCTTGTGTTTGATGTCCGAATACGTAGTCCCGTACTTTTGTTCCAGGTATCGGTAGTTGTAGTTGGGAAATGGAGACGGAGTTGGATAATTCCCAGACTTCCATAGTTTCCAGAGGTTTAGTGCAGCTATTCCCAGCAGAACAAGTGCGCCAGTTACATAGATGCCTATTTCCCACCCGTGCGGACTCCTTATGACTAGAAGAGAGAAGAATTATTGTCAGGAGTGGGGCCCAGGGGCAGAGATATTAAACTTCATGCTTCAGAGCTTAAACCAATCTCTCAGTGATGAGGATGAGAACTAATGTGTGGCAGATAAACTCATAAAGAGGATTAGGTATCATCGTTAAATGAATCACAAGGGTATCTGAAGTTACACTAGCCAAGGGCTCTCAATCCTCATGCTTCAGAGCATAGACTGATTACCAGGTAGGGCCAGGAAGGAATGCCCATCCCCAAACTATGGGGAAAAAGGGGGACTCAGCTCAGTCTTCTTCTGAAGCATGAGGAATTGGCCACTGTCAGAAACAGGACACCAGACCAGATGGATCATTCATCTGCTCCTATAAAATGGCAGCTCCTGTGTAATTGTTTCCCATCAAAGAGCTGTAATGCAAATCGCAATCATCGTTTCACTTGCTTATGAACTAATTTGTGTGTGGTCGCTTTCATATATTTCAGCCCCCACGCCTATACACAAAGTAAGCCAGATCCTCAGCTAATATAAAGTGTCAGAGCTCCATCAAAGTCAATGGAACTATGACAATTTACCTCAATAGATGATTTTATGTGTATATAAATTGTACAGAACATACACTCTGGGTGTATGAAATACATTGTCCTTTCTATAAGGCCAGTTCCCAATGAGTTAGTGATGCCAAATGAATTTGGGAGAAAGCTTCCTATGCTTATCTGGCTATACAGAGAAAAATCTGCATTCTTCACTGTCAACCTAAGAGAATGCAGGAATTTGCAGGTACATTCACAATTGTTGCTGCATTGTGCCAGCATCCATCACATAAAATGATTAAATCTACATCCATCATTCAACATGCAACAACATGCAATGCCACCATGAGATCTGTGCCTCCAGCAGTGAAAATAGAAGGCTGGCCTTTTCTCTAATAGTAGACCCTTTTCTTATGACAACATTCTGGTCCACTGACATCATCTCTTGAACAGTCTAAAAAATATACAACCAAGACTTTGTGTGAATATCATATTTGAGCAGAACCTACATCCACGCCTCGTCTCTGACAATGGTCGGTGAGGGATGTGTCAGAGGAAGCCATAATATCTATAAAATAGATCTAATTGTGATAGAGTGGGGAGAGAAGGGGAGTTTTTCCTGATCATGGCTGGTGATCTGCTTGGGCTGTGAAGCAGGAGGTATGCTGTGGTCACTCCTCTTCACGCTGACCAGTACCATCTCATCATTATCTTCTACTTCCCTTTGTCTCTTCATTTGTACTTAGATTGTAAACTCTTTGGGACAGCCCAGGGACCATCTTTTTGTTCTGCTTGTACAGTCCCAAGCTCAATGAGATCCTGATCCCAGTCCGGGGTGCCTAGATTCTACTGCAATACAAAAATAGATGGATCGATAGATGGATTCGATGAAGAGGGAGTGCCTTTTTGATTTTTATCCTAGTAGGTGTATCATGATTTCTTATTTCTTGTGTGGCACTTGGGAACCCTAATCCTGGACCAAGATGCCATTGTGATAGGTACTGTACAGACACAGAACAAAGACAGTCCATGCCCCAACTACAATCTAAGAAGTATTGCAAGTTTTATTCTGTATATGGCCCCCATACTTAGAGCACTTCAAAGTATCAATGAATTATTCTCAACACCCCTCTGTTGTGTGGACATGACAGGAGTAAACCCTTAATTCTCCAATTCTTGGCTTACTACACATTGGAGGGTTTATTAAAACTAACATTCCAAACCACTGGTACGCACCTACAGCCTTAACTTCGTTTTAATGTTTTTTTGGGGGGGGAAATGATCCCATTTTACAAAGGTTTCCAATTTAGTAGCCTGCAAAAGCGATGCCCTGCAAAAGTGAGTTCTAGAGGTGTATACATTGTGTTAAGAGTACTTCCACGCGGAGCTCTCAGAACTGGTCACTGTACCAGTCTCATCTGACACCCAGAAAGGCAGCTATTCTCTGTTCTCCACCTGGGAGAATTACAGCTCAAATCAACCCCAATGTCCCCTAGTGCTTGTTTAGAGGTACTCACCACTGATGCGGTATTCAGCTATATTACTGTCCATGTCCAGTTCTTCTACTCTCAGCTAGAGAGACTGCCTGAAATGTACAAACAAAAATAATCAGGAGAGGAGAAGCACACAGAGCAGAGAGAGGTATTTGATCTCTCACACAAGAACATTTGCAATGTCAGTCACTGGATCTAAATTCTGCCCTGTGACAGATGACCAGATGATCACAGTGAAAAACCAGGGCTTCTGCCACAGGGCATGCACAGGGAAGAGTCTTGGTGAGCATCAGGGAGATGTGCTTGGAAGGTTTAGCAAAAAAAGGTTGTCCATTTCTCCCTCTCCTCAGCCACACAGACTCTCCCTGGCCTGCTATGCTGCATGTGCGGTGCTGGTTCAAAGACTGTGTGGAGAAGGAGGGCGACACTGGATTCCTACCTGAGAGTGTCAGCCCCTGACAGACCTGGTGGCAGAGGTATCTGCCCCAGCCTATTGTCAGTTTCACAGCTCAGCTGGCTGGCACTTTCTTCAGATGTCCAGCATGCAAAGGGCTTTACCAGACACAGGGCTGATCCCTGCAACACAGGGATTGGCTTCCTGATTTCAGGGGCACATGGCATTCTATAGGTGACCAACGTAGGGATGGGCTCAAACCAAATCCTGGAGTCAGCCACCCCAAATCTTTCTGGGTGGTTGGAATCCAAACCCAGACCTCAGTCTGAACACTGGACTAAACCAAAACTCTGTATATGAAACCTACATGTTAGGGAGCTCCAGCCCCAGACCTCGATTTCTCTTTAATGCAGGAAGGGGGAGATAGAGCACTAGCACTAGCAGAGAGAGGGGCTGGGCACTGTGGCTCTTTACTCAGAGCCTGCTCAATTGCAGCTGTGGCTGTTGCTGGGTTTGACTTTCTGTCATGCAGCCCAGAGAGGGCCTGGATGCTGTTCTGGACCATCTGGAGAGCGCTGGTTTGCACTTGACATTGTAAGTGATGCACACTAGATATGGGGGAATATGCCTGTAACTATTTATAGACCTCACCCACTTCCACGCCCCTCCCCACTCCCGCAAAAAAAAAGGTGTTTTTTTTTCTATGAAAAACTTTTTTTCCCCCAACTATAACAAAATGTAATTTTGGTCGACAATTTCTTCTTTTCAATTAAAATAGTTGCAAGCTTTTGTTTTGGTGGGGAGAAAAAAAATCCCACTTTGACTCCTCTCCTTCCCTTCCCCCCAACAATAATTTCCCCCTTTTCACCATTGGGGTGGGGGGGAAGCATGGAGAGGACAGGGAAAAAAAGGAATAAACAGAGAAGCTGGGTTCCCCCCCCCAAAAAAAATTTATTATTAAACAATTTAAATGAAATTAAAAAATGATTTCTTTCAATATTTTCCTATGAAATATACTCACCTTTTTTTCAACCGCTTCTGATGATTTATATAGGGCTAGTACCATCCAGAGCCCCTCACAGCTCCTATTTTACCCCTATTACCTCTCCAGTCGTATGCATGCAACTCCAGACAGCCCCACAGATCTCGGGAATAACAGGCCTTCTTAGTCAGACCACCAGGCTATATTCCCCTCCTCCAGCTGACCCTCACTGAGGTCTGCACACAGTGCTATTTGCTGCAGCCCATTGTAAGGGCCAAAGGGTAGGCACCACCCCAGGGGAGCACCAGGGGCATCTGGCCATAAAGAGAGACACTTCCTCCCAAGGCTCCCGTTTCACTAGGAAGAGTCATTTGGGTCATTCCTTTATGAGGTGCAGCATTACCCCTCCCTCCATGCCCAGTCAACTCCACTGGCTAATGCATAGTGGGGGCAGAGTCTCTGCCTAGTACATCTCTCCCCACCCATCTGGTGCTCAGTCCCTGCATGGCTCCAAGCACCTGGAGCTAGTGTTGTGAGGACAAATACCTTAAAGGTACAACATTTCTTGGGTACTACCATAATAGGAGCCATATCAATACCCAAGGTAGCTAGGAATGAGTTGGAAACTTCATGAGCACATGGCTTCCAACCCTTAGCATGGGTTTTAGCCTGGTGGGAAATTCCAAGGGACATTCCAGACCTTCCCCTCCTGCAGCGCTGCACGACATGCAGGTGGTCTCCTAGGGAAAGTCTTAATCAAAACCTGCCTCGTGTCTTGGTCAAAGTCCAACAACAGAGTTCATTGATTGCTCGGTACCTTGCTAAACTACTGCACTATAAACTGCCAGCCGGACTCTGATTTATCAGTCAGTGCTGAGGTCTCCTTTCCGTGTGGAGGAAGAATTATGGCCCCCTTCCAGCTGATGGATGTTTCGGCAGGATCTGGCCCATTTCTCTAGGATTTGGCCTCGGTATGTCCTCAGAGAGGGCAATGGCTCTGCTGCCTTTCACAGGGGATCTCCACGCTCCATCATCTTCCCCACTTTTCCCAGCTCTCTGGCTGATGGAAAGGTGACGGGTACATTCTGTCTGCGGGCGCTAGGTGTGCTTGTCACGGTTCTCCACCTGTCAGGAGGCCTAAAATTTAGATCGCTCTTCCACAGACACTCAGGAAGGAGGGACTTGTGCTTAAGTCACTGGACTGGGACTCAGGAGCCCAGCCCTCCTGCCGACTCCCTTGGTGTCGTCAGACAAGTAACAATCTCTGGGACTCAGTTCCTCGTCTGTAACATGGGGATAATAATACTTCCTTTGCCTGTGTCTATTCAGTTTGTAAGCTCTTCGGTGCAGGGGCTCTCTCTTCCTAACTGCATGTACCGCACCTAACACAGTGAGGCTTTGCTCTCTGGGGCCTCTGAGCGCCACTGTAGTTCTACTAACAAACAGCCACTGGGCTGTTTTCACCATGTGAAGAAACCGCAATTGTTTGGACTTGTTGAACCCAGCTGGTGAAGTGAGTCCTACCCCCTAGTCCTTTTAAATCTCTCTTTGGATGGACTCCTCCAGGTCAGAGCCCATAGGGGGCTTATTTCCCCAGCCTTTTCACACACACCCCACCCCTTTTTCACTCCGTTTTTAAGCATACATGGCTGTTGCACTGTTCAGCTTCCTCTCTCACTGCATCTCATATTTCACCATTGTTTGGCTCCTTGCTAAGTCTAGATGGCTGTTTTGGAGAGTAGAAAGCTTGCCAATTCAATAGGGGGATCAGCATTTTTCCTAAATCACTCCAACGTATCGATTCTGCCAGACCCCGTCAATAGATTCTTGCAGCAGGGGCTGTTTATTACCTCTGTGGCCTGGAGGAATTTTCCCACATGGTGCCTGGCTAATTTGCTGGGTGCACTCTAAATTCATAGACTCTACTACATTTAGGTAGAATCTTTGCTAGGCCATATATTTTTAAGGTGCTTTATCCATCACAGCCTTGCAAAAAGACCCTTGTCAACACACTCACAGTACAAGGCCTATTGCAGATCATTAGAAGATGCCAACAGACAAAGCCCCAAACTTTTTTTTTAAGTTTATATGCAGGGAGAACATTTCCTTAAAACCTCTGCTTAAGAACGCCAACTCCATGACCCTCCTCAGGGCAGGCTGTGGGCTCCTGAGATAGCTAGGAGGGGTGGGTTTGGCCTGGTATGTTTACTCTGGCATTGCTCAATGCCATTCTACTTAGCAGAGTAAAGTCCCTCTTGCATTGGGGTTGCTAGTTAATCGTTATTTTACATGGGTGCTTGGTTGCTCAAGTAGATTCTTTCCATTGCCAGTGTTCAGCTACGGTGCTCAGGAAAGGCTTGTGGCTTCCAGCACTGGTGTCCTGTTGTGTTATTTGTCTCACTGCATCAGAAAAGATTAAACTAGACAACAAGGAAAATTCACAAAATGATTAGCCTGTGAGACACTACCCACGTCCCAGGATGCTTTGCATACTCATCCTTCTACAGCTGGGCTGGTGGGGGCTTCACGGAGTCACATACGCACATTAAACTCTTCCAAGCACAGAGATGTCAGTGCTAGGAAACACCACTAGAATAGCAAGTGGATGGAATTTAATCTCCAGTTGCACCAGGGTTAAAGTAAAAACTTGTCTGGCATCCCCAGAGGACCGTGTCTATAGGTGGGCTGTAAACTGCAAAGCTACTCTGAAAAACGTGCAGCTCTCGAAGAAAACACATACACGAAGAGCTGGGAAAAAACCTGCTGTCACTTGAGCTGCACTCATTAAGAAGAAATAAAATCTCCCGGCTACCAGTGCCAAGTCATAATGCTACACACCTTGGATTCATGGGATAAGCAGCAGTCAAACTTTGCCCTCACATAGCACTTGACACACAGTACAATGTGCCCGTGTAGTAACCAAGACTGACACCGACTCCTTCTGGAGGCGTGGGAAAATTACTCTGCCTCAGTTTTCCCATCTGTAAAATGGGGATTTAGCGAAGTATTGTAATCCCCATTTTATGAAGGGTAAATCTGCAGCAGGGAGAAGGGTAACTGATTTGCCCAAAGTCAGAGAAAGTCAGTGTCAGAAGGGGAGTAGAATTCAGGAATTTGTGGCTTCCAGTGCTGTGCTCAGACTAAGAGAGACCACATCTGTCTCAAAATCAATCATTGCTACTGCTGGGGCTGCTGTCTGGAAGCCTCTCCCTAGGCTGTCTGCGTAATGCCAACAAACCCCGGTTGTTGGTGGGTGGGATTGAACTGGGGACCTCTGAAGCTTACTGCATGAGCCTCTACTGCATGAGCTAAAAGCCAACTGCCTGTTAGCTAAGACTGTAGAGCAAACTCATTAATCTCTCTCTCTCTTCTATGTGGTCTCGGTGATACTAGATGGGACAGAACACCACACCCAAGAGGTGTGTGGGTTACACCTGCACACCCAACTGGAAAGACAGAAATTCAACAAAACCCCATGGAATGAGTCTCTGACAAATAAAACATGCTAGCAGGATAAACACCAGGCTCCTCTTTCCAATTAACATTTCAGTTTTGCAATCAGCTTCCAACTCACCGAGTGGCACTACAACAGCAAGCTGCCAAGGTAAGAGATTCCCTCCAGTAAAACTCAAGATGAGGCAGTGTCTTTTCCACCCCTATCCTATAACCGTGGCTGGTTGTTAAAAGGTTTACATTGCAACTGAATCACAGGTGCTAAAGAGCAATGGGAGTGAGGCAAGTCTGGCTGTCCTACAGCTGAATGTGAAAGACTGGTAGCACTGTTCCAACCCCCAACCCCGGAGCTCATCCAGTAGAACCTGGCCCTCTGCTTTCCTGGGCAGAGCAGGCTGATCTGTGCGCAGTGGACAGACATGCGCTAGAGACTTAGGTGAGACTGCGCTAAACTCATTTCACCCGCGACCTGATTTGAAACCCAGTCTCCTGGGAATGGAGCACAGCGTAAGGCTAGGATGCTGGCATACTGTTCTGCTTAGTACAGCCCTTAGCTAAAATTCAGAGGGAACATTTTAATGCCACACATAGCACGGGTGGAACATTTTCCACTACGCCTTTTTTTTGGGGTGGGGGGTCTTTTTTCCTAAACTGATGTTTGTGTTCCTCAAAATTTTTCCATGTTTTTAAAGGAAAAAATCAGAGTTCTCAGTGAAAATTTTCATCAAAAAACTTGGAAATTCCTGCAACATTTTTGGGAAAAAAAACAACAACCCCGAAGTGTTTCCTCTCTTTCAAACTTTTTCACTGAAATTCTCACCCAACCAGCTGTAAGCCTAAGGCTAGAAGTCCAGCAGGTTTCAAATACAGCTCCAGAGAGAGAAAGACAGATTCCCTTTGGGGTTTCATGTAGGAACTGGATTATTTTGTATGGTCCTGGCAGCATAAACGCTGGATTTCAATGCATGGGCAAAAGAGGCTGGGGCGGGGGGTGGAATTCTGGGGAACTTGAGCATTTTGTATTAATTAAGCCCCTTTCCCTGGAGCACTTCACTGAGTCACTTTGTGGCTTTCCAGCTCTCCCCTTCAAACCCCATCCTTTGAGCCCAGGGATTATGGAGGAGAGGAGCCTACGGGGCCAGCTACTTATCCATGCCCTGCAGTGAATACAGGATTGTCCTTACAGAACAGCCTGGAGATTTAAGGACCAAACCCTCCAGCTAGTGTAAATAGCTCCATCAACTTCAGCTCCATTGATTCACTGCAGCTACAGATCCAACCCCCCGGATTTGACTCTCCGCGCTGGGGCTCTCAGAGCTGAGTGTGAATTCCTGCTTTCCTTTGGGGCTGGGTGCTCTGGTGCGAGACCTCCCTGGTGGCTTTGCTGGTGGGGAAGGAGTTATCGTTAAATCTTTCCATCCCTCTCAACCAGCCCCATCATTTCATCCTGACAGTATGTGTCACCAGCAGTTTCAATAAAGTGCCGGCAGAGCCAGCGGAGGTTGATGACAATCTAATGAAGACAAGGCGGTTGCAGCCGGATCCTTGTTAGTTTTCTTTATGAGCAGCTGTAGACTGGGGAGCAGCGACAGGCATGGAGAGCGGAGCCAGGGAAATCACATTCCACTTGCAACGGAGAAATAAATAGTTTGTGATTTGCAGGAGGAGGAAAACAGCCCCCTGGGAGACATCCTGGCACTAAGGGGCAGTTAAATGTCCCCTCGGGAATGGAGAGCACAGCCCCCACCAATCCACTTTGACCAGACCAGCTTCCTGTGAATCGTTTTACCCTCAGCGCTGTCCCCCCATGAGAAGGGGTTTAAACTCTAATACATTGGGCAGGGATATTGTCTTCTTATTACTTGTATTGTGGTAGCACCAAGAAGCCAATCACAGACTAGGACCCCACTGTGCTAGGCACTGTACAAACACAGGAGGGAAAGATACCCCTGCCCCACAAGCTAAGATTCTGTGTACTGAGCCCTCACTGAACATTCATTCCATCCCCTACCCCACATATCAATCCCACCAACTCACCTACCACCCTACCTGCCACCTTGCCCACAGACCCCCCCAAAACAGTCCTCTGCATCTACCTCCCAATTACTAAACCTTTTTCCAGTCGTCGTCCCCCTGACACAACCAAGCACTGTGCTCCCGTGGCCTGAGCATGTGGCTAAGAACCTGGCCCTTCTGCACTGTAGTCCCCACTTTGCCATAGGTTCTCTCTGCAGTCTTAGGCAAATCACTTTATTGCTTTTCCTCAGTTTCCCCACCTGTACAATAGGGATAACGGCACAGGCATGTTGTGAGGATAAATACATTAAACATTGTGAAGTACTTAGATACTAGTGATGGGCACCCAATAAATACCACAGACAGACACAGAATGCAGGAAACTGCCAGACTGGACTAAAATAACGGCCCCCCAGTTCATTATCCTGTCACCAGGGGTGCAGAAACCCCCTCCCTGTGCCTGGCAATGGGGGGAGATATCGGCCTGAGCCCCAGCGGCTGGTTAACTTGTGCCTTTATGGGAACATTTACACACAAAGCTCTCGCCTTTTCTGCTGCTCCCTGATTCATTCAGTCGTGCATTCATCTAGTGTTTGTGACCTCGGCAGGGCTTCGGTGGCAGAGAATTGTGCGAAGGAAATCCATGGCACAGAGTGAATCACAGCAGAACAGGAAAGCCTCCACAGAGGAGGGAGCTTCTACTGACACCCGGGTAGCTGAGTACACAAGCAGCGAGGTGAAAGCCAGTGGCAGGGTATTGGAAACCAGGGCTGTGTGTGCTACTTGTTCCAGTCTGCTGAGGGATTCTTTAAATACAAGGGGCCATCCTGCCCTCACTTATAGGGATGTAAATCTAGGGTCACTCCTCTGATTTCCCCAGCAGGTATTGACTCCCAGCATGTGCAGGCAGGTGGAGAATTCCCTGACCAATCCTGCTCCGTTGTGCTCAGGACAGAAAGAAACTGGCAGCCATGAATGAGCTGATCCCCACCTGTGTTTACCCCTTTAAGAAGTAACTGAACCTTGTCCATGAGTACACTGAGATTTCCTGCTACTCCACATACCCAGTGCATGGTGTAAATAAATAATAGGCTCTATGAGATTTTCATCCAGAAAGGAATCTACAATCGATGCCTACTGACTGTTCAATACGGACAGGCCTGTTTTTGACGTGCAGAAACCATGGTTATTATTTAAGTGTGGTACAAACGCCTAATAAAGGCTCTGGGAAGAGAGGTCCAGATTCTCAACTGCTGTAAATCAAGTCAATGGAGCTATGATGATTTTCAGTTCACCCTAAGAACTGTGGGTGTATTTGAACTGTGTGTGTATATACAACATTTGACCAAGGAAAGAAATCCACAGAGCACAGCAGGACAGGTCAGCACTAGCTTACTGGGAAGTGTACTTGGTTGTTACATGGCAGTGGTGTATTTGTCCCCTGAATGATCATTGTGCTAGGACATACCCACAATGATTTCCAAGATAATTGAGAGGGAAAGAGGCAGGAGTTTCAGCATGTGGATGAGTGGCTAGGCAATGGACAATTCAATGGTAGTCAATGCGCTGGCCTTTTAGTTCTCAATTGATTGGAGCTTCCTATTGATTTCAAATTTAATGGGGATGGCTCCTGGACTAAAATAGCACGAAAGTGATTAGATCAGGCCAGTCTGAGATGCAGTGTAACAGCAGCACTGAAGGAAATTGAGAGCTGGAGAAGAAATTACGAAAGGACAGCCCACTTCAGAATCCTTCCCCTCGGAGCACTTGCTGCTGGAAAGGCCCATTGTCAGTAGGGTGACCAGATGTCCTGATTTTATAGGGATAGTCCCAATTTTGGGGTGTTTTTCTTATATAGGCTCCTATTACCCCCCACCCTCTGTTCTGATTTTTCACATTTGCTGTCTGGTCACCCTAATTGTCAGAGGCCTCACAGGGCGACTCTGCTTTGGCACCATTGACAGCTTTCGCTCCCGCAGCAGAGAATGTCCAACTTGACCCAGTCTGCTTGATCAGAACCTTCTGAACAAAACCAGGCAAACCTCAGTGGCATATTGGTTTTGAACCTGAACCCAGGGTGGGAACCCGTGCAAATGTAACCTAATCAATCCAGCTTCCACAACCCCTTGTGAGTCAAAACTACCAAGTTCCAGCCAGCTCTGGTACTTCTGCTACCCTCTAGGGGCTGCAGCCAATGAAGACTGTATCAGCCTTAATATTTCTCTTCCTAACTGGGATTCTCCATTAGCTGAGGTGGTGGGGGCCTGGGCTTTTGGAGAAGGAGGGTCTAGATTCTAGCCCAGCTGATGACAACGACCTCTGTGAGAACATGGCATTGTTACAGAGCCTTGGAATGAAACAGGAGGGAGAGTCACAGGCCAGAAGCGAGATGCAGCAACAGGGCAGGGGGAGACACCATGGGCTGGACTAGCAAGGGGACCGTAAGTCAGGACAGAAGTGCATTGACAGAGTTGGGTGGTGCACCCCATGCCCAGTGCTACTTTGCCATTCCTTTCACATGCACTGACTGAATTCACTCACAAATTTTCAAAGAAACAGGACTACTTGCAGGCAACTTTGCCTGGAACAACACATACCCCAAATCCCTGCCTTTCAGAGCAACAGAATAGTGCCCCCATTGTGCCCCAGGTATGGATTTCAACTCAGCAAACCACGGCCATTCTGGGTGTATCACACCAAGTCATTCCGTCAGAGCGAGTCACGGAGATCCACCTGTCAGGGCAGCACTGTTCCAGTGCGCTCTCGGGAATAGCCAAACACCTACTGGATAAGGACACTGAGTGGTAAGAACTCCCAGCGAGAGGTCTCTTTTCCGTGTTGCTCTGGAAAGTGTTGTACAGTCTATTACATTACTGCCTTAGTAGCACAGGACGGCCAGAAAGGCAGCTGAGATACCAATTTTCTTTAGAGTGATTGTTAGTATTAAAATTATATCCCCGTTGTGCTGTACAAACACAGAGCGAGAGTGTGTCCCTGTGCCAAAGAGCTCAAACCGTGATGTTACTAAATCTCCGGAAATACCTGGCATCCTCACTGCCTGGCATGCAAGAGGCAATAACTCACCTATGGAGTCCAGAGGACAGGTGGCACTGAGCCGGGGGTTGGCTGATTCAGGGACGTTCAGGTCCCACCTGAAACTTCAGCCACCAGAGGAATGGCAGCTTTCCTGAGGGACATCCCACTTTCAAAAATGCTGGTTCAGTCCCACACACCAGCAAGCTCTCAGGCTACAGGCAGAGCCTGAAGGGCTGAGATGCCACAGCCAAGGCTGCTCCTTGACTGGAAGGAATCTCATGAGACAGCCTCTTCTCAGGAGATGTACAGCCCAGATTTGAGGACCCACGGGACTTGAATATACAGCTGATAAAAGCAGAGGGGAGCTCCCACCTCATTCAGCTCCCTGGACTGGCTGAGCAGTGCTCCCCCACAGCACACCCCTCCTCTCCCTCTGAGAGGCAAGGGGTACCCGGAAGCAACCAGACTCTCACCTGTATGTCCCTTCACCCCAGTAAAGGGGGTTCTGCCTGCCTGAGGGGGAGGGGACCACTTGTCTATCCACTCTCCTTATAGGGTCCTGCAATGGGCCACAGATACAGATCAGCAATAACTTCATCTCATCCCTTCCCTCCATCTCCCTCCATAAAACCACATGCTCCCCCCATTGCCCACCCTCATCCTCTTATTCTGGGCAGGCCATTTGACTCCCAAACACTACCCCAGCCTTGCGTTCATAGTCCCAGCAGCTGCCCAGCTCACCCCCCGCAGCCAGTGCCACTGACTGCGATCCACACTCCAGATCTTCGCATGATGTTCTAGATACAGGTGCTCTCCCTGTAGCACAGTCCTGCTTTCACCAGCTCTCCCCTCTCTATTTCATCCCATACCTCAATTGCTGTTAAAAGACAAGAGAGCAAATGAAAGCAGCAGAATTGGCTAAAGGAGGACTTCCCCATAAGGGGGTGTCTCCAAACTAGCAAGTATTTCATGGCTGTCCCCTATATTTGTGTACCACTTTCCTGAAAGTACTTTCCACATGATTCCTTGAGGAGGCCTTCCTGCAGCCTGGCCCAGCACTATCCCCATTTCACTTATGGGGAAACTGAGGCACACACCAGTCAAGTGACTTGCCCAAGTCACAGTGGATCAGTGTCAGAGCCAGGTAACCTAACATCCTAGTCTCCAGCCATAACCACTAGGCAACCACCCCCTTACACAACAGGAATTCCCTCTGGACAGCTGCTGAAGTCACTTCTTCCTCTGTCTTCCTCTTTGATACGAGTTCAGCCCTTTGAGTTTCTCCTTCCCAGCTCAGCTCCCCTCCCTGCAATGCAGTCACAGCCCCATTTCCACACAGCAAATTCTGTCTGGAACTCAGCACTATGGTTTCACCGCAGGATCAACTAGGAAATCGAAGCCAGGCTGGGGGGAGCAAAAAGCCTGCATTAGATTTTCTGGTTGGCTTATGGTAGCATAAGACAGGCCTTGAGTCTCACACGAGGCCCCAGCTGTAGAGAGTTTGCTATACAAAGTGCTCACAATGTGAATTGGGTGGGGGCCACTGAAGCCAGGATGGTGGGGGACACACCACTTCAATTGCCTCCGTGGGCTGGGTTCAAAGCCCCAGCTGCAGATTAAAGGTGCCCTGCCCCCCAGCAGAAACCACCTGCCCACACGTGGGGTGAAACTTCCCCGGTGCCTGGGGCAGCTGAAACTAGTGAACGTGGCAGATGTGCATTCGGAAGGAGGAAGAGGAGGAGGCAGAATAGATGAACGGCAAGTGCCCAAGTCTGGAAGGGCTTTGTGAAGGGAGAGCGACCTGGAGGAGGGTTCATGTCACAGCTATCCCTCCTTGACACTAAGCATCAAACTGGTGGCCGGAAGCAGTGCTTACTTTATAATGAAAGAGGTGCCGGGCCTCAAGCAATTTTTTTTACTTTCATAAGTGACGTGGAAACCCAGAAGGGCTGGGGCTGAGCCCTGGCAAGCCCTGGCACAAACTAAGCACTGGTTGGAAGTGCACAGGCAAGCACCCCCTGAGGATAGTCCAGCTGTTAACCAGTTCACTAGCCCTACTCTGAGCAATGAGGGGATATTTCCCACTGCCAAAATAGCGTTTTCTTGCCCAAATTCCCTAGGGCAAACACCTGTCACTAGAACCTACCCCCATGTTTTCCTTAGTGGTTCACACCAAAATCTGCATCCAACATGCATGGAAACAAGATGGCAGTTTCAAGTGTTCCCTCTTGCACAGTGCCTAGGGTTCCATGCGTGCAAAGCAGGACTTGCCCTCTGGGTGTGTTTGCATCCCACCAAGGAAGTTAAATGCAGCAGTGTCTGGGAGAGCAGTGTGGAGGAGTTAACAGGAGAAGCTGTGGAATAATTTATCTGGGGAGGGTTAGGATTTTCCCTCCTTTAAAAATGGAACCCTGAGAGACAAGAGCCAATCAGGTTCAAGAGGTTCACAGGTGCACAAGGACTGAAATTCTTACAAAGGAGCAGCCAGCCCTCCTCCGGGAATTTCTGAGCTTGCAGCCATTCCCAAGAGATTCCAAGCCAGTCACATGCCATCACGGTGCAGTCTGGCCTCTTTCATTAGAAAGTCTCTGAAAAATGGATCTGCATTTTTCCCAACTTCTGCAGGTTGATGGGGCAGTAAAAGGGAGATAATGTGACCTCTGTGCATCTGCGTGCAAGACCCAGCCTGCACAGTTCTAGCAGCATGTGTTAGTTACATACCAAAACCCCTTTAATTTAGAACACATTGAAACACAGCACATTCAGAGGGCCAAATTTCAGCCCTGATCCAGCCCCTTCATGAGGCTCTGGCAGCTTACAGGAGGCATGAAGTTTGTTTACCTGACCTCCTGGGCAGTGTAGATCTGATTTATCTCCACCTCCTTTGTGGCTACCCCAGCTGATGGACCAGCCCCTTGAGGGTCATTGTAGCCAGAGGCAATTTACTGCAGCCTCAAAGGCTACTCTAAACTGTGACAGACTGAACCTGCCCCCAGCCAGCCCCAGAGGAGGGGGATAAATGTGGTGTGAAGCCACCTTTGTCCCCAACTCCCCCCAGCTAAGGAACCACCCTGAAGATATTCAGTGTTTCTGAACAGAGGGAAGAAAATCCTCTCTCCTAGCAGCATTTCTACAGCACCCAGTGCAGCCCTGGATTCCCACACAGAGATGTGGTAATTCACTGGCCATTCAGCATTTTGTAGAATCATAGAATATCATGGTTGGAAGGGATCTCAGGAGGTCATCTAGTCCACCCCCCTGCTCAAAGCAGGACCAAACAGATTTTTACCCCCATTCCCTAAATGGCCCCTTAAGGATTGAACTCACAACCCTGGGTTTGGTAGGCCAATGCTCAAACCACTGAGCTATCCCTAGCCTTCGCACTGTGGACCCCTTTTGGTGGTGGTGGTGGTGGTGGTGGTGGGGGTTCACACAGGAAACTGGAGCACTCAGTCCGGCTCTGCCCCGGGAAGAAGTTCTAGCCAGGGCAACTATGAAGGCAAGTATCTAAACCCCTGATCGCGTTCAACCAGGGAGCGCCTCGCTGGAGCGAGCACTGCTCCTCCTCCCCACCAGAGATCCAGCGTCCCAGCAACCCGCTACCTCGGGGGTGCACTGACACACCGCCCCTGCAGCCCCGTCCCCGAGCCCCGCCACACACACCCCGATCCGCGCTGGGGGTGGGCAACTGGGAGGGGAGCCCCCGCGTGGCCGTGGGGCAACCTGGCCAAAATGCCTCCCTGGGCCCCGGGCCGGAGCTGAAACTTCGCAGGAGGCTGAACCGCCGGGGGGAGCGGGGGCTCTGGCTAGTCATGCGGGGCCCTGGGACTGCAGGGAAAGCTGCCCCCCCACACACACCCCGGGGCAGCCAGTAGCTGCTGGGCAAGGGACTGCACCTGCCTCGGCGCGGTGCACCTGCCTCGGCGCGGTGCACCCACCGGAGCGAGCGGGCGGGCGGGCGCCGCACCGGCCCATCGATGCACGCCCAGTCCCCGGGAGCTGCCCTCCAGCCGCAGCCGCCCTGGGCAGCTCCTTGCACCGTCCGCGGCTACTCGCCCGCGGGCGCTTGGGGGCTCCACAACGCCCCGCTCGCCTCCCTGCACGAGGCGTCCCGGGGAGGGCCCCGGCCAAGCCCCCCAGCCAGAGCCGGGACGCGGGCACCGGCTGGGCCAGCAAACCCCGCGTGCAGCGCTGCTCGCATCCGCCGCTTACCTCGGCCGGACTCTGGTGCAGCGCGGGCCGCCTGCAAACTCCGCAGCTGGGCTCGGGCGCCTCACGGAGCCACCCCCCGCGGCCTGGGCAGCCGCCAGCCCCGCGGCATCCTGCGCCGCCCCTGCCAGCGGAGCGGGCTACGTTCGTCCGGGAGCTCGGCGCGCCCCCCGCTCCGGCCACACACGCGCGCCGCGCTGCTGAGCCTCGGCGCCGCTCCCCGTGTGTGGCGGTGCCAGCCCCGCGCTCCTCCCCGCCCGCTCCCGGCCTGCAGGGTCCCACCCCCGCGGGATCCCGGCTCACAGGGGAGGGGAGGCAGCGCGAGCCTCAGGCGCCTTCCCTGCAGTCACCCCCTCCGGCCTGGGGAGAGCAGTGCTGTGCTGGGGCATCCTGGCTGCGTCCACGTGTATCCCCCAAACTCCATGCGGGGCTGGGCGTTAAAGCACCTGCTCTGGCGCTTTTGCAAAGCCGTGTGGGGCAGGAGCTGACCTGGGCATGGCCCTAGCTCAGGGAGGCTGGGCATGGCTCCTTCACCCTTATAAATCCACATGTGAACCGCAAGCTGGGCAGGCAGCCCTGGAAGATGAAGGATTCTTAAGTCACAGAACAGGTGTGACCCAATGCAGGCTTAGCTCCCATGCTGCCCACCCCAGCGCAGCTCCCCTTACCCTGGGGGAGTCACCCCTGGGGCAACAAGATAGTTCAGCCTCCATGGCTTGGCTTACTCAAGGGTTGGCCTTTTTCAGCTGCAATACTCACTGCTCAGGCACCAACTGATGCTGCTGGGTCTTTGCACTCTGGAGACACTGACTAGGAACTGGGTTGAGCCCTTCAACACCAGGGTGCAGCTCTGTGGTACAGGCTGGGGAGCAGAACGGCTTTCAGTCACTAGTGAGGTGTGCCGAGTTAGACCCCCTAGCCTAGCCCCGGGGGAGCTCTATTGCCCAGGCTCAGTTACTCTCCAGCCTCTCTCTAATGGCTGGACACTGTTACTCAGGCAAAGCCCTCTAGCCATTGCCACCATCTGTGGAATATAAAGTCAAAATACAAAACATAAGAACAGCCGGGCTGGGTCAGACCAATCCTCCATCTAGCCCTATATCCTGTCTTCAAACAGAGGCCAGTGCCAGATGCTTCAGCGGGAATGAAGAGAACAGAATCCATTCCCTGTTGTCCACGGCCAGCTTTGTCAGTCAGAGATTTAGGGACACCCAGAGGATGGGGTTGCATCTCTGACCATCTTGGCTAATAGCCACCGACAGACCTATCCTCTGTGAATGTATCTAATTCTTTGTTGACTCCAGTTAGACTTTTGGCCTTCATAATATCCCCTGGCAAAAAGTTCCACGGGTTGACTATGCATTGTGTGAAGAAGTACTTCCTTATCTTTGTTTTAAACCTGCTCCATATTCATTTAATTGGGTGACCCCTCATTCTTGTGTTAGGTGAAGGGGTAATAATATTTCCTTATTTGTTTTAAATCACCACTCATTATTTTATAGACCTCTATTATATCCCCTTTTGGTCATCTCTTTTCTAAGCTGAGCAGTCCAAGTAGTTTTTGCCTCACCTCATAGGGAAGTTGTTCTATACCCCTAATCATTTTGGTTGCCCTTCTGGATACCCTTTCCAATTCTAATATATATTTTTGAAATGGGGGTGACCAGCACTGCATGTACTATTCAACGTGTGGGCTTAGCATGGATTTATAGAGTGGCGTTAGGGTATTGTCTGTGTTATCTATCCCACTCCTAATGGTTCCTAATGTTCAGTTAGCTTTTCTGACTGCTGCTGCACATTAAGCAGATGTTTTCAGAGA
Organism: Mauremys reevesii; assembly: GCF_016161935.1. Classification (NCBI taxonomy): domain Eukaryota; kingdom Metazoa; phylum Chordata; order Testudines; family Geoemydidae; genus Mauremys; species Mauremys reevesii. The sequence goes on from NC_052626.1 coordinate 115,155,411, forward strand.
ACTATCCACAATGACTCAGATCTTTCTTGAGTGGCAACAGCTAATTTAGACCTCATCATTTGGTATGTATAACTTGGGATTATGTTTTCCAGTGTTCATTACTTCACATTTACCAAGATAAAATTTCATCTGCCATATTATTGTCCAGTCACCCAGTTTAGTGAGATCCTTTCGTAACTCTTCACAGTCAGCTTTGGACTTAACTATCTTGAGTAGTTTTCTATTGTCTGCAAATTTTGCCACCTCACTGATTACCCCTTTTTCCAGATCATTTATGAATATGTTGAACAGAACTGGTCCCAGTACAGAGCCTTGGTGGACCCCACTATTTATTTTTTTCCACTGTGAAAACTGACCGTTTATTCCTATCCTTTGTTTCCTACCTTTTAACCAATTATTGATGTGAGAGAATCTTCCCTCTTATCCCATGACTGCTTACTTTGCTTAAGAGCCTTTGGTATGGGACCTTGTCAATTTCATCATGGTAGGTGTGAAGTAATGAAGAGTGGAAAACATAATCTCAAGTATACATACAAAATGGTCCACATGCTTGTTGACCCCCCTCAAAGAATTCTAATGGCTTTTGTAAAGGGAAATAATCCCTCCCCACTCTATGTTGACTCTTCCTCAACATATCACGTTCATCTGTGTGTCTGATAAATCAGTTCTTTACTCTAGTTTCCATCAGTTCACCCAGTGGTACTGAAGTTAGGTTTACGAGCCTGTAATTGCCAGGATCGCCTCTGGGGCCTTTTTTAAAAAAATCTGTGTTATATTAGCTACACTCCAGTCATCTGGTACAGAGGCTGATTTAAGCCCTAGGTCACATACCACAGTTGGTAGTTCTGCAGTTTCATATTTGAATTCCTTCAGAACTCGGGGGTGAATGCCATCTGGTCCTGGTGTCTTATTACTGTTTAATTTATCAATTTGTTCCAAAACCTCCTCTCCTGACACCACAGTCTGGGACAGTTCTTCAGATTTATCACATAAAAATAATGACTCAAGTAGGGAATCGCCCTCACATCCTCTGCAGTGAAGACCAATGCAAAGAATTCATTGAGCTTCTCTGTAACAGCCTTGTCTTCCTTGAGTGCTCCTTTAGCATCCTGATCATCCAGTGACCCCAGTGATTTTTTTTTGGAAGGCTTCCTGCCTCTGCTGTACTTTAAAAAATTGCTGTTAGCTTGTGTGTCTTTTGCTAGCTGCTCTTCAAATTCTTTTTTGGCCTTTTTTATCCTTTTGCATTTGACTTGCCAGAGTTCATGCTCCTTTCTATTTTCCTGAGCAGGATTTGACTTCCAATTTTTAAAGGATGCCTTTTTGCCTCTAAGTGCCTCTTTTAATCTGCTGTTTAGCCATGGTGGCATTTTTGGTCCTTTTTCCCCTTCTATTTGGGATATATATATAGAGAGAGAGGCTCAAACTATATATCGATATATAGTTTGAGCCTCTTTTATGGTGGTTTTAAATAGTTTCCATGTCACTTGCAGGCATTTTACCCTTGTGACTCTTTCTTTTAATTTCCATTTAACTAGCTTCCACATTTTTTGTAGTGACTCACAGAAGGTCACCCAGGACATCTGTGGCAAAGCAGGGACTTGAATCCAGGACTCCCAAATCCTAAATTAGTGGCTGGACCATCCCTCCTCCTAGATCTGGGTCCAAACTGCTGCTCTGCCCCATTGCTACTGAAAACATATAAAGAAGTACGTTCCCAAGCCTTCCACCCCCTTGCTTGCACGAAGCCCATTATTTCACCCAATTATATGTTTTCTTGCTGAAAAGGAAGGCCTGTAAAGTTTACTCAGAGTCTTAAACCTGCACTGAAATGATTTCTGACTTGGATAAAGTATGTGGGGAAACAAACACCATCATTAGAACAAAGGCTCTTAAGCTCTATATATCCAAGATTCTGGCTTGGCGTGGAGCTAACCCAGAGGCACAATGCAGCACTTTATTATCAATAGTCCTGGTTAGCAGAAGGAAAAACTGAGGTACAGAAAACTTAAGCAACTCACCCAAGGCCACAGAGAAAGTCAGGAAAACAGCCTTCAGCGAGGGGAAGAGTATGTGTGTTCCAGCCAATATTGATCCGGTTCCACTCAGGCCATGAGGGTCTGAAAATCATAGTTCATGCATGGTGAGTAACTGGGTGAAAGGGTGGACCTAGGGTCTAATCCAAACCCCACTGGAATCAATGGGAGTCTTGCAATGTAGCTCGTAGCCTCAGCAGCTCTTCCAGTACTCTCAGCCCAGCCTGTGTGGCACAGAGCATTCAGGGGGGCTCTGGACCAATACTTTAGGATTATGGAATTCATGTTTCCTGTTTTTTTTTTTTTTAAACCAGGAAATTCCATTAAAAAGCTACTTGATGGGAAGATGAAAGGTTGCCACGTTAAGGACCCAAACCCCAGAAAATGACAATGTTCAGGTTTGCCCACTGTAATAAAAGTGGCTTTTGGCCACTACTGGCCTCTAGAACTTGAGCATGGCCATTAGACCCAGGCACATGAAAAGTGCAAGTATCTTGCTAAATGCAGAGATCAAAGAATACAGAGAGGTCTCCTGCCTGTATGTGTCTTATGCTGCTTATGCCAGGACTGTGTGTCGTGCAGAGTATCGCTGCCACTAGTATTCATACACTACAGACTTGCAGTGACACTGTGATGGCAAATCTATCACAGCTGTGTCTAATCCCCTTCCATGCCCAGCTTCCTCCAGCTCTTGGAATTTGGCTTCTATTTTCCTGACTAATCAAACTGCCCAGGATGAGAAGCGTCATCTCTCCTACTGATTCCTCGTAAAACATCCCAAGGAAATGAAAGCAAATGATCATCTAATTGCAGAGGCAGCACTCTCTGCACCGCCCCTGTGCAAGTGCTTCTGGCACTGGATCTAATCTTGGGCCGATAGAGGATACAGCCTCTCCCAGCACAGAAGAAATCATTACGTTTCAGAGCAATGTTCCTCCAGGCACAAGAGCTCCATGGAAATAGCCTGCAAACTCTCACCTTGGCAGCATTTTCAAATCCTCTCCAGAGCAGAATGGGTCTGGAATTGGCAAGCTGAAGGGCACGACTCTTTGGGTGCCTCACACATGTGCAAACACTAGTGCCTGTGCAGCATTCAGCTGCTGCTAGCCATTGAGCACCCTCTCTGAGCTCCTCTCACAGCCAGCCAGCTTGGCACCAACTCTCACTGCTCACCCATAGACTCCCCTTGCCCATCTAGCTCCCATCTGCCTCTTGTCCCCAGTAGCTTCTTCTGATTCCCTCAGCTCTGCTGCTCTGTCACCAACCGCTACCCCACAGCTTTTCCCTTTGGCTCCCCATCTCTCCCTTAGTACTCCCTGATCAGCTACGAGGCAGTGTAGCCTTGGGGACAGAGCCCTAGACGGCGCCGTAGAAGACCCAGATTCTATTCCATACTTTGCTGCTGGGTGACCTTGGGTAAGTCACTGCTCTGTACCTGTTTTCCCATCTGGAAAACGTCAAGCGCTATGAGATCTTTTGATGACCAGTGCTATACAAGAACGAGATATTATTATTATTACTCCAGCCATGCTGCTCACCCTCAGCTCTTGCTGGGTGGGTAGTGGTAACACCCTGAGCCACCCGCCAGTTCCCATCATCCCCTCTCTCACCTGTTGCTGACAGCACAGTAGCTTTACTTCTTTGATCATTTAATGCAGGGCTGGTCCATACTCAGAGTTGTGCTCGTTTCACTAATGGTGTGATTTAAAATGGCTTTAGTTAAAGCAGTGCAAAAGGCTGCATGGATCCTCTTAAACAGCTACAAATCCAGCTACTGTCAACTTAGCTTAAGCTGATTCAACTGCAGGAAGCTGGGCCTGGAGGACAGGGGCTGGATCACTTGAAGTTGCCTGGTTCTGTTCATTCCCTCTGAGGCCTCTAGCAGTGGCCACTGTCAGAGACAGGACACTGAGCTAGATGCAGCATAGTTCTGACCCACTATGGCCATTCTTACTCTCTTATGATTAGAAACAAGTTTAAGTTCAGCTGAAATAAGCCCCTCTCACTCTGCTGTCAGTTTCATTAGGGGCTGGTTGAAGTGTGGGAATCATTTCCCACCAATATCTCCAAGTGACACAAAATGCTGCATTTCATTTGAATTTTTCCTTGCAGCGTTTTCCTGTTTTTCAACAGAATCAATCAAAAGATCATTTTGAGCAGATTCAAACAAAAACCATTTAATTTCCCTCACATCAAAGGGAAAGGAAATGAACATTTTTACTGTGTTCTCCCCAAAACGCGAGTCACCTCAAAGGAGTGCTGGAGAAGCTTTAATGCTGCCCCACTATGTGCTCACGGGGTGACACACACATGCCAGGCACACACTCAGTGCAAGACACTGAATGGCATAGCCAGGTCAGTCAAATTTGGGCCTCCTGAGGAACCACCCAGTTGGCAGTGAGATCTACGATTCACTCCATGGCCTTCTCCCAACTTCTCCTGCCAGGGCGTTTCTGAGGTTCCTGTGTTCAGTTATCCAGAGCAGGGGAGAGAGTCCAGAACTGGTGTGCCTGTCTGCAAAGGGAGTTAGGAGAATGGGGCAATGGGAATTCTGCTCTATGCTCCAACCAGGATTCCCATTTACAGTCACCAATAAAGGAGGATCACTAGGGGTAGCAGCCAATCAAATGGGGACACGCTGATTTCCCAGGGGGCTCAAGTTATTACTCCCACACGGCTCTCAGGCCATATGAGCTGCCCCATCTGAAAGGCTACATGGCACTGGAGCAGGAGCAGTAAACATCACCCTGCTGATTGACAGTCCATGATTGTTGGCCCTGGGGGCCTCCTGCAGCCACAGGTTTAGCAGCATTGGCTGTTTGTTGGTCTTATTTTCCCAACCCCATCTGCCAGCACAGCCAGCTTGCCTCTGCGTCATGCGCCCAAGCTGTACTGTCCTAGCAGGGATGGGAAAAAATCACAACCGATACAGTGCTGGGGTGGGGAAACTGCCCCTCAGAATATTTGGTCTGGGCATGTCAAACTGTTGTGTGCTACACCAGCACATTCCCCAGCTTGGTGTGGTGGGGAGTGGGGGGCTCAGGTTAGTCTACAGCACATCCCAGCTGCGATTACATAACATCCCTGCAGCAAACACTGCAGCTAGCAGTGCAGCACCAAGACCAGCCCAGGGGCCGCTTTTAGGATTTTTGGCCAGGTTTTCAAGATATTCTACCATCAATTTCCACTCCCCCTCCTGCACTCAGCAGGCACCAGAGCAGCCTCTAGAGGTCAGAGGACAACTGGATAGAGAAGGATGCTGCTGAGATGCAGACAGGTGCGACAGGGCTCCTGAGTGCATGACCCTTGGCAGCCCTACGTCTGTGGAGAGGGGGGCAGATGCCAACACCATTCCAGAGGAGGACTCTCTGTGAGGCAGAAGTGTGTAGTGGGCCCACCCCACTAGTACTCCAGCAGCTGGAATGTACGGAGGGAGGAAAGAGAGAAGACAGATGATTTGCTGCCCCATCTCCTCTGGGCAGGAGTAGCCTCCTCGTCACCACGACTCCAAGTATGGGGTGGGGGGAGCAGGGCCAGGGCTACAGGGAGCCCTGTATGTGCCTTTAGGCCAGCAGTTCTCAAACTGTGGGTTGGGACCCCAAAGTGGGTCATGACCCTGTTTTAATGGGGTCATCAGGGCCGCTGTTAAACTTGCTGGGGCTTGGGGCCAACGCCGAAGCCAGAGCCCCAGCGCACAGGGCCGGGGCTGAAGCCAGAGAGCTTCGGCCTTGGTTGGCGTGACTCCAGTGACTGCCCCCCCATCCCCACCTGGAGAGGTGGGGCTTAGGCTTTGGCCCCCCCCGCCTGCATCGGCAGGGCTCAGGCAGGCTCAGGCATCAGTCCCCCCTCCTGGGGTTGTGTAGTAATTTTTGTTGTCAGAAGGGGGTCGCGGTGCCATAGTTTGAAACCCCTGCACTAGGCCTGAGTGTGCGTTAGTCCAGGTTTGGGCATGATGCCTGCGTGACCAGAAAAAGATGTCTAAGGATTTCTAGAATTCCCTACCACTATTTCTCTGCTGCTTTCCCCTAACTTGCTCATTCCCCGAGAGATTCAGAGGGAGCCCCCGGGAGACTTTGTCAATCCACCCTCCCCATTATAGGAGTGATGGGCAGCCAGTTAGGGGAGAGGGTATAGAAATGATACTATGTGACCACTCACAACCAATTCCCCCCCCCCCCCAAACACACACACTTAGCTTCACATAGTCACAGCAAACAATTTGCAACCAATCCATGGCCGGCGGTGGGGGGGGGGTGTAGAATTCAGAGAAGTGTATCTAATAAATGGAAGGGAATCACAATATGTGCAGGGACATTGCACAGGCAGGGGGCTAAATTCACCTAATAAATTATTTATAGCAATTTATCCTCTCCATTCTCCTAACGGAGCCTGGCTTCAGGGCTGATTTTAGGCTCTGGATTTCAGCAGATCCCAGGCCATGCTCTAAGTAAATGAAGCTCCCTAGGACCTACAGGCTAACTCATGGGCCAGACTGTGCAGCCTGTGGACCTGGTCTCATTATGTACAACTGATTCAAAACCTAATTTGTATAATGAACAGATCTTACAGTAGTGCAGGAGTTGGCAACCTATGGCACGTGCGCCGAAGGCGGCACGCAAGCTGATTTTCCGTGGCACTCACACTGCCTGGGTCCTGGCCACTGGTCCGGGGGGCTCTGCATTTTAATTTAATTTTAAATGAAGCTTCTTAAACGTTTTAAAAACCTTATTTACTTTACATACAACAATAGTTTAGTTATATATGATTGACTCATAGAAAGAGATCTTCTAAAAACTTTAAAATGTATTACTGGCACCTTAAATCAGAGTGAATAAATGAAGACTCGGCACCCCACTTCTGAAAGGTTGCCGACCCCTGCACTAGTGCTTTTGACTTTACACTTGCTGAAAAGGGTCCTTTACTGTGCTACTCAGAGCCTCCTCACTCCTGTTACACTAGCACCCTCTTGTGGCTAAGAGCACTGATCTACAGCCACAGCTGGACAGATTTTCACTCTTCAAGCTAGTTTTATAGCCTCGATGCAACATATTTTTAGTAGCCTCTTAGAAAAGTTACTCAATATAGCATTTCTAACAACTGCTCCTCTTCTGATAGTATCCTGTATTTGTATTATTGTAACAGCCAGGAGCCCCAGATGTTTATTTGGATTATTGTAATTCCTAGGTGCCCTCGTCAGAGACCAGGACCCCACTGGACTGTACAGACACAGAACCAAAAGGTATCACTGAAGATTGTCTCTTTAAAAAAGATGACCAAAGTTGCATAAGTACGGGGAAGCGGCGTTTCTTAGTAAGGCCCGGTCTACACCCAGAGTTGTACTGGTTTAACGAAAGGTGTTATTTTAAACAGAGTTGGTTAAAGTGGAGCACTGTAGAGACACTGCTCTAGGGGGGTTGAACCTGGCTTATAGCAGTTTACCTTGTGTTAGTACATTCACAGATGCAAGTTAAATCAATAGAATAGATTTAAACTGATACAAAGGCATTTGCCCTAGTTTAAAGCAGTTTAGGGAGGCAGTGTTTCCTAATGGATAGAGCACTGGACTGGAATTCAGGCTTAGCCTGTTGGGTGACCTTGAGCAAGGCACTTCTTTCCCCACCTGTAAAATCGGGATAATGATGCTGAAAATCACTGAGATCGACTGCTGAGGAACACTATACTAGGGATTAACACACAGACTGGGTTTAGGAAAGGCCTGAGATACCATGATGATGAAGCTTCGGGTTGATACCAGAACTAAGCAAAATATTTAATGGAAAAATTAACAGATGAGCACAAGAGACCTGACAACATCTGGAAAGAGGTTCGGGTGCTGATGAAGGCTGCCTGATTACTAATGCTACTCCCGAGCTCTGACATAGCACTTTTCACCCATAACTCCCAAAGCACTTGACCAGAGGAATTAGGCTGCATGCCTTATTTGAATGGACATTTGGTACCAGCCCAGAGCATTTTAGAAAGAAACCTAAACCCTCAGTATTATGCACACCACTACAAAATCCCTCAACCCAGACAGACAACCTCAAGCAGCCCATCTAAACACCAGCTGATGTTTGATTTCCTGTGGTTTTAATTACATTTGGGCAGCACGGCACCAGCGTTGACTTTTAGGTCACTTATTGTCTTGCAGACGGCCCTGCGTGACAGAAATGTCAACTCTGTTATTTAGCCTGTAACATAATTGCCAATCCGCCCGGCAAGCCTCTCCCTGTGATGCATCCAGAGGATGTCACTAGTTAATTAAACGAATCATCTGATAGCTGTTCAGTGGCCTGGGTGAAGTCATCTGGGTGGCCTCAGTTCAGTTCCCAGTGGATAGATGTCTATATATCAAATACCCCATCCACTGCTACTGGCACCCTGGTTAGCAATCTCACACTACAGAGAATTAGCTTCCCCCCAAGAGGTGGCCACTGTAGCTTGACACAGACACACAGACGTGGCCACATTGTGGGGGGAGGGGGGAATATTGCACAGATAGTTCCTTTGGTTGCAACTGTTCTTTGGTTACTTAGGCAGCTTCAGGCTCCTAGTCTGTCAGTTCAGTTTCTTTCCCCCACACTCAGATATCACAGGGGAAACAAACAAGAAAGGAAACCAGACTATGAGTCTGGGCATGTTTAAGGGTGTGGACTAGAGCTTGTAGGAGCCCAGAGCCTGTTCTCAATGTACAATGAGAACTGCTGAATGCTGAGCCGTTTTGAAGATCTAGGCCCATTGAAGGTGTTCAGCACTTGAAAAATTGGCCGATGTAGGATCTAGCCAGCAGGTATGTGGACCAAAATATCTGCCTTGGCCCTGCTACTTCAGAGGAAATGCTGGGGCTAGCACTGGGAAAAGCAAGCCTGTTATGCAACAGCCGATCACAGGAATGACAACTCTTATACAAAGCAGAATGGGACTCTCTAAAGGGAAGCTGCACAGGCCCAAGGATACAAGGGAAGGAGTTCTGTGTTTGAGGCTAGGGAACCACAGCAACGCCTGGGGACAGGAAGGGGAAGAATCACAGCTGGACTGGATGTAGGTAGCATATTTGCACTCTGGGCCTGATGACTCGGAGCCCTGTATGATCTCTTCCCTGCATGTTCCAGCTGCTGTAGCACAGCCAGCAGCCTCCTTGCACTCTGAGGAGTCACATTTGCTCTTTAAACGGACCAAAGAGAAAACCGTTGAATGACTGAATGCATCCCTTCCTGTCCTATTCCCTTCAGCCCACTCCCACCAGTCAAGCAGGCTGGAGTGAGAGACTGAGTGGAAACTGAGCACAGGTCTCCCCCAGGCAACCCTCTCTTTTAGGAGGGGAGGAAGAAGTTTCTTACCAGAATTAATCCTTGTTTACTCACCTCCTCAAAAGTCCTAGAGGGGAGGGTGTATTGTACAGGTGTTACACTTCCAAGATCTTCACCCTGAATCCACCCTGCCCCTCTGGAAGCTCTTTCCTAGCCCGCTTCTCCTTGACCTATTAAGTAGGGATCAGATTTGAAAGCTCAAACTGGAGCTGAGTCAGAGTGGACTGCGCCTTGGAGAAGGTGCATGGAGGTCAAACAAAGGGGTGGGGTGAAGATGGAATTTTGCGAAGTGCACTCTCTTATGGGAGTTGCCTTCCCTCTTCCTGGATGTCCTCAGCATCTTACAAGATACAATGTTCTATGACCACCCTAATGGCTCAGAGCAAAAAGAAGCCCCACACAGTAGTGTCTAAATGGCAATCCTTCGGAATCCTGCCGTTAGCTATGGGTAGAGCTAAGACAGGGCATCTGTTCTCAGTGGCAGCTGACTTCATCTCTCAACACCTTACTTTACCTCACCCTTAAGGGGGTGGGAGGCAGATGAATTACTTAGCAAGACCTCTGTGAGGAAGGAGTGATGAGATCTTTGAATAAAGGTACAACAAGTGCAAGCTCTTTCCTCTACTCCCTCCCCACAGCATAGGAGTGGGGTTGCTTCTCGTATGACCTTGTCTAAATCTGTGGTGAAAGGCAATTTCTTTACCTCCCCTCACTGTGTAGCCAGGATGATCACTCATCTGGATGCAGCATGACGCACCGTAGACAGGCTTAGGGAATAAACCAAAAGCTTAAGACACAAGCACTCCTCCTGGGCTGAAATTAACCAGAATAGCAGTGCCAAAGCAGCAGGTAGGTTTAAACTAAAAGAACAATGCCTCAAAGAGAAGGGAAAGCCCTAGCTCATTTTACACATGGGTTGGTAGCCCCAAGTTCGTAATGTACAAATGAGACAGATGAGGCACGCTATGAAACCTCTTGCCAGTTAAGTTCACTAATAGACCAGGAATGGTGGTGTCAGTTATTTAAATCCTCCTGCCCCATTATCTCCACACGTCCGTCTATCTAGATTGCAAACTCTTTAGGGCACAAACCTGTTTTCCCACACACCCCTGGCTGGGCACTAAGCTACAAATTACACTTTCAGCATGGTGCATAAACTACAATTAATTTTTCAGAGAGTATATTTTAATGAAAGCTTCTCTACTGCAGGAATTCAGGGGCAAACAGCATCTATGTGTTGTTACTACATATTACCTTGTCTTTACATCAGTATCCTTGGAGGTTTAAGCAGCTTGAAAAGATTAAACTGGCAGCGTGCCTATGCCAACCCAAGAATGGCTGGGGCACTAGGAGACGGAATGGCACCGTAGTTAGCGATACATTCATTATTCAAGTTTAATGAGATATCTTAAATTGGAGAAGAGAGCCGGAGAAAAAAAAGATTCCATTTGTAGGTTTCTGGTGATCAGGCCTCAACTCCGCATTGATGGGGAGGCAGTGCATACCAATGAACCTCTCAGCTAATGCCCATCAAGCAGATATTTACAAGAGCACATTCAGTTATAAGGTGTCTAGATTAATATCTGAGCCAGGTTAGAATTTAAGAGTGAAAAGTGGCACCCCAACCAGGGTTTTCCCCTGCCGGCACACTTCCAAGGCAAGAGTTTTGAATGGGAAAGTCTTGGCAGTACTGCCAGGTAGTCATCACCTCCCAGCTGGCACCTCATTCAGTAACACTAATATGGGCTGAACATGTTTTTCGCACCCACCCAACCTTGCTGTTATTTACCCTGCATTCTTTCCCTTCTGCAGACAGCAGCTTATCCTACATACCTAATTTCCAGGACAAATCTCAGTGCAGGATTAGACCAGGAAAAACACATACAGGGGAGTCGCATCTTACGCAGGGGTTAGGTTCTGAAGTCAGTGCGTAAGGCGAAAATCGCATATAGTCAGATGCTCATTGAGTGGAATGGCAGGTGGAATCGCCTACACTACAGGTACAGTATTTAAATTATTTTTCTTTTTTTTTGTTTTGCCGAATGTGTATAGTTAAAATCATGTAAGTTAAATGCGCCTATGAAGCGACTCCACTGTACACAGGTTCTCAGAAAGCTAACAGAGTTGTACAAGGGACCATCAGACTATGGTGAGACGATATGGGATAAGACAGGGATGTACAAGGCAGGAGGTGGTTGACACTTTCCCTTCATATCTTCATAGGGGCAAACAACCTTCCTTACTTCATGTCCCACTTACCTTTAGTGGACTTCTCAGTAGGGCCTAGCAGCTCTCCTCCTCTCCACATACCAGCTCCTTTGAAATCTTGCATGCTTCTAGGGCACAGCCCTTAGACAGTGCTGCATGGAAGCATACTTTATAAGGGAAACCTAAAAACAAGTTAGACTTCAATGCCCAGAGCTCACCAGCAATGCAAAACATCCCCACAAGGGAAGCAGTAAGAACATGACAATTTTAGTAAATTTAGAATAACCCAAGTTGTTTCACTTTACGATTAAGATCTTTTAATTCAGAGCCATTTCATTCAAAGTTAGTTACCTTTCAGGGAAGGGGTGGGGACTGCCACATGGAAGTGTGGCCATGGACATCTGGACAAATGTGTTACACTAAGGGCCACTTGTCCAAAATCCCGTTACATGCAGTGGCAATACAGAGGTGCTTTCTGCTCACAGGAATGCACAAGATGTCCTATTAGCCATGCAACGCCATACCTACCATAGGCAGTGTGAAAGTAAACCACACAGACAGGTTGTACCCAAGAATACACCAGCAAATATTTTATTTGTTCAGTTATCCAGCCTGTAACTTTAAAAACTCCATGTTGAGGTGAACGTAGAGAGACACAAATTAGTGTTTTGTCTAGTACACCAGCTTCAGAATTAGGAAATGGACATTTCCCATAATTCCTTCAAATTTGCATATCAGAGTCCTCAGGGGAAAAAAAAAGAGAGTAAAATGCCAAGTTCTCCCCATTCCACCTGCCAGAATCACAAAGCCAAAATGGGAATGATTACGCACCCAAAGACAAGTCAGAAAAAGGACAATGGTGTGAACTAGCACAGTGAATGAAAAGAGACACATCTGAGCGTTACTGGGACCATATAAGCACATGTACACTAGTACTACCTACTAACAGTCAGTCAATAGTTGATAAGACTGGTATGAATCAATGTGAATGTGTAAAATTAATACTTGGGGGTGGAAAAAGGCTTAAAAATGAATGATTTGCTCAACTCAGCCTCTGCCCATTTAAGAGTTTGTTAACATCTAGTTACACAACCATAGCATTCACCACGTTACAGCAGATAAATCCTAAAGTTTAACAGCAGCCGTTTAATGGCTCACAATAGTACATTATGCACAATCAAGGAAGAAGCCTCATATGACCCCTCAGACTGATCAACCTCCCCTCAATTTACTGATCATCATCATGAAGGGCAGCCACCATACTCCATCGACCCTGCCTCCTTTGCCCTGAAACTCTGCTTCATTTGTTGAGCTTTTTAGGTGCACTCATACTGTAGAATTTTTAATTAAATTCTATTCTGTTGCGCATTGTTTAAAAGTATCTGTGTCACTATCAACACGGGAGAGACACGGATTTTGCTTACCATTCAAGTATGAGCCCAAAATGGGTCAAAGATTTGTGCTTTGCTGCAGCCAGCAGCTTTGGCTTGTGAGTCTCCAGCTCCTGTTGAAAGTTTGGGGTAAAGCTGTTTGGAAATTCTGAGCTTTTACTCTGTTTTCGTATTTATATTATTTTCTTTTGTATAAATAAGCTTCTCTCAAAAGCAGTGTATAATGTGATTAATAGCAAGATAAGACTGCTGTATTTTTAGAAAAGTTATGTTGGTTAAAGTTCTCTGTTTGTTACATTACAGGGGCCTGCATCTAGGACAATATGGGAAAAGTTGATGTTCTACTGCGGCCACTACGTTTTAGGAGCAGTGACATTAAAAATGTCAGTTTTTCAATGTTATGAGACACTGAGTCACTGGCAAGAATGCCAGCTAGCTTGGACAGCAGGTTCTCTCTCATCACTCAGGAAAGGGCCACAAGTGATCAAGTCAATCCTATTCTTTCATCAGCTAGGACAGCAAAGTGTTTAGTGTCTGGTTATTGTGCAAGTGGCCGGCAGAATGCACATTTTCCAGTTGGTTTACGGTTGCTAAAAGCTCAGACCTAGCACTGGGAGGAATAGGACAACTTTGAAGGATGGCAGAACTTTACCTGCCTTCAAAGCGGAAGCAAAGAATGCAGCTGTCTTGGCAAGCAAAGAAAAATAATGCTTTAAGTATAAGGCAAATAACTTAAGACCTTGATGGAATTAGCTACCAGTTTTCTGTTTGTAATACACTTTGCTCCATTAGGCAATGGAGGTTAACATTCTGATCTAAACTTCGATTATGTTGAGAGATGACCTGGATAAAAATGAACCAAAAGGAGAGGTTTTCTGTATAATCAGTGCTATGATGTAGTATGAAACAGTCAGAGGTTGCACCATGGTAATGTAAATCAGCTTTGAGAAAGGCAGCAAACCCCAGCATTGCAGGGGATGTAACAATTGTGTACTGTATTATATGCTGTGCAAGCGATGCAACTTGTTCACACGCTCCAGTCACTTCACTAAGTTTATCTTGCTGCAGTTCTGTCCCTGAACTTCTGCTAATATGTGGATGGAACCAACATTACATATATTACTTCACAGCTCAAGGTAGTTTTAGCAGAAATACAAAATTGTTCAGTGCCATGTATATTTAGTCCATAAAATGAGTGTTCCTAATGGCCCACCCAACAGTGTCAAAACTGAAATATCATGGGTCACTGGAAATAGGATCACTGGATTCCCTTTGCATTTAATTTAAAACTCCCCTAAATCCTTGATTTTGCAAGGAACTGACATTTATAAAACACACACGCAAAGATCCTCTTTTTCTCAGTAGTGTAGGTTCTGACTTCTGTCTACTGTAGTCTTTCTTCAACTTGGACTAGAAGGGGGTCATGGTGACATCTTTCCCCAGAAGATTTTCAGACGTGGGTAAACAATGGAAGTTTTCTAGGTAGAATAAGGCTGAGAGTCACGTCAAACAAGCTGACTTTCACAGGTTGCTCTCTTAGCCCTTAGTCTGTTGTTCGGGTTCAAAGTTTCCTTTCCCTCAGTTTGTTTCCGTTTTGTTCATCTGGTACTGGAGAATGTCCATCACCATTGCTTAAGCATTTGTCCTTTTCATATTTGTGCTCCTGCTGTTGTCGTCTTATCTCCTTACACCGCAAGGTAATGTCACTAAAAACAAAACAAGATTGTTAGTATTGACTTAAACAAGCATTTCCACTTAGATTTACAATAAAAACAATTGGACAAATATATCCTGGTGTCATTATGACGCGGACAATTTGGCTCATTTTGATTACTACTACAGCACTAAGTTTGTATGGACTTCCTTTATCCTGTAAGAAAGGGTACGGATTCAGTTGATGAAAACAGTTTATTTATATTTAGTGCTAGTACTTACAAATAGTTACCACCATGCCCAGAAGTATAATGAACACAGGCTGCATTCTGCACAAGTGTAGTAGGGAAGCTGCCATGCAGGACCTGATCCATAGGTTGGTCTCATTTCTTTGACCACACCCATTGACTGATTATAGAAGAGGAAGGCACATCTTCTATTTCTTCACACAGAGGTGCCGTCACACTCGAGTAGTGTCCAAATTGAGCATGCATATTTAGAATGTGTGTCAGGAAATTAGGGAAAACTCTCAACCTGGATAACAGCACACTTCTTATAACTAAGGCTGTGAGTCTGTCACAGAAGTCGTGGATTCCGTGACCTTCCATGACCTCCGTGACTTCTGCAGTGGCTGGTGCTGGTTCAGGGGCTGCAATTTGGGTGTGTGGGAGGGCACTTACCTTGGGGTGGGGGGCTTCCCAGCTCCCACAGGCATGGCCCTGCAGCCCTTAGGCGGCAGAGGTGCCAGGTGTGTGTGGGTGTGGGTGAGAGGAGGCTCCACGCTGCACATGCCCTCAGGCCCTGCCCCTGCAGCTCCCATTGGCTGTGATACCTGGCCAATGGGAGCTGCGGCAGCTGGAGCTTGTGGCAGGAGCAGCAGAGCCCCTGCCCTGGCCCCTCCACCGCCTAGGAGCTGCAGGGACACAGAGCAGGGTAGGAAGCCCCTGCCAGCCACCCTAACCCTCCCCCCGCCAGCACCAGCAGGGGTCTCAGTCTCTCCCCCACCCCCCAACACCAGCAGGGGGCCCAGGTCAGCACCTGCAGCGCCCCCAGAGCACCTGCGGCCCCCGCCCATGTTTCAGTCATGGTGGTATTTTTAGTAAAAGCAATGGACAGGTCACGGGCCCGTGAATTTTTGTTTATGGCCCATGACCTGTCCATGACTTTTACTAAAAATACCAGTGACTAAAACGTAGCCTTACTTATAACGCATATTTACCTTCGGTCTCCACACTCTTGGTCTATTTAACTCTTTGATCTTTGTTACCATCTTCGTGTCCCCTGACAGCACTTTACCAGGAAGGTGGTTGGAGTTATGCACCTTCAACTGTTTATTTCCGAAGTGACAATACTAGAGCTAGTCCCATGGAGCCATGCATTTGTCTCCAGACAACATGTTGAAAAAAATCTGTTTTCAGGCACACACAGTAACACATCCTATTTGGCTGCCGGAAGTGCGTATGAACTACTCTCTCTCTCTTCTGTATTAAGATATTTTAGCAGGGAGAAGAGAATTCCTGCTCCTGTGGTAGATACTCAGAGAAGTGCACATCATGCTCACAAGCAGTTCGGCTTATGTTACCTTCTGCACTCTAGTGAGAACGATGTAACCTTTAGAAAGGGGTCCTGCCATCTAGGCAAGTGGCCAAGAGCATATAAAAAAAATCAATAGATCATGTGTATGCACCTGCTGAGATTGTCAAAGATATATGTTTGTCATCCCGGAAATTTTACATCTCCCACCCACCATCTTTACAACTACACTCCTGCTATGTTATATACAATATATTTTGCATCTGTTGCATGTATGTACATACAGTCTGGGTAAATATCTTGGGTATTAGTTACTGGAGTTTTTCATCCAGACTGAGATTGTATTTTTAAACTAATCCCCTACTTTCAGTAGCTTATTCAGCAATTTTCTCAACATTATTTTCGGGTTGAAATTTCCAGTGGTTGGTCACCATATATAATTCTTTATTATTATGAAGTTGCCTAAAAATCATGAGCCATTTTTGCATTTTGACAATGAGGGTCTCATCACTTAGATTTCAAACAATATTTTCACTCTGATCATTCAGATGAGGCTTTGAAAATAATTCCAGTTTGGCATGTATGTAGCCTTAAAAGACACTAGTGTCAGAAAGTAGCTTTAGAAACAGCTAGAGGGTCTAAAAATATAGGCCAACATTTTCAAAAGTCACCAGTGAATTTGGTGCCCAACTTGAGAAAAGTCTTAACGAGGCCGGATTTTCAGAGGGGGTTACTCAGTACTTTCTGAAAACGGGACTTCTTTAAAGGTGTCTCAAATTGGGCACCCAAAATCCCTAATGACTTGTGATAGCTGTGGCCATGGCATACTGAGCATCTGATGTATACAGCTGGCCTTCACTTAAAAAGTATACAGCAATGTGTGAGGGTCACAGACTAGCTTTCAGATTTCTGGTTAAGTTCTTTAAAACAAGTAGTTATAAGTTGGTTGTCAGGATTCTGGTTACATTTATATTTAAATTACACTAAACAGAGTCAAGCATTGTGGATATTATGCGTTGAAGACTACCTAATCAAGTCTCCCACACAGACTTTATATTGTACACCTTCAATAGGCTGTTGGTGAGATGTGTTCCCCCTGGAAACTCAAAGTTATATAGAGAGTTTTTAAAAGATACACTTTGGAAGTCTTTTGTTCTACAATAAGCGATTGTTCACATGGGCTGGCTAAGCCTGGTCTTGGCGCACTGGTGCTCATTAATAATAAATAAATAATAATGGAGATATACCCATCTCCTAGAACTGGAAGGGACCCCCTGAAGGGTCATTGAGTCCAGCCCCCTGCCTTCACTAGCAGGACCAAGTACTGATTTTGCCCCAGATCCCTAAGTGGCCCCCTCAAGGACTGAACTCACAACACTGGGTTTAGCAGGCCAATGCTCAAACAACTGAGCTATCCCTCCCCACATTGGAATCTGAGCTCTATCGCCTTTGCTTACCGAATGAAAAAGCGCCATATCGTCCAGGTGAGCACAAGTATGATTCCAAGTATCCAACACTGGGTAATGTAGAAAGGAAGGGACAGCATTAGGGTGTAAGGGTCGTACTTCACAACAATCAGAAACTCTGTGACTGTGATAGCAGCAACTAGCCAGGCCTGTTGACCCAACTTCTTATGGAACTTCCTGAAACAGAGACATTAAGTGATTAGTATTTTAGTAGCAAATGTACAATGGAAAAACCTTTATAAAAATAAGAGGAGGATGGGAATACGTATTTCATCTTTACCCACTTGCATGAATGTCTACTTTTAACCATTACTATGGATGTACGGACATACTACAGCAGTGGTCGGCAACCTTTCAGAAGTGGTGTGCCGAGTCTTCATTTATTCACTCTAATTTAAGGTTTCGCGTGCCAGTAATACATTTTAATGTTTTGAGAAGGTCTCTTTCTATAAGTCTATAATATATATAACTAAACTATTGTTATATGTAAAGTAAACAAGGTTTTTAAAAACATTTAAGAAGCTTCATTTAAAATTAAATTAAAATGCAGAGCCCCCCAGACCGGTGGCCAGGACCTAGGCAGTGTGAGTGCTACTGAAAATCAGCTCGCGTGCCGCCTTCCGCACACGTGCCATAGGTTGCCTCTCTCTGTACTACAGACTGGTATGCCAAAGTATTTTCCCTCTAATGCTGAATACTTTGTTCTCCCTTACAGCCCATTTCAGAGGTTCTGAGAACATGTTACATGAATTAATCCTCAATATCTTTGTAAGGGTAGGCAAGTATCTCCATTTCAGTACATCTGTGAACAGGCACAAAGCAATTACCTGACCAAGTCAAGATCATAGACAGTTGACAGTGAAAGCGGGGTTATAACAGAGGAACTCTGACTACCAGATCATCTTCTATCAACACTAAGCCACATTCCACACTTTGTTACATACAGTACTTAATGCCTTTAAGTAACAATGTGATTGATCTATATTCTGAGCCCTATTATCTGCCAAACAAAAGCTACCCAATTAGTCCTATCTGACCATCTCTTAAGGGACTGAAAAGCAAGATGCTCAATATAAAAAAATAAGACATTGGAAGAGGCAAGGGAGCTAGAATGCTTTTGGTGGCATACCTAACTACAAGCATAAACATTCTCAGTATTTAATCTCCCCTTGAATTAGTCCTTATGAAGTGCCAGGAAAGCAAAAGGGGAATTGCAACACTGTGTATGTTTGAATTGCTAGTGAACTCTGAAGTAATCAGTGACACTCAAACTAAACCCTACCAAAACTCAAGATTGTAAGCAAACCCTCTGAATACTTACAAGGAGAAGCCAAGGCAATAAGTCTGCTAGGATATGCCTACACTGCAATTAAAAACCTGCAGTTGGCCTATGACTCAGGCTGAAGGGGCTTGGGCTAAGGGGCTGTTTAACTGTAGAGTAGACATTTGGGCTCCGGGGGCAGCCTGAGTTTTGTGACCTCCCATCTCACAGGTTACATGCCCATGAGGAACAAATTTCAGAAAACCTGTTAAAAAATTAGCCATCTAACAATAAAAAGCCATTTGATTCAAACCAAACTATGCCAAGTACCAGGCTTTGGAAGGCAGATGGCCACACTTCACCTAGCTCAGCCAACAATTCTCTGTATTCACTCTTTCTACTGTACACATTCTTTCAAAAACAACTGTGGGATTACTATCTGTATTACCAGAGAGCCAGCCGCCCTAGTCAAGGACCAGGACCCTACTCTGCTAGGCACTGTACAAATGAAACACAAAGATTGCCCCTGGTTTATGACAGCTACAGACACTGCCACTACGCTTTTCTAGGCACCCTCCTCTTCCCTCCCACCCCTCCCAGCTAATCCTCAAGCCTTCTACCAGCAGCTCCTATCTCTAAATTAAAGTTTGTCTGTGTCCCACAACACAGAATCAGAACATAAGTTTAACTCTGAAGCCCTAATACAGATGACTGAATTTTACCTTTGACACCGTCCTACTCTGTCTCTTTGGTAAGAAGCAGAGGTAAACCATACAAAGAATATAGTATTCTTCTTAATTAATCAGGAATAGGAGAGCTGTTTCCTCTGATAGCCTCTCACACTTTTACTTGATTTCTCCTTCATTCTGTGTTCACTCCCCTACATGCTCCCTCCCTTTGCCCAGCCCTCCCATGGTCTTCCATTCTGAGTGCATCCCAAGCTGTTAAGTGAAACACAACCATGGGGAGCACAGCACAGAGTGGCAGAGCCACTGGGGCAAGGTGGAGGGGAAGGGGAGCAGCATGGCAGAGACCAGGAACTAGAAAGCTACATAAAGGTGGGGAATGAACATGTCAGGGTGACTACGATGCTTCCTTCAGCAGTTCTTTTAAAAAAGAGATAGACCTGCCTTGGGAATTTCTAGCTTGCTCATGACATCTGCGCTAGAGCCTCTAACTTGCTGGGGCTCAGCTGGAGCACCAAACGTATGTCAAAAAGGACAAAGTTCAGAGGCCACCCACAATACTTTGGGACAGTCTCTGCCTTGTTCTGCCAGGCTGTGGAAAAGGAGCAGAAGTCATCCATAAATCCCTCAGTGGGGCCTCCCCCAGCTCAATATGTGCAGGGCTGATGTAATGGTCTCCTATGCCTCCCTCCTGCAGCTCCTGGTGCAGGTGGTGTGTGATGGGGAGGGGAGTGGCTGGAGGGCACTGAACTCTTGCTATCTGCAGCTGGTGTATGGTCCCTTGGGAACTGACCCAGCTACTGCAAGCTAGAACACCTCTAGGATGCTCTAACCTGTGCCAGAGCAGAGCACTTGGGAGCCATCGTTGGATGTTTATTCTCAGCTTCCCTTTTCCCCTCTCCTGGGCTGCAGTTGGTGGCTGTATAGGGGAAGGGATCCATCCTTGAACAGCTTACCCCCCTTGGCTCAGGTAAATCTGCTCAAAACCATCATGTTCCCTTGGCTCCCATTACTGCCACCAGTAGCGTAGCTAGCGGGGTGCAGGGGAAGCAGCCACTTCCCCTCAGCACATTTTCAAAAAGCGGCGCCTGCTGGGCTGGCGCTGGCGGCAGCACGGCCGGAGGAGCCATGGGGGGGAGGGCACGGCAGGCGCGGCCGGAGGAGCAGGGGGGCCGGCTCCTCACCATTGCGCCCCACGCTCATCACAGCCCCAACATCGCCATAGCCACCTCCTGCGGCGGCTCAGGGCTCGGTGGCCAAGAGCTCCCCGCCCCTTGCTAAGGCGGGGGCAGGCGAAACGGTCCCTGTGCCTTTAAGGCCACCTGGCTGGTGAGCCCCGCATGGAGTGCAACCAGCGCCGGGAGCAGGCCAGGGACAGGTGGCTGCACAGGACGGAAGGTGAGTGGCGGGGGTCCGGTGCCTTGCACTGGGGAGTCTGGGCGAGGGGTTCCCCGGGCCGGGCCCGCAAGGCAGGGGCGCAGACCGTGCTGTCTGGAGGGGAGGCCCTGGCGTGGCGCAGGAGCCTGGAACAGGGGGGGAAACGGGACCCCGTGGGTGGGACTGGGAGGCGCAGCCCGGCGGGGGATACCTGCAGTCTGCTGGGCAGGAGAGACTCTCCCGGGACCGTGGGGGGACAGGGTATCTGCACCCCCGGGAAGCCCGCAAGAGTCCTGAGCTGGGCCCCGGGGTTAATCTGAGGGGGAAATAAGAGAAGCCGGGGGGGGAGGCGTGGCCAGAGGAGGAGCCAAGGGGGGTGCTTTTTTATGTTTGCCCCCCTACACTTAGAACCTGGCTACGCCACTGACTGGCTGGCAAGCAGGCAATGAAGCAACCAGAACTATTCACTTCTCTCCCCTACAATGCAATAGGTGACCAACCAGGGAGCTGCTAGACAGCTCCAGCAGTGAATGGACAGAAGTCTCTCAGCATTACCAGCTCAGAACAGAGCTGCTCCTGGGGCTGCTGCAGAAGAAGTGGGGGAGATGGTGCCTTCTACTGCCTCCCCATAGCAGAACTGCATGACACAGCTCAGGAACACATCCACTCATAATCAAATACTCATTTTTCTTAAGCATGTGGCCCTCAGAGCGATGGTGTCAAACACATGGCTCTCATCTCAAGTTAGACAGAATGGTCCAGGTATTCTGGGGAAAACAAAATAGGGTAAATGGAGCATAAATTACTGTCTGATGCAGATGGAGTCGGAGAGACACTCCAATTTAAAAAAGCCTCCTGGCTCTAGAACAAGGGATCTTTGGAGCCACAGTACAAGGTATTGTCTGGTGTGACTAGGATTAAATAGGCTAAGATGGAAATATAGTGATAAATGGAGAGAGAGAGAAACCAAAAGTATTCCAAAAACCTTGTTCTGCCCTACACCTATTGAGGAGAGTAGGCCAGCAAAGCAGAAAGCTGGCTATTTTCACGTGCCTTGATTATAAAGCCATTCCTTCAGGAACCCTGCTTGTGAGAGAACTAAGAGTCCCAGGTGACCACTGATGAACGGGACATACTCAGACTGAGAATGTTGAAGGAACACAAGCTGGTTATGGGCTCTTCATTTGGGAAAGAATTTTAAAGGATCAAAGACCAAGTATAAAACCCATGGCCTTATTCCAGGCTTTCTGAAAAAGGCTTGACACCCGAAACATGAAGATACAGAGAGAGCGTAACCCCAGATGCCATGCACCTAGCAGTGACGTCCACTGCACCAGAGGATTATTTAAGGAAGAATCTGCCTAGATTCAGAGCTTTTCTGCTCTTAACTGTAGGACAATTTTTAATGGGACAAGTGGGATATGAAAATGACAAAAGCCTCTCAGTACCAGAACTGTAAGTCTCATGGCCCGTTAATGTAAATTTTAGATGCTTTATCAGGAGGACCAGAAAGTTCTAGCCACTCTGGTGCTAAAATTGTTGAAAAGACCACAAATGACTCTGAATTAGGAGAGAAGATGAATATCTTAGTTTAGAGCTTTATTGCTTCCTATGCTGAATATTGTAGGATTACAGAAGCTGGTTAGGTCTTTGGCTGGCTCTGCAACAGTTGTGTCACCCAGGAATAAGACATCCTGACGCTGAATCTGGCAACAGGTGACCAATGGAATATCCTAGGCTTTATCCCTTTTTAAAGAATTGAGAGGCCACGGCAGTTTTCAAATGGAACAGACTGGATGTGTTTAGAGTGTACCTAGGAAGTAAGTATTCAGAACAGCCTGCTCTTCACCAATAGCTTCTTCTTACAATTCAGAATTGGAAGAGTCCATCAATAGGGTTCTTGACTCAAGGTGATTTGGAGTGGAACAAACACCAAGACAAGCAGTGAAAAAAGGAGTAGATGTCATTTCTCATGTGACGGTATGAGACGCAAGAAGGAACCACAATCAGACTAAGCAGACAGAGGATACTAATGAGATACCAGTGGCATTAGATTCCGCAGCCTTCAATAAAGAACCTACGGAAGTTAGGTCTGCTGATGAATCAGAAAAACAATCTCAAATATGCCGATGGCAGTCACCTTATCTAGCAAGAGAAACAAAAAAGTAGCTAATGATGGTGGTGGTGACATGGTACTTGGGATGAGTTTGTCCATTCACTAGATGAGTTCCTCATTTTTGTGACTCAATTCACTGAAAGAATGGCAACACGCTGAATCAGCAATGAAAGACTAATGACTGATGATTCTTCTAAGTCTCAATGTTATGCCATGTGGTTGAACAGAGGGCAAAGGAGTTGCTTTTTCAACACAAACACAGGAACCAAAAGATGGGGTGTGCTGCTAAGGAGAGGAGCTCACCAATAAGAGGTAGAGACCTCGTCTTACCTTTGAAATGGAGGCATATCTCAAACCAGTAGGTCCAACACCAGGTGGCAGGGGACCACCTGTTACTGCTGAATGTCCTTAAATCCAACTAAATAATCTGGATTGACCCTTCTTTCCAGTTCTATGTGTCAAAGCCTTGCAAGTGAAACTGATCTTCAGTGTCAAAACCTTAAATTCTGAACACAGACATTTTTTGTGTTGTTCAGTGACAGACAAGTATCCCTTGAAGCTAGAGGTAGTGTCAGCCTTAAGAAGCGTGGTCAGCCAATTTGTGACATTACCACTGTAAATTAACAAAAAAACTCAACTTGAGAACTAAGCATTCGCAGACTTTACAGTCTGCAGAAACAATAAAAGCAGCAATGACAAATATGATGCTTAAATAGGAGCAATCTGACAGGTGCCTAGTACATGCACTGTTGTGGGGGAGGGGGTTCTTTGCCCTAAAATGCATCACCAGAGGGTCCTCTGATATGCAAGGTGGTGCCGCAAAAGCTCCAGAGGACCAGAAAAAAGTGTTGAAAGATAGCTGAAGAAAGAAGCACCTTTACGAAAAAGGGTTTAGGGCTGGACCATGCAGTCCTTAGAAGCCAAGTCTAAGGACTGTAGCACCAGGCTTGTAAACGAGAAAGGAGTTCAGTGCCACCTCACACAAATAAAACAAGCGTTCCAGGTAATTCAAATGATATAGAACATTTTCAAAGAATATGGTAACTTTTTGTTCAAGAAAAACTGAAATTTAATACTGCACATGTAAAACGGTCTGTACGGACACCTGTTATCTACCATATGTAGCCTACAAGAGGGGATATGTTTTACAATCAAGGTGCACAGTGGAAAACAAAGCAAGTGCTGAGGGCTGAAGGCTTCTTTGCCCCAAAAGGCTGATCCACTTCTATGGTACTTGCACCAACAAACTGCAGCAAGGCTAAAGAGAAAGCAATTAAAGCTTGACACTGCACAGAAAAAACGACTGGCTTACGGGTCATCCATGAAGTCGTAGATCTCCCTCATGCCCACACCTCCCACATTGACAAAGAAGACAAGTCGTAACAGGACCAAGTAGTGTTCGGGTGGCATCCACAGGACAAACTTCAAGTAAAACGTGTTCAGCTCTGCCAATAAAAACTGAGGGAAAAAAAAGGACATTTTAATAATTTAACTAAAAAAGATTCAATGAGTAAAGCTTGGACCACCCCCACCCCTTACATTTATTCCTAAAATAGAAACGTATACTCAGACTTGCACAGAGAGGGCCCCATAAGGAGCAACTAGAAAACATGCCTATCTGCTTGCTCTGAATTATGCAGCGCTACCTTCCAGTCACATCTTGAAGTATAGTTGAAAATGCCAAGCAATGGCAGTTGTACTTCATCTCCAGATTAGGGGTGAAAACCGGGTTCTACTATGGAGGACTATGCAAAACTCCCGCTAACTTCAACAGGACCAGGACCTCACTCTAGAATTTGGGAACCTATTAAAGCTAATGGGGGTTGTAGGCCCAGATGAGCATCCCACGATTAATTATTAAGAAAGGTCTGAGGGAGCAGGGGAACAAGCCTCCTCTTCATGACTCATGCGGGGGATAGGGTAGGAGGATTTGCCAGAAGCAGAGGGACCAAGGAGAAGTTCAAGAAGCACTAGTGCTTCCTGCCCTCTTGACTCAGCTAACGTCCCGTAGTTCATCATAAGGAAGGAGCTTCCTTTATCACTTTCTCCTGCACGCGCACACACACACACACACTGACTGAGGTAACGTCGCACCTGGACCCTTCCGATCTCAGCAGCCCTGTCTCAGTCAGCAGGTCTTTACAGAGGGCATGGGGAATGAGACTATAGAGGGTTGCCAGGAATAGAGAAGTCAAAAGGAAAGTGGGGACACATGCTTCCTCAGCTTCCTTTGCTCTCCCATTTCACGTTGCGTTCACTGAAAAAGGGAGATTTGGACAAAACTTGGTTAAAGCTTGAGCTAAAGTTATTGCCACTGGTTCCACAACATTCTACTCCGTCCCAGCTCTCATGCTATGCCCTCCATCAAGATACGAGCACCTGTCAGGTGCCATAAGAACATTAAACGGTTTTATGGGGGGCTGCATGGAAGCAATTAGAATATTTTTTAAAAAATAATGTTTTTGTAAGGCACACAGGTGAGGCACCAATGAAGTGTGGCAGCAACCTTAATTCTATTTTTAACCAAGTTTATCTGGTGATTTATATAATTTTAGAACTACCACTAATGAATCCTAAAAGCATAAAAGTTGTCCTTCCAATGGCTACTGAAGAGGCTGATTATAGATACACACAAAATACCAGGAAACATAAGCAACAGATCCAGTTTTGGGCACTAATTACACAAGTGTCACTGACAAGATTTCACTGAGCAGCAGTAATTAAATATTTACTTAGTGAGTTTATAGATGAACTGAAGTTTAAAAAGTGACAGAAAGAACCCCTACAGGGGGAGTCATTTCAGTTATGGTATATGGTAGACTTGAGTTGAAGGATGTTTCTTGCTCCAAAGATTATATATAATGAAAAATATTAGCAAGTAATGATTAAATCTGAGGTGTATTTGTGAGATGAAGCTAGCTGAACAATCACAAATCAGATGCAAGCTGTTTTTGCCCAGAGAATCACTATGACTTGAGTTTGCCCCAGACTAACATGAGCTTGACAGCTTCTTCAGGTTTAGCAATGGGCATTGCCAACTAATGGCTGGCTCTTTTTTATTGTGCATGAAAGTTACTTTCATATTGGGTTCCAGGACCTCTTTATAGACATGCAGAATGTTTTATTAATATTGCTGTTCACTTCAACTCCCATAAAGAAATTGTATCAATCTGAGCAAATCCATTGTGGCATATGAATCTAACATACAAGACAAATTTTGTATTACAGAAAGTTTGGTGGTCTGAATTTTTATTTAAATTGACTATCGTCTATGTGTTTGCAAAGTGCCTAACATATGTTGTAGGTGTTCCCACAAATTGTTAATTACAGGTAATACATTACTTGCTCCAAAAGAACAGTTTCACAAACCTGCCATTTGTCTTCTCCAATGAGAGTGAATTTAGAATACATAACAATCTAAGATGCCCCACAAAGCAAATGGGATTAGAAAAATTTACTAGGCAACCCTTAAAATAAAAATGCCATCAGATTTTCATAGCAATCATTCATCCTCTGCTAATTTACAGAGTGATTAAGCAGCTGTTAGAACAGTCTGCTTATCAAATGTACAGATTATATATATTTATATCTATATAGTATCATGTAAATAATACAGTCCAATATCTAGAGAAAGCATCAAAAGCATTTCAGTCTGCTGTGTTTTTGCATTTCTCCACTTACTCTGGATGTGACTGTTCTGGGACAGTGATATAAATACATTTAATACATAAATACCCCGGAGAACAGAGCTAGACAAAACTGAGTGTCCAATATGATCAAATTGTTTAGTTCCCTTGTCTTTTCTTTGATGTTAGTTAGATAGGCCTGAATCAAAACACTGTGTTCTAGATCCATAGTGCCCAGAGCCTGAAGTGCTGAGCGCTAAGGTTCTGGTTTGAAGCTCTCTCTAATTTTAATCTGATAATACTCCCCTGGAAGTGGGGAACAAAAGGGATATTTTCATATGAAGTCTGCATTTTGGGCAGCACAATTTATAAATTTAATTACGCTTAGCATGCATGTTAAGCTACTTAGAATTGAAGTATATCACTCAGTAATCAAGACTAAAAATATTTTTGAAAAATCAATTTACAGATAGGAAGAAAGACAGTCCCAATTCCAGGGTGTCACACATAGTAAAGCCAGGATTGGCAGAAATCAAAAACAAAATTCCCATAAACACATTTATGAGTGCTGCAAACAAGTCATTTTACCAGTTAGTTTAAAAAGAAGTTTCCTTACTACAAAGATGATGCCACAAACTGCTAGCCATCTGCGCAGGCTGGATGCTGGCTTCCACTCAAATTTGACCCAGCTATAGGGTGTGAACTGGAAAGCAATTCTCTTTATTTTACCTCTGAAAAAAAGTCACCACACATCACTCTTACACCAGTTTTAAAGGAACAGAAATATCCAATCTTTACAAACACATTTTAATTTTTTTTAAATCAGGCATCAGTTCAAGCCACCAAACTTTTCTGCCCTGAGCTAGGGGCCCTCTTTTCCCCCTGTATTAAACCCACCTTTATATGAAAGCCACAGTGAGTCAACATACTCTTATTTAAAAACCTGCTAAACAGCATATCAATTGAATTTTTACGAAACTAAATTTACAGAGACATTGCACTAAGTACATAGTTCCTATCCTGGGTGTCGTCAAGTAAGAGCAGTCTCCACAAACCTAATTCAGAACCAGTAGTGCATGGTATTAGAGCATAACTATTATCCAAGGACATTTTTAAAACTTATGAGTTGAAGAAATAATGGTATAACGCTACTGAAGCTTTGAATGTTCTTGACCTGATCACTCATAAGTAGGTTAGAGTACACCTTTGCTCACAAAGTATTTTCTATCCAGAGCTGAGGCATTCTACAGTTCCTGTCTGTATTTATTTCAGGTTAATCTATAAACGTGTCTGGTTTCCACACAACACTGCCATTTCTAGATTTCACAGTCAGTGTGGAAGACGCCATTCTAGGACGATGTATTTTCACTACACAAAACAAAGTTCACGTTAATATTTAACTCAGCATCAGTGGTCACAAAATAACCCACTAGTTATTGCATGTGCTTCAATCTTCACTGAATACACTTTTCAGTTACATAACCACAATGTCCTTTAGCTGCCCAAATTATGCGATCATATGTGCACAGATTTTAATGAAATACAAGTCTCAGAACAAGCAGCACGATCTTCCACCACCATTTCAATTCTGGAACTCTTGGTATTACAGGCACTTAAACTTGCTTCTACAGCAGAGGGTTATACAGCCAAAAAGGCCAGTTTTACTACCAAACTCTGATCACTGATGAGAAAATGGCACCCGAGACATGTGGTCAGAAAAACTGGAAACAAAAAGGATGCTAATGTAGTTTCCATTATTTTATTGCATTTAATAAGTCAGACTTCCTAAATTATCTAATTCCCACCTTGTGTCTTTTCTATACCCCATACCTTAAACTAGAACTCTCTCCAGCTGTTCATTTACAGATATGATAATTAGAATAATTTCACTGAAGACACCAGGGAAATGATGAAATGTCTGAATGGCACACAGCTTTCCTTTATCTGTTAATATAGGCTGAAGCTCTGAGTTGTCACAGCTTTGAGACACACATCTGTGGATGTGCAATTCAACTTGTCCTTAACACTGCTTAAAAAGTTCTAAATGCCAACCTAATTCAAGCAACTGAAAACAGTAAGGTCAGAGCAGAGCAGCACCCACCAGTACGTTTCAAGAATGCTGGCACCAGAGCTCAAGTTAGAAGACATTCATTTTAGAAACAGAGGGTTAAGATACGCTAAGTTGCCATATAGCTTTTATTGTTGTCTCAAGACAAAGCTGGTTCTTAATAGCAGCCAAACTCTGATAGTATTTTAACCTGCTGCCTACTCAGGAAAAGCAGATTAAGCAACTGTTGCTCAATTACAAAACCCAAAAGAACAAGTTGGCTCCTTCATGACATAAGTCTGTTTCATCACACAAGTCTGTTTCATCACACAGGCCCTTACATATTTCCAACGTAAGCCTCAATAATGCTAATAAGGCAAACAGAACAAAAGCCCTCCCCTTCTCACAGAAGTGAGCAGGTTTCCTTAAGATGTCCCTTTAAAACTCAGAGTATGTTAGCTGAAAAAAGTCATACAAAATTCCCCATATTAGGTTTATGTACAAAATTAGTTTACAGATTCTTGTTTTGAGCATAGAAATTAAATCCTTAAATCAAATAAAACTTCACCTATGATTCAGTATTTCAGTATATTTGAAGTAAAATCCCCAAACTCATTTGAGTTCTGCTATGTTTGGTTATGGAAAATTTTTCTAAAGTAGCATACTTGTATGTAGGAATGTTCCAAAGTCCTTGCCATTTATATGTTTTCAAAGAAAGCCATCCCAAAGTCTTCATTCCACAATAAATCCCAAATCCATTGCATAGGATTACATCCATTATCCACTGAAAGGAAAAAAAAAGTATTTAAGCAGCAGAACTACAAAACTGAAGCTTAATGGTCTAGTGAAGGCTATAAAATGGAAATACTATATACTTTTATGTGCAGGTACATGTTTTCATGAAAAAGGAATGAGTTCTTACAGAATCGCTAGTTCATCCAATATTAAGATTCTCTGGACACATGCCTCATACCTCCTGAAAGTCTAGCTGCCCAGATACGCATTTGATGGACATCAGATTTTTAAACAAGGGGGAAGAGTAAACCCTCTTCTTGATATATCAGTCCTATTACAGTAAACTGACCTCCCACTGCTCATTATGGTTGTGGCTCCACACACTGCCTATCTCTAGTGGGAATGTCTTAAAGCACCCAAAGAGTACACTTCTACCCCGATATCACGCTGTCCTCGGGAGTCAAAAAAATCTTACCGCGTTATAGGTGAAACCGCGTTATATCGAACTTGCTTTGATCCACCGGAGTGCACAGCCCCGCCCCCCCTCCCCGGAGCACAGCTTTACCGCCTTATATCCGAATTTGTGTTATATCGGGTAGCGTTATATCAGGGTAGAGGTGTATTACCAGGTTGTGTTGCACTGGATTTTGCTGTGCCTGGTATTTAAGGTGTTTCTTGATCTTGAGCCTGTCATTTTCTATGTATCCAGCTGGATTATTTGTCTCCAGGTTCAGGATGTAAAGTTCATGGGAGAAGGAGAGCTTAATTTCTCCCGTGCCCTATATTTACTGTTGAGCATTAATTCCTGAAAGGGGTCTCAGAGCTGGGAATATTGGCTGCTTTTTTAATTCAAAACTTGTTAGCATCTCTCAAAGTTGCTCACTTCATTAGTTCTACTACGACAGCTTCCGATACTGCTATCTATTGATCAAATAGATATTTTCTTTGCTTTCTTTAGGAATGTGTTTAAAAAAGATAAAGCAAACATTATAAAAATGTTACAGCTCTAACAATAAGAAAGTACTTTTTCCCAAAGAGTTGACATTACATAAAAAATTTATTTATGCGGAAAAAAAAATCTATAGATAAATAGCATCACATCCAGGGAAGCTTGTTGCAAACTTTGAACACTCATGTCTGATGGCATCATGCAGAAGATGAAGTCACACTTCAAATTGTATGGCCTGTGTTGTGAAGGTAGCCAGACTAGATTATAGTAGTGCCGTCTGGCCTTAAAAAAAAGTGTTAAGTATCTTAAGACATCTATGGCTACAATTGATAGACAAAACTAAAATCTTGGAGTTTAGCGTAATTGAGACATTGCATGCTCCCATCTGCACTACAAGACCAAACTATTTAAATGGCATGGGGGATGACTTTCTAATTTGAACTCCCAACACAATAGAAGGGATCTAGTTAAGACAGATTTACTTTACTGTACTGTAGCAATGTCTTTACAAAAGCACCTATGTTTGTTGTTAGATGAACAGAGAAAAATGGGTTTTCATAAAAAATTCAAAATACCAAAAAACAAACAAGATGAACACAAGTTGCACTGAGTCCACATTTGAAACTGATAAAAAGAAAAAGCATACACACTACATACAAGCCTGTAATTTTCTCTCTGTGTTCCTCAATCTTCAAATATTGTGATTTATACGGTCATCAGAAAGACATATCGAAACATTTATATACATTGAGTATAGATTAGTGTGGAAGGTACAACATATGCAGGAACAGAGAGAAATATGGACAGACATCTAATTGTGTACTACAGAGCTACCATTCCACAGAACAGATGTTTGTCAGTAAAGGTTTTATACATCCACTGATAGTTGGGGAATCAAAACAAGGGAAGGGTTTTGTACTAAGCAACAAATACACATTTTTAATCTGTTATAAAAAGGGGAAAGTAGGCACTGAGCTAAAACTCAATCACCTCCATGTGCATATACAACTGAATAAATTAACATCTGATAGATAGCACATGAATGCTCACCAGCTACATCAATCCTGTGCCATAGCACAGTATCACTACAGCTAGATGTCTATTTGGGCCATAGACAGATCAGATAATCAACGTTTTTTCCCGCATTTAAGATATACAGAATGCAGTACATACATGATCCCACCAACATTCACTGAAGTTTGGAAGCTGATGTTCCAGACTATACTCCAGAAATTCAAACATTACACTGATGATCATACACATCCACCAGTCCCGAATCATTAGCGTCTGAAGAAAGAAAGGGAAGGAAATTTATCTTGGAGAATACCTTGCAAAGAATAAAAGCAGGCAAGCAGGATACAGTAACAGAAGGAAATACAATTCAAATGCAAGAGTCTATTACTATGTGAAGGTGGCAGCAGCCAGCAGTGTTTTGGGGCTGCTCAGGAAAGGCTCTTCCAGCTTGCTTAATGTAATTCTCAAAGCAGCCAACTGCCCTCAAATCAGCAATAGGGCTGTGTTCACCCATACTCGCATCACATCTCCAAGTGACCCTGCATAGGAGGCACTGAGTGGAAATTTCCTATAAGATCCAGGTACGTGTTTTAGGCTAAGCTTCTCAGTGACACACTTAACTCACTGGGTGCTGTTCTGATCCTGCTCCGCATGTCTGAACAGCACTCCCACTCCTCACCTATCAGGAGGGGCTGGAAAAGGGAACTGCAGTTTTAGATTTTTCATGTGTAAAAAACAAACCATCCCACTCAGCGATTTACTCAAAAGGAGCCAACAATACTGAGTGTAGTTGGCAGAGGGCAGACACTTGAGTAATCTCTTCCCAAACCATTCCTTTTAGGATTGAAGATGACTGGCACTGGCTTGCAAGGTGTAGCGGTAAAAATGCAGGTCTGTAAGCAACATTCTTACAGCATTAGAAATGGCAAGGTCAGGAGCAGGAGCATGGACAGACGGACTGTGCTGCTGTAGGTCCTGGAGAGGAATATTCAGACTGATGGGTGGTTGTAAACGTATCATTATCTGGATACTGGGAGGAGTGTAGCATAGGGCTCACTCTCCCAGCAGTCACAAGGTGAGTTATACATGCCTCCCCACCCTCCAGCCAAAAGGAGTAGAGCTGCCTATGTGCAGCAGCCAGGAAAGGAGAAAGAAGTGCCCCTCCTTTACTGCCAGCAGCTAAAGATTGAGCTTCTCACATGGCTGGGGTTCCCACAGCTTTCTTTCTACTAGTACAGTACAGTACAGCTCCTGCCCAGCAATAGATTAGTGAGAGACCCAGGACACAGTTTTACTACAGAGAAAAAGACTCTTCCACCTCAGGACTGTGCAAGGGCAATCAAAGCCAGTCACATTTCTGCCCCTCCTATTTAAAACATGCTTTCCCCAAACCTGCTACATATAGAACTATATCCCCTAAATCTACACATACCTTATGTTAGATAACAGCATTTAGAGCTATATTAACATTTAATCTCAGGCAGTTAAGTTGTGCTGTAATTCTATATTTAATGTGATCAGCTACACTGACTGAACCCTGGCAAAGCCAATAAGAAGCAGACATCTTTTAAAGATGTTTATGCTGATAATGTTCAACCAACATCTGTCCTGGGATCACACCGATGGTAAAATAAAAGATCTACATAAGTAAAGTACTGAAAAGTAAGACCCTTAATTTTTCCATGTTTTTTCATGGGGAGTCAGGGTGCAGAACAGGTCGGAGTTTGTTTTAATTATGCAAGTCACAAGCAAAATTGAAAATAGAATGTGCTCACTTTTGCATTCAAGTAGTATGAAAGAGAAAACAAGCTAACAAAGTGGCGTAGGAATATTTTAATGACTAGGGAGGAATACAAGAGGCATATTTATTTTGCTATGCAGTACACAAATCTCTGCTTTGTGGAGCACATAGGTGATCAAAACAGATGAGCCAGACTCAAGAGATGGGACTACAAATAGTTGGACAGGAAGCACATTATCAAATAAACCTCTCTGTAGGACATTCTCCCACATGACCCTGATACAGACTATACTCTTCTTGGCCTGGAGTAAATCTAATAGCTTGATTTAAGAGAGATCCAAGTCCTGTATCCTACCCCAACTTCCTTTAGTTCCTACAAAAACCTTGTTTTACTACTTGTGCTATGTCTTTTCACCCAGTCCCTCACTTTTCTAGGAAATCACACTCTGCCTAAGTTTTGGTCAAATTTGTTTTTATAGAAAAAATATTATTACACGAATGCAACAGAATTCTCATTCTGAGAATTCTCTCTATATCCAGGAGTATCAGACTGTAACAGAAGTGTTCCTCATATCCCACACATGCTTCAAAACAAAGTCTTATATAGGTTAGCAAGCTCTTTTCTATTCATGGCAAATTACTACAGCAATGTCAAACCTTGCGTTTTTGAATGGGGAGTGGAAGTAAAATGAAAACAGGGATTTATCTTACAATTCAAGTTTAACCTTTTCTGAATGATGCTGTTCAGGAGAGGACACAGACTAAGAGATCAACAAGGGATGCAAGGTAAAGTAAAACTTGTTAGTCAATTCACTTGAACAGAGGATAGTCACATTTAGCCCTAAATATTCAGTATCTGATGTACTGCCCATGTTCCGCTATAGACAAATTCAGCTGGCATTTCTTCCATGATTGGTGCATGCATGCTGACAGTTGCAATGACTAAGACATTGCCCCTTTATAGTACTTTTAAATTACGAACTAGGAGCTATTTGGAAAGTGTGAAGTGCTTAGCATGTGGAATTCTATTGGTATATCATGTATCTGGGTGAATGGTAACTTCACCACAGTCTACACTGCACATTATCTTTTCCACAGTCTATGTTAAGATCACTCAAGCATTTAGGATGCTGGGAAAATAAAGGACTTTGCTTTTGCATATTCTTTGTTTTATCCATCTGACCTTAATATGAATCATCTCTGTGGAAGCAGAAGCTTGTTAGTGGAATGTTATTTAGAAAAGAAATTAAATGACCTACTATGGTCAGAAAAAAATAAGACTTATTATTATGCAAACACTTATTTAAACTAGTTCATGGATGACTGCCTAATATAATTGATTCTGAACACTGGTAACATTGAAACAGAAGCAGTCAAGCGCTCAAAGCAGAAGAGCACTAATGAAAATATCCGAACACAGAGGGGACTGATTCTTACTTTTAGGTACCAGCCAAGGAAGTGAGCAGGAACAAATCCATCCAGTTTGTCCTATAAACCAAGCGGAGATGTTAGGTTATTTGTTATATAGAAGATCAATATTTGTTCTCAAGGCCTGCATTTTTATCTAGGTAATATAGTAGTGGAACTTAATCTTTTCAACTGCCTTAGCTGCTATTTGAAATGTATGCAAATTCCATATGCTTCTTGATACCCATGAAGTATTGCACACACTCAGGTAATGTGATCTAAAGCAAACTTAGAAACTTCAAGAAGGGCCGGGGGGAGATGAAACTTGGACTAAGACAGCGTGTAGAGGTTCAGGCAGAAGCCAGGGGTCAGGCTGCAGGGAAACCAGCAGAAGAGTCTGTGCTCAGGAGCCCAGAACAAAACCCGAGTTTCCCAAGCTCACCATTGTTCTGCTGTCAGCAAATAGATATAAAATCCATGGGCAAAAGGTGTGTCCAACCCCCTCTAGTGTTGGTGCACCTAAAGTATAACTTGCTATTACTATCAGTTACTCCATTAGCTCAAGTGGCAGAGGAGCATGCAGTGGATCTAAAGGTTCCAGCCTTGTCTGCTGCACAACCACCGTAACCGTTTGGAGATCAGTGTACATAACTAACACCAATTCCTATGGTTTCAGATTTTATGCCTCTGGCTTGTGGATCTGGGAACAAAATTCATGTGGCTTCTTGAATCTCAGGTGAAGATACAAAAGCATGCAATTTATGGGTCATTCAGTAGCATGTAAACAGCATTTAAACTTATAGCCTTCTGTAAAAAGGAGCTAAATACGCTACTATTAAGCATAAAGAGAAGCTAACTCTAGTAGGAACAGAGGAATAGGTATCGATTTACATCAGTACTTTGAACAGCAGCTAAATCATTTACCCCTTCTCCAAAAGTAGTTAATTTGGTTACAAAGAGATGCATATCTTGACCTGATTAATCCTAAACATCAAGAGAGAAAAGGAAAATGGTGGGTAAAAGTCTAAAACTAAAGAAAAGACAAATGGATTATGGATTCAGCAATAAAACATATGAAAGACTGCACATTAGAGTATCAAATAGGCAACATTTCACACAAAAACATTAAGACTCACTAGCCAAGAGCTTTTTTATTTCAATTTCTTACCCAGACATTGTGAAATGGATCAGTCTTGTTGCCTGGATCGTAAATAAGGCAGTTCCCACCATAGTCTCTTTCTGGCAAGGCAACTCCTAAATTTGGATCAATGTATTTCATGAACTGTCTGCCATCGTGTACAGTCTGCAGAATTAACACATCCATCTGTTAGCAGCTGATAGTTAACAGGCAGGAAAATCTGAAGCATTGCTAACTAGTGATTCCCTATCTTCAATGATTTTTACATTTATGTTGCAGAATACCTCAGACATGTAGTCAAGCCTCCTTAAATGAAGGTTGAATGGTTACTAATTTATATTCCTAGCTCTCATGACCTCCAGTACTCAGTGCTGAAGCTGATTCAAATGACTAGTCAAGACTGTATTAAGGTACAATCCTACAGTCTAGACTAGGAAAACCAGAGACAGATTTGACTTAACTTACTGAAGAGCTTCTATGCACCAATTTAAAAAAAAAAAAAAAAGCCTATAAGGCTCATAATTGAAGAGTTGAGACATAACCCACCCTCTTTCCTTTTCCCATCACCTCAGCGGGGCGATCAACAACCACCAAACCATACCAGTTCATTCTTCAGGGGCTACAATGTCTATTGTCCTCATATCAACTGTTCATTTTGGTTTTGCTTCCCTAGGACAGGAAACATCCAGCAGCATTTCAAACTAGCTACAGCCCATATGTCTGCCAACTAAATGCATGCTAAAAATCAGCAGATTTAAAACACAGATTAAGCACCATACAAAGAGGAGTTGTCATGCACAAATGTTTACTTCAGTTATAGAAAGAGCAGGATCAAACTAAATTCTATGGTTAGAGTTTACTAGAAGTCCTCATCAAATAAGAAATACAATTTTGTTTTCAAATTAAGGTCAGACCAGTATCATGAACAATAGGACTTCAAGGAAACTAAAGGAAAATCTTTAGCAAAAAGATTAATTCATGTAAAAGCCATCCCCATCATATGTAACTAATTTGCTAAAGAACAAATATTTCCTAATGGAACCACAAACATTGTCATAGCCAATGCTTTACACTAGCAGCAACATGATAAATGGAGTAGTGTTTGTTATGACAGGCTAATGAACAAATAGCAATCAAACCAGCAAAGTGTAAGGGGGGTGGAGAAAAGAAAATCAAATCTGTGTAACCAAAGTCAGTAACATGACAAAACAAAGTAGTTAAGTTGGACTAATTTCACATTTACCACAACAAAGATTTGTTACACAAATGAGCTTAAATCGGCTTTTAGGAGAGTCGGTAATATTGATCTATAGGGAACAGACTAAGTCCAAGAAAAATGTATGATCAAATATTTACAAGATAAATATTTGGTTTTAAATTGAAGGATTGGGCAATAGCTAGTAAACATGTCCTTTGCAATTAGTGGTTGAGCAGACCTAGAAGATGGCAGGACACAACCAGAGGAAAGAAAAGCAATTATAAACAAACTGCTATCCAAAAAAGAAAAACTATAGCAGTATAGCTCAGCATATGGAATCAAACTGAAGCAAATTGACAGTACATTGACAGTAAGTTGCAACAATGCTGTCTGGGAAAACGTAAGATAACAAGCATGGTGAGGACATGAGAATGAATGGGGGACTGATTACTCAGGGATACAAACTACATAAAAAGGAACAAAAGGAGAAAGATAAATTTGTTCATCATGTAAAAGGCTCAAGACCCCAACACAAGGGGGCAGACAGCTTGTAAGAGACACGAAAGAATGAATTTAGCCAAGATCTAGTAATCAAGTGTCATGTAAGCACAGGCAAAAACATTAAGCGTGACACAGTGGACTGGTTCAGTGGGTACTAGTACAAATCAGTTTGGACAAGCCAGCAGAGGTAAAAATTACTGACTGTTCTCTTGCTCCTAAGGCTTCTGCCACTGACGTTTGGGGAGGTAATCGGGCTGAATGAGAGGGAGTGCTATTTGCAGCAGTATGGACCCAGGGCAAACTTCAGATGAACTTCAAAAGTTTTGCTAAACATTTAGATCTTGTTTGCAAAGCAGGCATCATAGTCTAATGGAAAGAGAAGATGGGAGCCAAAAACTCCTGAATTCTAATCTGTTTTGCCAATAATTCACTTTGTCACCATGGTCAAATCCTTTAACTTTGCCTGATTTTCCCCTCTACTGTGGAAGCCTGTGAAATAGAGCCGTTTATCTACCTCATAGCGGCGTTGATAATTAATGTTTTTATATTTTCAAAAGAGCTGTACTTGAGATAAATATTACTAAAATTTCAAGATCAGAAAAAGTCACTAGTTATGAAATGCAATTAATTCAGCATGTAATACCCTAATAGCCTGCAAAATAAGAACTGTAGACTAACAGAGTAAGATCACAAGTAACAGAAAGACTGACAAGCCTTTCTATTCTGATCACTCTAACATTCCCCTCTGGGCTGAACTATCACCGCGTGCATTTCCTGAAGAAAACAACCACCACCACCACCCCCCCACAGGTATTTTGGTTTGTTCAGTTTTTGGGGGTGGGAGGCGTGACACTACACCCCATATTCATCATAGTGGTATGGTTATATGATCATTATCATGCATTTTGTACAAGATGTGTCTTGTCAGGTGTCTAGACTACGTATCTGCATTTCAAATGTGCTTACTCTGAAAAACCCCTACAGCTAGCCTTTCAGATACAATGATGAAACTAGACAGTGCTAATGGCCCATCCACAAAGACAATGGATGATGGAAAAGCTTAGTCTTCCTGTAACCTTTCAGCCAGCCTATAAGTAACGGCTGCGATGACTCCTCAGGATATGCAAAGGCATGTGATCCGACCACATGACACTGAACTCCATTTTGGTACCTGTATTTTTCCACAAACTGGACAGGGAACTGAGTTTGGAACAAAGAGTTCCCGCCATATGGAAAAACTATATAAGGCAGGGAGTGACATCATCTTGTGGCCTTCCTCCCCACACAAGAGAACTCCTGGAAACACCTGAGGAACAAAGACTGAACTGGGGGAAGTGCTGGTCCCAGGCTAATGGGATTTCTAGCCTGTGTATGGAGACTTGTGGACTGCTTATCCCATCAGTCAGGGTGAGAGATTACTGACTCAAATCCTAGCTAGCATTTTAGGCTTAATTTGCTGGTTTTTGTGTAATTTCCTAGGTAACCTGCTTTGATCTGTTTGCTATCACTTATAATTAGCGCAGAGGGACACAGCGGTTCCCATGGCTCCCAGACTGCACCCTGGGAGGCAACAACCTATCGCAGATGGGATGCAAATTGAGTAAGACTGAAAAAATAGATATCCATGATCTCAAGCTGGGAAGGGTTGCAAGTATTTTGGAGGATAGGATTAAAATTCAAAATGATATGGACAAACTGGAGAAATGGTCTGAAGGATGAAATTCAATAAGGACAAATGCAACATACTCCACTTAGGAAGAAACAATCAGTTGAACACATACAAAATGGGAAATGACTGCCTAGGAAACAATATTGCTGAAATGGATCTGGGGCTCATAGTGGATCACAAGTTAAATATGAATCAACAGTGTAATACTGTTGCAAAAAAAAGCAAATAACATTCTGGGATGTATTAGCAAGAGTGTCGTAAGCAAGACCCAAGAAGTAATTCTGCTCTACTCCGCGCTGATTAGGCCACAGAGTATTGCGTCCAGTTTCAGGTGCCACGTTTCAAGGAAGATGTGGAAAAATTGGGGAAAGTGCAGAGAAGAGCAACAAAAATGATTAAAGGTCAAGAAAATGTGACCTATGAGGGAAGACTGAAAAAATTGGGTGCGTTTAGTCTGGAGAAGAGAAAACAGAGGGGGCATCATAACAGTTTTCAAGTACATAAAAGTTTGTTACAAGGAGGCAGAAGAAAAACTGTTCTCCTTAACATCTGATGGCGAGACAAGAAAGCAATGGGCTTAAATTGCAGCAAGGGCAGTTTGGACATTAGGAAAAATTTCCTAACCATCAGGGTGTTTAAGCACTGGAATAAATTTTCTAGAGAGGTTGTGGAATCTCCATCATTGGAGATTTTTAAGAGCAGGTGAGAAACACCTGTCAGCAATGGTCTAGATAATACTTAGTCCTGCCATGAGTGCTGGAGACTGGACTAGATGACCTCTCAAGGTCCCTTCCAGTCCTATGATTCTATGAGTCATCAGCAAATTAATTACATGTGATGGGGATTGTTTGATGGTACATGAATTCCTCTTTCTGCTAATGACTTAACTTTAGTCTCCTTAAGACTTAAGCACTGAGACCTCATTTGCAGTTGCTCCTTACAACTGTGGATGTACATATTAGGTATTTTATTTTTAATGGAAGAAATATTTCCTTAGCAACTTTCATCCAAGATACACAATGTACTTCACAAATATTAAGCTTTGTGAGGCAGTTAATTTTCATGTTAATTTTACAGAGGAGTGAACTGAGAGCTAATGTGACTTTGCCCAAACTCAAATAGCAAGTCTGTGGTAGTGCAAAAAAAAAAAAAAAGAAAGCAAGGGTATGTCTACACTGCACACTAGCCCAGGCTCCAATTCAGGTTTTAGCCCAAGCCCCACTTGCATCCACACACAAATCAGGAGAGCAAGCATTAAGGACCCAGGGTCCTAGGACCTGCTAGGAGGTGGGGTCTGAGCCCAAGTCCAATTGGGAGTCAGGTCTTGAGCTGTGTGAATGCAGCTCAACCTGCAGACCTGAGTCGGAAGGTCTGTGCAGTGCAGTATGGCTGCGTTAGCACAGCTGAGAGACCTGGGTCCACAAATTGTAAACCTAGGTTTACAGTGCAGCATGCTCAAGCAAGGGCTTGGAAACACCGAGTGTGCAGGCCCAGGCCTCATAGACCTTGACTTAGCATGCAGTATAGACATACCCCAAGAGTACCATCTCCCAGTCTTCTGATGCAGCCACCAGAGAACACTGCCTCCTCACCATCTCTGGCTAAAGGAAACAGCATCTTGATGAGGCTTTCAACTAGCCTAGGGTTTGAACTACATGCTACGGAGAAATGGGAAAGGGGTATATTTAAGTAGTTTTACCACCTCTCCTTCATACCAGCAAAGAACTTTCATATTCAGAGCAAGACCCCAGTTGTTATTAAGAGTCAATTCTTAAGTTCCTTACCTGGAAGAGTATAAAGATGAGGAAGAGCTCATACACAACGCTGACACACAGCCAAAACCTCCAGTAAGCTACAGAAACAAACAGGATGTTAGCAAGGCTTCTGGCAAAATATCAATTGGCAATTCGTTTATCAGTAGCATGATTAAAAAACCATTTCACACAGAGCACCCTTCTGCTCCTCCACTAAGAAATACTAATGCAAAACAGTAAAGTAAGGAGCTCCACCAATAAGCTTCCCAAATGGTGCAAGTCTATTCAGGCAACATTTAAACAGCCCATTAAATCAATTCACTTGCAGAACTTTTGAGATTCCTACTGATCTCCCAGAGCCATTAATATGCAAGATAATGCTCTTCTACATCTTTTCATCGGGGTCCACAAGAATGCATCAGAATTCAGCAAACTTTTAATGAGCATGTTTAAGAGATAAAGCAAAAAAAGCTGAATTACATTTCTCTTGCAGGACTTTCCCTATGAAAGATTTCTCAAGTTCCCCACCACACTTTATGACTCCTTAAAGCAAATCTGTTGCTTATTGAACTAATCCCATCTCCTCCACTTCCTGATGTTACCTGACTCTTCAGCTTTACTTTTTATCCTATGCCTAGTACACCTTGGCAGACTTTTTTGGACACCAAAAATTGCCGTCCCATGGCAGTCCCAATTCTTTAAGATCACTAAGCAATACTGCTTCTTTCATTTTTAGAAGCCTATCTTCCTCTGTGTGGAATGCTACATTTTCTTAAAGGTGAGCAGATGGCATTTTTCAAAGTTTACTATTAAAATGGTATTACAAGAAGGTTAAGAAAAAAAGCAAAGGGTTTAACAGTAACTACACGACAAAATCTATAGAGACAATGCAAACTACGGGAAGTTAGCTAACCTGTTTGAGAATGAGGTCTTAACCTCAGACAACACGTTTTTATAAAATACCGTTGTGATGCTGTATGATTGAAGATGTTCATTTGTATCATTGTTGCTACCACTGTTATACAAAGCATACAATGTAAGGTGTCAATGGAAAGGTTACAGTCCGGCAACACCCATTTTTTCATGTTCTCTGTGTATATATACACATCTTCCTACTGTATTTTCCACTGCATGCATCTGATGAAGTGTGTTTTAGCCCACGAAAGCTTATGCCCAAATAAATGGGTTAGTCTCTAAGGTGCCACAGGTACTCCTCATTCTTTAACCTGGTTAAATCCATGTAACATCACTCAGGGGTTCTCAAACGGGGGGTCGGGACCTCTCAGGGGGTCACGAGGTTATTACACAGGGGGGTCGCGAGCTGTCAACCTCCACTCCAAACCTTGCTTGCCTCCAGCCTTTATAATGGTGTTAAATATATTAAAAAGTGTGTTTAATTTATTAGGGGGGATCACACGCAGAGGCTTGCTGTGTGAAAGGGGTCACCAATAAAAAAGTTTGAGACCCACTGCTCTATCTGAAGTTATGAATATTGGCTATGTATTTGCATTTCAAATGGGTTTGTTCTTCAAGGTAGTTTACAACTACTCTTGCCAGCCCATTGTGAACGAACTATTCAAGCTTGATGGGCCATTAAGAATCAACTCTTCAGATAGCTCTTCCTGAGGAGGCTTCAGATAGCAAGGAGCCAATGGCCACCCCTGTGATTCAGCAAAACATGTAAGGGCATGTGATGTGGACATGTGATCCCTGACTCCATCTTTGTCAGTAACTTTCCATACACAGAGTCTATGGGCATTGTTTGGGATAGTAACTTTCCATGCATATGGCAGAGGATATAAAAGAAACCAGAGTCATCTCCGTTTTGCCTCATTTCTGCTCCAATTCTCTGGGCTATGGATTTACAACTAAAAGGAGCACTTTGGACAACCGACTGCGGATCTTCCAATCTTTGGACGTTACCAGAGAAAGTTTTTACAAGCTAGCAGATTATTCCATCACTGCTACAAAGCTGATCTAAGGACTTTGCAATCTTTGTAAGTATATGATTTAATCATTTATACTCTATTCTTTTCTTAATAAATTCTTAGTTAGTTTATTAAGGATTGGCTGACAGCATGATATTTGGGTAGGATCTGAAATATATATCGACCTGGGTGTAAGTCTGATCCTTTGGGATTGGTAGAACCTCACATATGGTGAATTGGGTTTTCAGTAACTTCTCACTATATTAGACCAGTTTGTCTGGAAGGGAACTAAGAACTGGAATGCCTAAAAGGGACTACGTTTGGCTCCTTGTTAACCAATGTGGTGTTACAGAAGCTTGTTACTAGTTTGGTAAATCTAATTATAGAATAAACCATCAGGTTTTGGGATGTGCCTGCCCTGTTTCTTGAAGTCTGCTCTGAGTGTGGAACTCTCAGTGTGGTCCATTCTAGACACCTGGTAACAACTGTTCCTTTGTGTTCCACCCTCCTTGTGTCCCCTCCATCAAGAGTCACCTTCCCACAACCAGTATGACGTTGGAGTCCCATCCAAGCAAAAAAGTACACAAATAAAAGCGTATCATTGGCACTTCTGGCTCCCTGCTCTGCCAATCCCACCTCCAACTTCAAGTCCTTAACACTCCAGCAATAGGTCCGTCTGCCTCCCATGGATCCAACCTTTGTGGGTGCCCTGGGCAACCTCTCAGGACCTGGATCCTATCCTAATTCATTCCTCTTCTTTTCTCAAGATCTACACAAGTGAAATTTAGGAGACAGAAATGGGGCATAAAGAGATTGGGGCCTCAGACTGTTTTTATGTTTGTACAGCGCCTAGCACAATGGGATCCTGGTCTGTGATTAGGGCTCCTAGGTGCCGTTGCAATACAAATAAATAATAAAATCAAACCCCTGGATCGGAATGTCAACTCCCTCTAACAGTCAGAGCCAGACACCTTGAACCTAAACACTTGGGAGCTTGCAATCTGTATGTGAACTCTCCTGTATGTCAAGAGCTTGGATTAGGGCCATTAGAAAGTTCCATGCTGTGAACTGTGATCCAGAGTTTTGGCTTAGCCCACCTCTATGGCGAAGCATCCATTAGAGGAGATAAACACCTCAGGGAAAGCTCCAACTAGTATGTGACCAATTCATCTAACCATGTCCACTGGTTTACATAATGGGGAGCAGTTAAAAGAACTTTTGATTTGGGATTGGATAACACCCAGGTCCTCCAATCAGTAATCATTCCTGGGAGATTTTCTTGATAGCTCTCTCAAGAACCCTGCCTTTCCAGGGCTACACCTGGATATCTGGCCTGACTGGTTCTGGGCAAACAGGACTCTCTACAAGAGAATCAGCATTCAAATGGTCAAGTGGAGAGAATTAGCTGTTGCATGTCTGGGACATCATTTCCTCAACTTCCACTAGTTTTTTTCATGGTTAGTCCTTAGTTCTAGTGAAGGCAGGTAAACAATTCTAATATTACAAATCAGACATTAAAAGCCCTATGGAAAAAAGGAAACCAGGAGGAACTTTGACACAAATACACAGATTTTGTATAAGAGTTGCTCATCAGTGCTTCACTGGACAATGACTGGATTTTTAGAAAA
The DNA here is from genome assembly GCF_016161935.1 of Mauremys reevesii. Taxonomy (NCBI): domain Eukaryota; kingdom Metazoa; phylum Chordata; order Testudines; family Geoemydidae; genus Mauremys; species Mauremys reevesii. The sequence goes on from NC_052626.1 coordinate 115,199,783, forward strand.
ACACACACAATTACTTTAAACAGGATTACATGCACTCTGCAAATCAATAAGGAAAAATATCAAATATTAGTCCTACCAACCTTGACAGTATTTCCTTACGGAATAAATGGCTGCTTTGCGTGCTGTTTTTTAAGACTGAATTGAGTAAAGCAAACCTATCACAGGGCTAAAAAAGTTTCTTTTCTAACAGACTGCTCCTAACACCATCTTAAAAATAGCTTCAGATGTGAGAGGTTGTGATCATTTTCAGCAAAACTGCAAATAAATCTTCTCAGGATGGCCTACTTTGCATGTTGCGGACAAACAGTAGCTCTGACCTGGATAAGTGGGAGTTCAGAGCTTCTACTTCGTAACTTCCAAACTCAGACTGAAGATTAACTTCGGTAGTTTTATTTGCAAGTTTACTAACAGAGAGAAAATATGTTCTTGGAATAACCAGCTAAGAGAAAAGCACACCACAGAAGTAGTGCATACAGATTATCAAACTAGCCTTTTAATAATAATCACAGGACTTGTCCAAAATTACTCATGTTGCCCTTTTTCTCAGTCATGCAACACTATGAGACTATGCAACACTATGCAACCTTATTAGAGCATTTTCCCTCAAGGAAAAACACTAACGTGCAATGTAATTTGTACAGTGCAAGTTGCTTTGTTCTTGCTTACTATTGCGGGTTCCCCTTCAACAACTGTCAGTGTCTCCTCACTAGTCTGATATTACCAACCTTGATAGCCCTTGGGAAAGGAATAGAATACCAGATATCTATCAAATTTTTGTTTCTGGGCATTAGTAAGCAAGATCAATTCCGGGATAGTTTTTGAGAGGACTATATCAAGAGTTGGCTCCCTTCAATTAATGCCTTCAAATGCTTCCAAGTTAGAAGAATCTCAGATTGAAAGATACCAATTGCAAGTTTTATTCAAAGCACCAAGGCTTTTTGCCTCAAGCATCTAGACTATAAATACCACCCAACCCAATATGGGGTCAATGCTTTGTCAGAAGCTAGATTTGGATTTTGCTACATGGGAAGTCTAGGGGAGGGAGATGCTAGTGGAACCAGTCAGGTTGCTGTTTTTAAGCTATTTGACAGATCTGTGAAGTATTAAAAAGGAAGCCTCCTACCTCTTTTCCCCTCAATTAATATACATACCCTGTGAAGATTAGCATAAATCCCTCATGCCCAAGCCAGAAAATGAGAACTGTCTGGATTCTGATTTCTAAGGATGGTTTTCCTTCAGGAGTGTCTGCTTCAAGTCCTCACCATACCAATTACAGCTAGACAGCTCTTTATAAGATCGGTATACAACTAAACTCAAAGCCCATACTCAGTGTTATCAACGGTTCACTGTCAAACTGGGAGGACATATCTAGTGAGATCTTGCAGGGCTCTGTCCTGGGTCCATACTATTCAATATTCTCATTAAAGACTTGGATAAAGGAGGGCAGGGTATGCTTATAAAATTTATTAATGGCACCAGAAGTGCTACCCACTTTGGAAGACAGGATTAGAATTAAAAATGACCTTGACAAATTGAAGAATTGGTCTGATAATCAACAAGATGAAATTCAGTAAAGACAAGTACTACATTTAGGAAGGAAAAATCAAATGCACAGCTACTAAATGGAGAATAACTGGCTAGGCAGTAGTACTGCTGAAAAGGATTTGGGGGTTATAGTGGATCACAAACTGAACATGAGTGAACCATATGATGCAGTTGCACCCCAGAATGTTAGCCTTTCCTGCATTAACAGGAGTGTCATATGTAAGACATGGAAGTAACTGTTCTGCTCTACTCAGCGCTGGTGAGGCCTCAGCTGGAGTAAGTCCTGTGTCTCGTTCTGGGCACATTAAGAAACATATGGATAAAGTAGAGAGAGAGTCCAGAGGAGAGCAACAAAAATGATAAAAGGTTTAGAAAACCAGACCGATGAGGAAAGGTTAACAAAGGAAAGCGTATCACAGCTATCTACCTTTCCCAGACCTGAAGTAGAGTGCTGTGGAGCTCAAAAGCTTGTCGCTCTCACCAACAGAAATTGCTCCAATAAAATATTTTACCTCACCCACCTTGTCTCTCTAATATCCTGGGACCGACACGGCTACACCACCACTGGAAACAGAATACTGAAGAGCTTCATCATGGGACATTGGGCTACAAGATAGACCATTTCCCCCAAATCTGGTTATTAGCAAGTGTCATAGGTTTCACCCCCACTCTGAACTTTAGGGTACAGATGTGGGGACCTGGATGAGAACCCCTAAGCTTAATTACCAGCTTAGATCAGTATGCTGCCACCACCAAATTGTTTAAAACAGCTGTTTATGAGTCATTTGGAAAACACTGTCTTCCCCCCGCAAAATCTCTCCCTCCCTACTGTAACCCTTCCCCGGGTAACCTTGAGAGACTTCTTCACCAATTTCCTGGTGAACACCAATCCAAACCCCTTGGATCTTAAAACAAGGAAAAAATCAATCAGGTTCTTAAAAAGAAGACTTTTAATTAAGGAAAAGGGGTAAAAGAAATACCTCAGAGATTAGCATGCAAACTACCCTCACAGACAACAGATTCAAAACACAGAGGATGTTCCCCTGGGCAAAAACCTTAGTTACACAAAAGAAAACCCAATTTGATTATCCCTCTAATGCAAAAAGACAAAGTCACAAAAGGAAATAAACATAAGCTAATTCATTCCTTCTCTAATACTCACTACCCTGGTTGATTCCTGGATCTTTTCACTCCGGCACAGACTTAATGAATAGAACAAAGGAACAACTTCCCTCCTTCCTCTTGAAACATCATATCCCCTCATTGGTTCCTCTGGTCAGGTGTCAGCTAGGCTAGGTGAACCCTTAACTATCTGTTTATGACAGCAAGATTTAAAACCAAACCCATAAAGGAAGTGATATATACCCAGCAAGCCATGCTGTAGCTCAGGGGTAGGCAACCTATGGCACGTGAGCTCATTTTCAGTGGCACTCTCACTGCCCAGGTCCTGGCCACTGGTCCGGGGGGCTGTGCATTTTAATTTAAATTTAAATGAAGCTTCTTAAACTTTTTAAAAAAACTTGTTTACTTTATATACAACAATAGTTTAGTTTTCCATTATAGAGTTATAGAAAGAGACCTTCTAATAACATTAAAATGTATTACTGGCACGCAAAACCTTAAATTAGAGTGAATAAATGAAGACTCGGCACACCACTTCTGAAAGGTTGCTGACCCCTGCTGTAGCTCTTTTGGGATAATGAGACACTTCTCCTGGGATAACAGAATCATGAAGTGGGGGTCACTGAAGACTCATTTCCTTATTAGCACCCCACCAATAAACTTACTATTCCACATCTCCCAGTGTATACTCTCTAGTTACAAAGATCTCCCATGGTGGACTGCAACACCATGCACCTCCATGCCTGCAAGAGCCTCCCCATCCATGAGAAGGCTGGAGGCTAACAGACTCTCCTCCTAAAGGAACATCCAGTTGCCTCCAGCAGGCCCTAGAGTACACACTATGCTGGGGAACTAGCCTAGAACAAGATAACCACTCATTCATTCATAAAATAGTCCTTTTTTCCTCCTCTACGCACGTCAGGAGGCAGCCTACTTTTGAATTCCAGATACAAGTGTAAATATTTACTGCAACTAAGACGTTAACATGGGGTGGGCAAACTTTTTGGCTTGAGGGCTGCATCAGGTTTCCAAAATTGTATGGAGGGCATGGCCTGACCCCCCCCCCCGCTTCTTGCCCCCTGATGGCACTCCCTGAACTCCTGCCCCATCCAACCCCCCCCCCCCCATTTCCTGACAGCCCCCCCTGGGACCCCTGCCCAATCCACCCCCCTGCTCCCTGATCACCCCCAGAACCCCTGCCCCTGATTGCCCCCCACTGCACCATCAAACCCCTCCTCTCCTTCCTGAATGCCCCTCCCCGGGACCCCTGCCCCCTTTAAACCCCCCTGTTCTCCGCTCTCTGACTACTCTGACCCTTATCCACATCTCTGCCCTCGACCACCACCCCCCCACCCCAACTCCCCTGCCCTCTATCCAACCCCCCCTGCTCCCTGCCCCCTTACCGAGCTGCCTGGAGCACCGGTGGCGGCGGCACTACAGTCGTGCCACTGCAGGCCATGGCTCTGCAGCTGCGCTGCCCCAGGAGCTCGCAGCCCAGAGCATTGCGCTGGCGGTGCAGTGAGCTGAGGCTATGCGGGAGGGGGGACAGCAGGGGTGGGGCCGGGGGCTAGCCTCCTGTACCAGGAGCTCAGGGGCCGGACAGGAGGGTCCCGCGGGCCGTAGTTTGCCCACCTCTGCGTTAACACATTCAGATTACAATACTGTAAAATGTTTTTAAACAGACCACTTTGAGAAGGAACATGCATAGAGAAAAGAATGCTCAACAGCTCTAGTAAAAGTAGCTCTAGCTGAGAGCATAAAAGCTTCTTTGTGATATGCAGGGCATAATCTATGTAAATTAGTCTATTCGGGCCTTATCTTGACTTTGAGTGTGTGCTCCCTGGGCTGTTGAACAATTAGTCTGGATATTAATATGACCATTGTTCAAATGATGAAATTCACATAGAAGCTTCCTTAGCCACCGTTTCATAGATCTTTCACCAGAATCAAAACTACAAGCGTCAGTATAACTCTCCTGCTTTCAACCACCTATAGTTTACAAAAGGTAGAAGACATTTCTAGATGCTATAGAGTTGAAAACTGTATGGAGCATATCTCCAAGAACATCTCTGAAGTCAAGACAACAAGATCTTTCATACACAGAATAAAAAAAAATAAAGAATTGCCATGCAATAGGCTATCTAGAAAGTAGGGCTTTAAACTTAAAACAGTTCAAGTTAACTGCTATACTTCTTCAATTGTCTCCTTGCAGAAAGCAGCCTTCAAATTTCTCTCTCCAAGGATTCTTTTTAACCTGCCTGCCATTCCCTAGGAAAAACAGGATTCCCAGCATGAAAGAGGGTAGGGATAAGCTCAGTGGTTTGAGCACTGGCCTGCTAAACCCAGGGCTGTGAGTTCAATCCTTGAGGGGGTCATTTAGGGATCTGGGGGAAAAATCTGTCGGGGGATTGGTCCTGCTTTGAGCAGGGGGTTGGACTAGATGACCTCCTGAGGTCCCATCCAACCCTGATATTCTGATTCCATGATTCTAAAGGTTAGGATGAAATAATGAGAAATGCTTCAGTTAAAGAAAACTGTAAGTGTTAGAGCCTATGCTCTCAAGTTGAATATGCAAGTCTACACAACTGTCCCCATTTTTATAAATTATCATTACCAACATGTAAAAATAGTCAGGAAAAAGGAAAGAATCAGCAGCAAGAAGTTTGATTACTTCCACAGTTCACCTGACTCAACACATAGAAGTTTTATGTTGCTGTTTTATAAAGACTCCTGAAGTCCTACAGCACAAACTTCATCAATGGGGCAGAAATCTTGCACAGAAAGTAAAATAAAGGCCCTCTTGTAATTTGTCAGATTACTTGCAACAACGGTCCCATAACCAAGTAAATTGTTTACCTCTGTCAATTAAGGAGCAGAAGTATAGTCCAGTTACATACCAAAATGGAATTGCAAAGGTAAGGTGGAGCTGAGGTTTAAGCGATGATTTGATTACCTTCTCCAAACTGGGGACCATGTGAGCCTTTTTGCTAACAATGTGAAATGCAGACCAGGGACAGCTGGGTAAATCCTATGCAATTAGCTGATTTTAAAAAGCAGATAGTACATATTATGCATGCAGTGTAGAGTAATTGTTATTCCCCCTTTTTAGGGGGTTGTTTTCAGACAACAGAAAGAGGGAATGTTTAGGGCTCCCATCTGGCAAGGATCTGAAATTCCTTTTAAGTGTCCAAATGATAAATAGGGGAAGTAGTCTTGGAAATACCTGTTGGCTATAAATAAAGGAGAGATCTTACAGTATAAGGCAGAAGCTGTGGGATTAAGATTACTGGGTAGCTGCATCATAATGTTATTGAATTTACATTGCATATAAAAGGAAGTATGCCATAAAACAAAGTTACGAACGCTAACATTTACATCCAAACTTAGAGGCTAATTTATGAAATGGTAAAATTACTTCTACAGAGTTAGCAATTTATTAGACACTTGGAAAAAAGTTAAATGGATTTAAATTACCTGGATGTGGTCTTGAAAATGGTCCATCTTTAGCTTGAGTGACTCCAAAACATAAGAAAACCAAAATACTGGCAACAATACCTCTGAAAATAAAGAACAAACTACTCAGTATATATTTGCTTCACCAACCCACTCCAATGAAGAAAATCATGACAAAAAGAATCTCAGTTTAAATTCTTAAAAGTCTAGAACACCTTGTCTCTTTATACTAGTGTAATTTCCCCAGATCAGTTATAATTTCCAGTGAGATGCAGGTTTCATCTTTTGCAGTTTTTGTTATAGGGGAAACTGGTACTAACCCATATATTTAGGTTTCCTAGCACTGCATAATACTATCCATTATAAAAGATTCATGACTTTTTCTGAAAAGCTCTTAAAACCTCCATAGTTTACAGAAGGTCTTTGAAATTCAGTAGGGAGAAAGTCCTTGGGCTAGAGAATTGTTTTCTTTGTCCCATTAAATTCCATTCAGGTTTTGCTAAGCTATAAATGGTTGAAAATAATCATTTCCCTTCTCACTTGTGTTGCCGAGAAATACGTTAGCCAAAATAACTGAACATGAATATTCTAAGGGTACATCTATACTACCCGCTGGATCGACAGGTAGTGTTCCATGTATTGAGGATCAATTTATCGCGTCTCGTCTGGACGCGATAAATCGATCCCCAAATCGATGCCCATACTCCACCTCGGCAGGAGGAGTAAGCGTAGTCGACAGGGGAGCCGCAGCAGTCAACTCACTGCCGTGAGGATGGCCAGGTAAGTTGAACTAAGATACTTCGACTTCAGCTACACGAATAGCGTAGCTGAAGTTGCGTATCCTAGTTCGAACCTTCCCCCCTCCCCACCCCCAGCTAGTGTAGCCCAGGCCTAAGACCATGTCTATTCTGCTGCCAAATCAGCAACAGACACTGCATGGGAACACCAGGAAACTGCTGGAGCAGCCACACTGGGGGCTGGGCAAGAGAGCCAGGCCAAGCTTCCCCTGACTACCCCATAGACTCGGCATCTGGTCCTAGTGCCCCAATCCCACCTCCCAGATACCAGCTTTCTCCTGCTACCAGCTAGTGTTAGTCTTGTAGCTCATGTGGTAGACATTTGTGCTTCAATGTGAAAGGTGCAGTTTCAAACTCTGCTGATTATTTATGATGGGAGATTGTTACAGTTGTAAAGAACAGAATTTGTTTAAAAAAAAACTAGGGAACTGCATGCAGAAAATATTAAAAGGACATTCTTTAGGTTGCAAATGCTTCGAAAGTTAGGAATTGCCAGATTTAAGGTTGCTTGTGCTTTGAAAAAAGGTTTGAAGATTCACTAAATGGTCAAATTGAGACTCTCGTGTAACCTTTCGTAATGCTTGTATTCTTGCCTATCCATGCCGCTTAATATATTTCTTCTACAACGTAAATTAAATGCAGCCTGCTTTTTTAATTAAAAAGAATGAATGACTACTATAACACCAAACTCCCTGTCTGACCTACCATCCTCGTAATAGATGGATTAGCATGCTGATCCAATTCTCAGATCTCTGAACATCAAGTGACTCACGGGCATGGACAAGGGGTCTCAGGTAAGGCTGTTTGTGAAACTTTCACTAAATGTATTTGAAGACCTGCAAATCTGTTACAACTTCAAGATACTAGAATCTATAGAACTTTAAGTTATTCCCAAACTTTTAACTCTTGTACATTTAATAATCTTTGAGTGCAACTTGTGTAAGTTTCACTTCATGTAGCAGCCTTAACTTAAAATGCTGTTCTCCTTGAAACTATGGAAAAATGGCACCTTCTCCCTCTTCACCTGTTGCCCTGAATGGCTAAAACAAAAAAAACAAAACAAAACAAAACCCATCTTAAGAGCTAGAGGTCTGCCAGTTTTGTACTAGAATGCCAATATCCTCAAGAGTTACCATCATGCACAGATGGTATATTTATCTGAAGTTACAGAACTTGTTTTGAGAAAAAAATTAGATGTAGTTATCTATTGGCTTGTCACCTTAGGTCTATCTACCTAGGAATATGTCCCGGTGCCAATCAATGACATCAGCTACAGATACAACAGGTACTGAAAATGTAACTACTTTAAAGTAAATGGGAGGAAACAGTTTAATGCCATCACAGAAAGCATGATCAAGACCTGGTGAAAGCACTTTAAATACTCAGAGTACATGATTTGTTACTGAGTTCAGACAGCTTTTAAAAACCCCAAGCTGAGGCTTACTAATCAATTGCTATCACATGAACTAAGGATGGAATATTTGCGTAGGCAGAGTTCCAATTTGGGCTGAAGCAGCACTGGTAAGAGTACTAGAATTGTAAGCTCTAGCACAAGTAGAAAAGGAAGACGTTTTAGAAAAGGACTGAGGCTACACTTGCACTTCAAAGCGCTACCGCGGCAGCGCTTTGAAGCGCTAAGTGTAGTCAAAGCACCAGCGCTGGGAGAAGCTCTCCCAGCGCTGTCCGTACTCCACCTCCCTGTGGGGAATAACATACAGCGCTGGGAGCGCGGCGCTTTGCAGCGCCGCAATTTGCAGCGCTGGAGAGGGTGTGTTTTCACACCCTGCTGCAGCGCTGCAAATTTGCAAGTGTAGCCATGGCCTTAGAATTGCGCATTTGGACTTTTAGCACAACTTTGATACATTATAACAACTAATATAATTGAGTTTGTGATTTTGTTCAAGAATTACTGAAAGTTCCACACTACAAAATAAGTACCTTAAAACACTCCACTGCTTGCATCCGAAGAAGTGGGTATTCACCCACGAAAGCTCATGCTGCAAAACTTCTGTTAGTCTATAAGGTGCCACAGGATTCTTTGCTGCTTCTTACCTTAAAACATTTCTTCAACAGGATAGTTCTTAAATGTAGTTGAAGTTGTGGCTCTGGCTTTTCCCAATATTAAGTCTACAGACAGACTGGTTTTGTTTGTGGGAGATGGGGAATTACTTGAGGGTGACTCTACTTCTATATCCAGGCATTTGGTTACCAGCCAGCACCCTGGCCACACATGATGGAACTCTGTATGAAAACTACAGAAATAATGTACTAATACAGTTTAAAAGGTTAGTATGCATAAGGCAGCCATATTTGACTGTTTTTATAAATAAAATATTTTTCAATCATGGCTCCTTCAGAAGCGTAGCTGGGGCACAAGAGTTCAGGTTGACTACTAGCAAGTCTTGTCTTTATGTTTTTTTTTTTTTTTTAAAGGTAATGTGTTTAAATGGCTAAGGATGGAAGTTCTACCATCAAAAACTAATAATGACAACCAAGTTTTAGCAGGATTAATTGATAGTCTTCAAGGTTTGATAACTGCGTTGACACAACAAGGATATATTAGGGTTGCACACTAAAATTAGCTAATAAATGACACTGTTGACACAGCAGGTAGGTTCCACCAAGCTTTCCAAAAGGTGAAGAAAACTATTACAATTTGTAGCTATTACACAAAGAATGTAATTAGATTCTTTGAGTGTTTGATTTATCCACCCCACCCCTTGCATTTGAAATTATGAAGCTGGCATGTACATTCTTAACAGTGCCTACATTTACATCTAAAATGATCACTCTACACTTTTGGTATTATGTTCCAATACAAATTTCTTAAATTAATCATCATTTTGCTTAGCCCTGAGCTAAGAGCTCCAAGGCACCATCTTAGGTTTCCATCATGTCATATTATCCTGGATCAATCTCCAAGGGAACCTGCAGTTAGACACATTTACATCTATACTAAAAAAAATCTAACAGTAATATCAGCTGGAAATTAATGAAGTATGTTGAATTTTTGATAATACCCTTCTATTTTTAATTAGCTAAAAGGAAGTTATGCAACACCAGCATTTTTCCAAAAACACTTAAGTGGCAAAACCACCATCATTCTTCCCAATGTCACATTTATTTTTCAGTTGCCACCATGCTGTGTCCTAATGAGGCAGCCTGAAACCTTAATGGATATCCCAAGGTTTCACCTATCTGTATAGTGTCCTTCTGACTTATCCTGGAATGAACAAAGGGCTTTACTGGCCTTAGAGCGTCTGTTGCACACTCAGTTCCATAGTTTGCTTTGAGAGACATGACTGGTATCTCTATTTTCTTGGACAGGTTGGACAGGCCGGCTCAGCCAGGCAGGATCCAAGTGTGGAGGGGCTTAGTGTGGGGGAATCCAGGTGTCAGCTGAGGAGTGTGTGCGGAACAATCTGGGTGCAGGAGGCTTAGTCAGGGGTCCAGGTGAGGCAAGGGATCTGGATGCACATGGGCTTGTTGGTGGGTTTCAGGTGCAAAGGCAGTGGGACTCTGTAGAGAGGTCCCGGTGAAGGTGGTTGAGGCTCAGCAGGGGTGTGTGTGTGAGGGGGCTTGGCAGGGGGTTCAGGGTGCGAAGGGAGTGGGGCTTGGTGGGATGGGGGTCTGGACGCAGCTGGTTGGGGCTCAGTGGGATGGGGGTTCAGGCATGGGGGCCTCATCAGGGTGGTCCAAGTACATAGGGAGTGGGGCTCATCGGGGTGGGAGTTTGAGTGCAGGGGGCTTAATGGGAGGAGTCTGGGTGCAGGGGCTTGGTGGGAGGGTCTGGATGCAGGGGGTGGGGCTCAGTGGGGAGGGCCGCGTGCAGGGGGGCGTTCAGATGCACAGGGGTTGGACATAGAGAGGAGCCGCTCCCAGTATAGTGACCTTTCCCACACATGCTGAGGATCAATGGGAGCAAGAAGCAGGGTGGGGAAGGGAGATGTGGAGAGCTGGGGGAAGTTTTGGGGGTGACCTGGCCCTGGCCATTCCATGCAAGAGAAGTGCGCTCCTCCTCCCCACCCCCAGCCCAGCCGGAACTAGCCGCTGAGCCTGGCACAGGTTAGGAGCTACCGGCAGGGACGTCCCCAGCCCTGGGGTGGGGGGAGTGGGGCTCGGTGGGGGGTAAGGGTTGGGCAGGGTGAGGGTCAGGTTCTGAATGCAAGGCACAGCAGGGGAGTCGGGGGTGGGGGTGGGGGTGGGGAGGAGAAGATCTACCCTTGTCCACCCAACCCCGTGCGTCTGACCCGGCATCGGTCAGGGAATCCCCAGCCCATCCTCGCAATGATTTAACCTCTCTGCCAGCTGCTCTGGGCACCCAAAACTAAGCACCTGCACTACTGGGGAGAGGCATATGACCGCTCTTGTGGGTTCTCTTTGCTTCCCCGTCAGAAAGTCATTTTTCTGCAGGGAAGCAAAGAAATCTGCAGGTGACATGAATTCTGCCTGCGCACACTGGCGCAGAACTCCCCCAGGTGTAATGTCAGTAAGACCTTGTCTGCATTACACTCTTTTCAGGAAAAGTCTCCCTTGTTGGCAACATAAATGCAGCTCCTCTGGTCATAGCAATGATGGCATGACAAGGCACTGGTTGACGCTAGCATTTTAAGCACCCAGTGTGAATAGAGTTATTAGAAAGAGTAGTTAAAATATTAGGGGCTATCTGCAACCTTGCTTGTTCTAGCACAGCCACTGTTGCTACAATGGGTGGACCTGCACTAGCGTTCATAACAGCAGGATTTTTTTCTGGGGAGAGGAGCAGGGAAAGAGGCTAATATAAAGTCTAAAAGGGCCAACAGGAACTCTGCCCTCATCATGAGAAACTTATATGGTAATTTGTTAGAGAGTCACCTTTTCAGCTTCCAGTCTGAATGAATGTTTATATAAAAGCAAAAATGGACACGGATAGTTCTCTAGGGTTCTAATATATAAGTCACGCAATTTCCACTATGCCAAAAGTCTGTCCTAGAACTGCAAGCTTTGGACCTGTACCAAGATGTGTCTCATGGCAAAACTCAAATCATTCTTCTCTAAAGAGATACTTGTCCTGTCTCAACTCCCTCATTAGGCACTCAAAGTGCAACACTTGTCAAGTGAGATTAATCTGCTGCAGGACTTATATGAATAAAGTGTCCCTCATCACTGACAAGAAATTTCAACACAGTCCTTTGGTTAGCAAGATAACACTTGAAAATTTCCAACATTTGAGATGTAATGTCTGATAGCATGTATGATATCAGATTATAACACCAGAGCTCTCTGCAGGAAGTCTAATGAACAGTGATTGTTTATAAAGCTATCTTTACCCCTGAAATGTTTAATAGCCTAGAAGATCTTTTTTCTTTACTGATCCTTAAGTGTTCCACAGCAGAAACTTGTGTTCAATTGCCAGCAGACAAAGTACAGCTATAGGATGCCAATGTGCTCTGATTGTTATGTTATGATTGCTATATGCCCTCAGTAGTTGTGGATGGCAAAATGTCTTACCAGCTGGTGGAAAACTGCGCTGACCTGCTGTGCTCACTCATTTACTGGTTGTATTCTGATCACAATTTCAACAAACACAATATCAATCACCAAAAATGCAAGTGATTTATAGCCCAACCTCTATTTCCAGTCTCAGCTCCTCCCACAGGAGCAGGGTTGCTAACCAGCGCAAAGTGATGTGAAGAGAATGCACTAGATAAAATTTCAGCCATAGCAAAGAGCTCTTTTGGCTGCTTGTTTTGTTTTTGTTCCCTTTTTAAAAACCAACAACACAGAACTATTATACTGATCACAATAGCACACTGACTCAACAGAGCACTAGAAATTAGGATTTTAGCTGTGTTGGGCTTATGCCTACTAGCAGCCATTCTCTTCATTATTATCTTCACAACAAAGATTCCTTCACAAGCATTTTCCCTTTATGGATGACAGAGCTCCATTATGCTGATGGCTGCACATGTTTGAAAGAAGGAAACTGCAACATAAACTGAAGGTTGCAGTTTAACTTCACCTCCACTAATACTGTCCAGATTCTGGAAGTCACTGCTGCAGGTACTGCAAAGTTTCTCATTTGTGTTCTAAGTCACGGAACAGATAGTGCAGAGATGGTGTTCAAGATGTCCCAGCAGAACTCCCGGGTAGGGTGCCCAACATGGTATTTAAAAGATAAGGGACTGTTTTCTTAGCACCCCTGCCCCACAATATTTTAAATATCAATAAAAAAATAGGCAGCAGTACTCACTTACATAGACCAGGGGCATTTCTTGCTGCTTTTTGCAGCACTCAGCAACTCACGATCTTGTACAGAGATGAAAAAACAAGGGCTGACCCTTGTAACAAGGGACTGATAGCGACCCTACTCCTGGGGCACAAATGTACTGTTAAGTACCTTCTGCAGAGTCCAGCATAAAAAGAATATGTCCACCTCTAGGGTTCACATTTACTTGTTTGAGATCTTGAATGAGCTTTTGTAGTGCAACTTATTCATTCCATCAGCTATTTCTGCCACCACATGAGTGAGTGTGGCCTGAGTGACTAGTCTTACCCAGAATGCCACAGCCTGAAGGTTCCTAGCATCTACTGATACAGCTGTCCCAGTCTGGACTGCGATGTTATCTTGCCAGGCAGTAAAGCATACAGTTCTTGGAGTTATACCTTCACGGTGAGTCTCTTAAGGGCAACAACAAATCTGGCTGTAAGCAAGTTGAGCCTAAGCTTCATGGCTCTGCCTCTCAATCTCTCCTAGAGCTTCAGCTCCCGTTATCTCTGAAGCATAAAGACTATTCAGGTCTGAACTCAGAACTTACTAAAATATCTGCAGATTCATTCCTCCACTAAGCTATAGAAAATCTATGTGTATGAACAAGACGGTTGAGAACTTTTCTACTTGATATTTATACACCTTTTAATCAAAGGCATAAATCTAATTTACTGCAGGTAGTAGATGGTGTTAGCTTAGCAGCCTCTATTTTCTGAAAACCTGTTAAAATAAATATGAGGACTAAAGATAACGTGTGAGTTAAATTTGGAGTATTCATCAGTTAGTTTTCTTTTGGGCATTAAACTTATCAGCACATGGAACAGTATGATATGGTGCTGAATAGGCTTAGAACCAAACTAGGAAGTGATTTGCAGGTCAGGATAGAGGTACATTTTGTAACGTTTAAACAGCACTTGTCCAAAAGCTGGCCTCAAAAGTACTTTTGAGAATAGAAGACTCTTTCCCTACTTCTCTTAACTTGAGAAAAAGCTATGCTGTTGGGAGGTGCCAGATTGACAGCCTTGAAGATTCATGTCTGCTTTGGGGTCAAAAGACAAGTACAAGCTCTCTGCAACAGCTTATCATACTGGCTCAAAGCTGACTGTTCTGGAGGGATAAAAGGAGTTCAGAATCTATATTCATTTAGGCTCAGTCCCTTGTCAGAATCTACCTAATGGAGTGCCAGTTGTGATGGTGTTTGTGATGCTGGCCCTCTAAACAGTCATCAGAAAATAACTAATCTTGGCCACTATTGTCTTGGTCTAAGTTTGAGCCAGTGATGTTGAGGTAAATAGCCCTGTACCCACTTATCAATGCCCAGTCATTCCGTTTCCCTTCAGTGCTAAGCGATTGGGAGGTGCAAGAAATAAATTCCACACTACATACCTGAAAGAGCCTTGGTGGAGGTCTGAAAGGGGCGACAGAATGCCATTTCTGGCTTTTAAATAGCTTGTCAACTTAGGGAACGTCTACACTACGGGATTATTCCGATTTTACATAAACCGGTTTAGTAAAACAGATTGTATAAAATCAAGTGCACGCAGCCACACTAAGCACATTAATTCGGTGGTGTGCGTCCACGGTCCAAGGCTAGCATCGATTTCTGGAGCGTTGCACTGTGGGTAGCTATTCTGTAGCTATCCCATAGTTCCTGCAGTCTCCCCTGCCCCTTGGAATTCTGGGTTGAGATCCCAGTGCCTGATGGGGCAAAAATCATTGTCGCGGGTGGTTCTGGGTAAATGTCATCACTCAATCCTTCCTCCGGGAAAGCAACGGCAGACAATCATTTCGCGCCCTTTTTCCCTGGATTGCCCTGGCAGACGCCATAGCATGGCAACCATGGAGCCTGTTTTGCCTCTTGTCACTATCACCGTATGTGTAATAGATGCCGCTGACAGGGGCGATTCAGCAGCGCTACACAGCAGTATTCATTTGCTTTTGCATGATAGCAGAGATGGTTGTCAGCTGTTCTGTACCATCTACCATACTCTTGTAAATTGGCTATGAGATGATGGTTACCAGTCCTTTTGTGCTGTATTCTCTGCTGCTGTCATAGGTGCCCCTGGCTGAGATCGGCCGGGGGCGCAAAAGACAAGCAGAGACGGTTACCAGTCATATTGCACCGTCTGCTGCTATCATGGGTGCCCCTGGCTGAGATCGGCTGGGGGCGCAAAAGACAAAAATGGGAATGACTTCCTGAGTCAATCCCTCCTTTATGGTATCTAAAAATAGAATCAGTCCTGCCTAGAATATGGGGCAAGTGTACTAGAGAAGCACTGTATGTCAGATCCCGCCGAAATGATGAGCTGCATGCCATTCACAGGGGGTGCCCCTGCAACAACCCCACCTGTTGATTCTCTCCTCCCCCAGCCTTCCTGGGCTACCGTTGCAGTGTCCCCCCATTTGTGTGATGAAGTAATAAAGAATGCAGGAATAAGAAACTGACTTGTTAGTGAGATAAAATGAGGGGAAGGCAGCCTCCAGCTGCTATGATAGTCCAGACAGGACATTAAGCAGTGTGGGGGAGAGGAGCCCAGCATCCCACTGCTATGATAGTCCAGGCAGTACAGAATCTTTTCTTTACACATGAAGGGCAGGGGCTGATGGAGCTCAGCCCCCTATTGCTACAATGAAGATGGTTACCAGCCATTCTGTACCATCTACTAGGAATGACCAGGAGTTTTTTACCCAGGCGCCCTCGGCCGACCTCTCCTGAGGCCAGCCAGGAGCACTCACGGGCTGATGATGAGGACAGGTACTAGTCCCATTGTGCAGCACCATCTGCCACAAGGCTGATGATGAGGACGATTACCAGTCATATTGCACCATCTACCACCAGCAAGGGGGAAAGAGGATACTGCAATTGAGTGCCGCAGCATCGCATGTACCAGCAGCATTCAGTAGACATAGGGTGACATTTAGAAGAGTCAAGAGACAATTTTTTTCCCTTTTACTTCTGGGGGTGGGTGGGAGCTGTAAATTGACGAGCTATGCCCTGAACCACCGTGGACAAGGTGTTTGACCCTACAGGCATTTGGAGCTCAGCCAAGAATGCAAATGCTTTTTGGAGACTGCAGGAACTGTGGGATAGCTTGAGTCCTCAGTCCCCCTCCCTCCATGAGTGTCCATTTGATTCTTTGGCTTTCCGTTACGCTTGTCACGCAGCAGTGCGCTGAGTCCCTGCTATGGCCTCTGTCTGGAGATTTTTTAAAAATGCTTTGGAATTTCGTCTTCTGTAACGGAGCTCTGATAGAACAGATTTGCCTGCCCATACAGCGATCACATCCATATGGTCCATGCTGGAGCTCTTTTTGGATTTTGATTTCGGACTGCATCACCACCCGGGCTGATCGGAGCTCCACGCTGGGCAAACAGGAAATGATATTCAAAAGTTCACAGGGCTTTTCCTGTCTACCTGGCTACTGCATCCGAGTTCAGACTGCTGTCCAGAGTGGTCACTGGTGCACTGTGGGATACCGCCCGGAGGCCAATACCGTCGATTTGCGGCCACACTAACCCTAAACCGATATGGTAATACCGATATTAGCGCTACTCCTCTCGTTAGGGAGGAGTACAGAAACCGGTTTAAAGAGCCCTTTATATCGATATAAAGGGCCTCTAAGTGTGGACGGGTGTGGCGTTAAATCGGCTTAACGCTCCTAAAACCGGTTTAAACGTGTAGTGTAGACCAGGCCTTAATCTTACTTCACAGTTATACCTTAGCTAGGAAACCAATGCCCCATATTTACAAGAGCCACTGCAGCATCAGTAGCATGTTGCAGGCAATTCTCCTGGTGTAAAGCAAGCAGCATCTCTCTCTCTCTCTCTCGCACACACACACACACACACACACACACACACAGTGTGTGTCTCTGTCTCTCTCAAACACACCTGGCACTTTGGAAAGTGGAGGGAGTGGTGTGCTCCACTGGGATAGCGTGGGTTCATCATCACATTCAGTTTCTGCAGGGAATGTTTGCAGCCACTACCATGCATCTCCTGTGTCTCCTCCCTCCATCTGTGCTGCCTTGTAGAGAATAAGGCTACATTAACAACACATTAAGTTAACCCTTGAGGGCTCAGCCAAGTGCTAGTTCATCATTTAGCAGCAAGGCATTCCCTGGAAAATATCCCACCCTCTGACTCCACCATCTCAGCCAAGCTACACAATCATCATTGCTGTTTATAGTATTACATTGGTTGTTCGTAAGTCTTGTCTGGCGAAAAAATATTTCCCTGGAACCTACCTCCCCCCCCCCCTTTAAATTAATTCTTATGGGGAAATTAGATTCACTTATCATTTCGCTTAAACTAGCATTTTTCAGGACCATAGCTACAATGTTAAGCGAGGAGTTACTTGTACCAGTATTGACGGCAACAAGCTTCTCCAGAGACAAGGTCATCCTTGCCATCTGACTCTTCAGATGACAAGTAGGTTTTGTGAACAGTTTTACTAGTAAAAACACTGTTTCTACCCTAGAGAGAGATCCAGAAGAGCTACTGAAACATGTCACCTAACGGACACACTGGATATCAAAATGACTAGTTATACCAGGGTGATAGGGTTCATAATTATTTATATATTTGAGATGTGGGGTAAAAGAATCTGAAGTATTTCAGACTGGTGGAGATGGTTACAAACAGTAGTTGTTACCTCAGATTAACATACAACCGTCTCTAATGGCAACTAATTTTAGCATGCAGTTGAGAGACTAATTCCAGGATCAATGGGACAAAAGCCTTAAGACGTTCATTGTGAAGAAAAAAAAAAAACACACAAACTCACAGTCAGCGCTGCATTCAATACTAAGAGAATGATTTAGTCTCAAAGGCTAGGACGTTTAAATAAGTAATCTGAGATATAAATGGATAGAGCAGTACTGAGGTTCCCACCAGCACCCCACAACTCCTTGAATCATGCTCTGCAATAGTTACTGCCTTATTCTTACTTGTTGGTGCCCATGACAACAGGAGGTCAGACAATCTGGTGGTCCATTCTGGCTTTCAACTGTATGACTATCCTTTTTAATCTATTCTTTCTGCTGCTATCTGTGCTCATACCCCTGTACATGTGAGTTACTGCTGTAGGCAGCTGCATAGGGGGCCTTTAGGGGAGTAGGGAGGGAAAGCTGGTTTTCAAGGAACTACCCATCAGTCTTGGAAGCATGTTTGCAATGGGGAGTGGAGCGGTTCTGGTTTGTTTTCCTTGCTCCCTACTATTCTTCCCTGCCCACACCCCTTGTCCCAGACTAGTTTATCACCCCACAAGTTAACAACATGCAACAAGAGTATGAAAACTAATGATTTCAAAGTGTTTGCAATTCTACATTTGTGGGCTCCACATACAGACAAGAACAGAGCTTTACTGCAATACACATTTCCAAGTACTGAATTATCACAGGAACAGACACTGTTCATTACACATAGTATGATTACGCTATTGATGTTCATTAAGCAGAGTAAGTGTTATTGTAGGATTTTTTTTCATAGAGTGACAGCCTCAAGCAGACACAGATTTTAGAGTTTAAAGAACAGAGGGTAAATCCACAGAAAGAGCAGAACTAGCCTAAAATAAGGTAGAACTGCGATCCAAGGCAAGACAAAGTTTTGTACGTCACCAAAGTATAGAACCATGCACTCTACTTTTTGGAGGGTTCTGGGAACTAAACACATTTTATTTTTTACAAGGAACACTAGAATATGTTTGAAATGTATTGGCTACAATTACTCTGTGTATACTAAAAACAGAATGAGGTACATAACTGCCACACAACCCTAAAGTCAAAATGGAGGGGCTGATAAAAAAGTAAACTCAATCATATACAGCAAAACAACAAGAAAAGCTTCCCTTTGAATGTTTCTTTCAGCACATCACAACTATCTAGCAGAGAGATCAAATGTTCTTGAGGGTTTCCTTTAGCACATCCAAACAGGCTCATCTTTTTATGAAGGGTTTGTATTTTGAAACAGCAGATGATCTCATTCTTCTAGGTGTTATTACATAGGCTCTTTTCCCAGGCTGTTTCTTTACACTGTAGCTAGTGTTTGATAAAGATAACGAAGCATTAGCAATAACAGGAATGTGGAGAAAAGGCATCAATCTCATACCAAGGAGATTATTACTTCCTGTAGCTTGTTTTCACTTAACAAAACCCAAGTTGCAGGAGGGAAAAGGAGTGAGAAGAAAAGCTTGTTTCTGGTAGCCTTCTGCAAGCCCATGTGCCTGAATAAATTATAGGGGACTGCAAAGTCTAAAACTTGGCTGCACCATAACTTTGAGACTCTGAGCCTCAGGTCACTATACAAGCAACTCTAATTTCCAAGTCAAGAAGGAATAATAATAAAAGAATAAAGATGTTGCAGTGAACAACCACCTTCAGATTCTTGAGTTATCCTGGCTGTCTGGGTATTCCTTTCCCCCGCCCCCAAGGGAATTTGAGGAAGGTATGACTATGTGACACATTTATATAGCACTTTGCAAACAATGAAACCTCAACATACTTTTCACCTCTTCCCTACCTGGAAATTGTAATGATGGGTTCTAGGTCATACACCAAGCTAATGGCAGAGCTGCAATTAGAACTCAGTTCCACATTGCTGGGGCCCTAATTTCTAGCCACTCAACACTATCATCTAGTCCATTCTAACTGCACATCACTGCCAAATCCAACTTTATTTATTGTAATACAAAGATAGGTGTGTTCTGAAGTTGCTATCTCAGGCAGTGAACACACACAAACTCTCCTCAGCATATTGGTATAACCGAAGGAGGATAGGAGGTACACAACCATACATTTGGTGACCATGAAAAGGGCTGAAGTTGTAGGATTATTAGAAAGCAAAGAGGTTGCTTATCAATAGCTGTTTTTCCAGAGTCTGTATATTCACACTTGTAGGATATGGTGCTCATGACGTTGAGCTGTGGAACTGCCTTAAAAACTTGGCACACACAGTTGACACTATCACCTTGTACACAAGGGAGAGGACACCCCACCCCATGACCTTTTGTTTCTTCTCCTTAACTACTGAGGTCTGATATTATATAGAACTCCAAGGTAGATAGGAAGGTGGATGGATAGTGTGAATACACAGAGGCAACTCTCAGAACAGTAAATAACCTCTTCTTTGATGGCCTATATGCATTCCCCTTGTGGGAGATTAGCAAGCAGTGCTCTTCCAGGTGGATAGCGGGCAAGGTGTTCACAGATAAATATGGATTGTAGCACTGCCCTCCCAAACCAGGCACTGGAGTGCAATGCTGAATACAAATAGCATCTGGTGTAAATGTGTAACTTCCAAGATGCTGCTTTGCTTTACACCAGGGGAATTGCCTGCAACATGCTACTGATGCTGCAGTGGCTCTTGTAAATATGGGGCATTGGTTTCCTAGCTAAGGTATAACTGTGTTCAATACATCTACTAATCCAGTGGGAAAGCCTTTGCTTGGTAATGAGTTCTCCCTTGGCACCTCTCCCTACATGATACAAACAAGGTATTTTATTTTCTTAAAGGCCCGGTGTTTTCTAGGTTAAAAACAGAGTGTCCTTAAATCTACGATATGGAGGAAAATTTCCCTCAGTGGGAGTGGAGTCTGCAAAGGACATGGAGAGAGAAATACATGAGAACACCTTAGACATGAAGCTAGGATGGAACTGTGGTGACTTTTTCCTTGTGGGCCATAGTATAAAGTAGAGTGAAAGTACTAAGCTCACTCAACCTCTCTGCAGACATAACTGTTATCAGGAAGACTGTTTTGATTGATAGATGTTCAAGGGAGACTGGTAAAGAAGGCCCCTCCATCAATTTAGTTAGGAAAAGATTTAGGTCTTGAAGACAGGGACTCCCTAATGATGGGGAAGGAACACTTCTGTTTGTGCACTCTTTCGAAACACACAAGGTTCACTCCCTTATACAAAGTAAGGGGATGTAATCATCTGTGTGGGAGATCTCCCAATAGACACTTCCATAGCTCAGTGCCAGTGGCACAATATCCCACACAGAGAGCCTCTGCATTCCTAATATTTATTCCCCATTACTTGATGTGACTATTTTTTAGTGTCTCTGCACAGAACACAGTTCAATAAGTTAAACAGAATGAAATATTTGATATGAAAACAAAACAGAAAAATGGTCTGATTAATTTTCTTCCATATCTGTGTATTACCATTATAAAGGCATTAATCTCAATAACAACATATTCCACTGAGTCACGTTATGATGTTCGTGTGTCTCAGCCTCTAATCCCAACACTTTTGATGCATCATAACTTCCCCTTCCTTGTGTTTTTCCTCTTCTATTTTAGGAGGCACATTGTGCTGTTCTCTAAATTCTCTTCATTGGTTATAGCCAACACCAAAATGCCATTTGATCACAGGTTCTGAAAGGCTGCGCTTCCATTTCCCAGCTCCCAACTGGGTGGGGTACTGTGATCTGCCACATTTCTCTGCTCACTATTTAGTTCATACCCATGAAAAACACTATTACCAGCTTTGCACAAATATGTATGTGTGAAGTTCAACAAGTACATCTACCATATAACTGATGGAACAATGAACAAAAAGAAGCTTGGTTAGAAGCACAGGGGAGACATCTGCCATGACAATGGATGCTAGATACTTACATTCATTTGAAGGGCAGTAATTTTTTATTCTGATGACAGGAAAAAAATTTACATCAGTGTCATATTCAAGAAATCAGACACATGGGGAAAGGAGAGTTTGGTGTTCTTCGGGCAATCTAATTTTGTTTTCATAATTTATAGCAGGTGTACTTAGACCTTTGGATAGGCACTCTTTTTGTATAAATTAATAAAAACTTGAAGTGTAAAGTGAATTAAAGACTGCAATAAAAATCAGATGAAGTTTCACATGATTGAATAAATCATACTTTTTTCCTGCTCTACTTCTATAGAGGAAATGTTTGATTAAGCTTGATCAGTTTGAACAGAAAATAATTGTAGTGATGGAACACATTCAGGTATGAAATAATTCTAAACTTTATTTTCTGAAAGTTACCATTTGAGGTACAAGTTCTCATGTTTGCTCACAGCCCAAATGTGCATTTCCATTAAAACGTCACCCAAAGCCTTGCATAAACATACAAATAATTAATTTACAGTTCATACAGCAAACTAAGCTTGTTTATATATTGTAAAAGACAGGCCTCAACACATCAGCAAAGGGGCAGAATGAGTTGCCACGGGAAACAACTGAATGCATTAAAAGATTTTATAATTAGTTATATTTACACGTACGCATAGGAACTCATTACTCATTACAGTAAGAAACACTACACTGGTTAGAGACTAAATTCAAAGACTTTTGTACCAGATGAGCTTATAGGTTGTAGTTTAGTTCTGCTGGTTTCATACTGACAGGACAAATGCTATATTGCAACATTTCTGCAAGGGACAGTTACCTCTTTGTATTGTAGGCTGTATCTTGTGGAGTTTCTTCAAGCAAGGTTACATATCCCAGCGCACATGTGAGGATAAACAGGACTGTTAAGGTGTGAGCTCTCCTGCAGTTCAGAAAAAAGTCAATTAACAATAGATCATAATGAGGGGGTTGGGGGGGGTGGGGGGGAGGAGAGGGAATCGTTACAGAAGACCAGCATATTGGGCTATTTTATTGAAGGCTAGACAGGCGCTGGTAACACTTAAGGTGCTTTACATTTCAGTGCATGTTAGATTGTATTTCTGTGCACTATGCAGCACAGAACATTGTCAGCACTAAACTTACATCCATGCGTCAAAGGCTTAGAATTTTAAAAGTTCTCAGATCTGGTACTTTTATGTTTTCCCTTATAATGCTTCTCCACTGGAGGATTTGTAGAAACACTTGTGTAGTGAAGGGCATCAACTTGAAAAATCAACTTGACTGAACATTTTATACCAACTATTGTTACAAACACTTCAGATTACAAAAACTGAAATTCTTTCCAGATTTCTCAGTATGTTTGCTTTGTGTATTTTGAAAGCACTTTGTGTATTGTCATTTTCACTAATTCCCAGTACAGTTTTTTAGCAACAGAAAAACTGACTAACTGAAGGGACTTATAAACAGAAGAAGATTAAAAACCATCTAAATTCCTTTGAAAGCATCAGCACATACTATTTAGAGGTTGTTTTAGGAGAAAATAGATTAATTAGGGCTCATATGTTGCTTCATCATCTTTACTGAGCAGAAATTGAGATTTTCCCTGTCACTAAACCAAACTGCATAGAACTGTGTCTACAAACAATTTCAATCTGGAAATAAGGGAGAATTTTGTAGTTTCTACAATTCTGCAATGTAAAATCTGAACAGTGAGTTCATATTTCACATATAAAGAGCCCTTTAACTTCTTGATACTCAGAGCCCATTTACTTATTATGAAATCCATTGCCACCATAAACTCAACACCACAATGTCATGCATGTACCTACTGATAAGCACAAGATCCTATATGGATATTTTGGCATTAAATTTGCCACTAAAATGCCATATTCAATACTTTAGCTATAGGTATAATTGATATGGCAGAGTAGGAGTGAAGTAATCATTTATATCATACCAAGTTTTTAGTAGTATTGTCTACAGTGAGAAAATGTTTATAGAAGCTCACGTGAATGTCATAAGAGTTAAAACAATAGAGTCAGAAGTTGAGGCACAATGTGTCTGCATTATTATTGCTGCATGTATGTCTACTGATCTTAAACCTCAGAAATGAGGTATACAATAAACTGTAGTATTGCAGCAACACAGTATAGTTTGAAGTTGACCATTTTTCATTATGAAATCCATATTTTCATTTACTGTCATTACTTCGAACTTCTCACTCTGGCCTCAGCCATAAAGTGACTGTTTCGGAAAGTTTAATAGAAGTCCAATCATCAGAGATCAAAGCATACCATGAAAGTGTTTATCTTTTCAGAAGTCTGTATAGCACTAGTTTGCTACCAGATCTTTAAAGTAACTTGGGTATAAAACTTCAAAAACGGTACAGAATTATCCTTAATGAAGGCTAGCACTTTTAACAAGTCTGATTGTGGTTCAAGTTGCGCTGGTCTTACATTTCCATACTGTGCATTCATTTCCTTAAAATGAAACTAATGCAACTCAGAGTTGCAAGCAATTTTATAAAAATTCCCTCACCAGCTTGAAAAACTAAAGCATCAAATTAAATTGCCTTCTGAAATATAAGGTAAGTTCTACTCAGAACCACATTTTTCCAACTCAAATTTTCAAAACATAATCAGCACTCAAACAGGTCTATTAATCCCCAAGGAAAACATGCAATAATACCTCATAGGCAGGTGCAATTTTCTTCTGCCACTTAAGAAATGTTCAACATTTAAAACTGTCCTTCCACATAATCCAAACAAAGCACGCAGATGAACTCCAGAAACACATAGCAGTTGCTTAAGAACTAAATTCTTTAAGATCTGATATATTCAAAAATCATATTCACAGGCTTCAGGATAGCAAACTTCCTGCTAAACAGATGTATCTATTTTTGACCAGAGCCTCTTTCAGAATGGGGGGGTGGAGAAGAGAGACACCGATGATTCAGACATCACATATTTAACATTCATTGGCCAGTCATATGACTCAACTCCTATTTTACACAGCACTATACTAGTTTAAAAACTAGTTACAATCCCTTCCTAAAGGATATTATGCAACAGGACACTGTGTGAGTTTATCTAATTTAGTTATCCTGAACCTGGTCTCTTAATTACAACTAGTCACTGTAACAAGAATGCTGCATCACTGGAAGAAGCTCCATTCTTTCCCTGAAGTTTTCAAGGCTGTATATTATATAGATATTTCATTCTTTGTTTTATTGCTTAAATGTTCCTTTTATAAAGTAATCCAAGAAGAGGTTACAATACAGTCATGATGGCTGTCCTCATCAACTCCTCCGTCTACTTTGGACATGTGCCTCACAAAAACAATTTCTTCTCAAAAATATTTTTAGTCCCTCAGAGCTTGCTAAATAAGATGTATTCAGCATAGAAGAGTTACCCTCATTTGAATAAATAGATGTAGTAAGTCATCTACAAGAACACACTGATGCTCTAATTTCACTCATCCCTTTATGGAAAGTTCATCAAGGTGAAAATTCAATGCTCCTGAATGTTTCATGCGCTCTGGGAATTGTCCTCATGGCTCTGTTAATCTACATATCACAGAAATACCTTGAAATTTAAGATAGCAGGGTTTCTTGTTTAAAATGCACAAGAACCTTTATGTTCTCATCACTTTCCTTTTAGCTTTTTATATGAGTTTTCATTCGCAAATTAAAATAACCTAACCTGTCTCCGGTACCAAACTTTCAAATAAAGTTAGATTCACATAAATACGTCAGAGTGACAGAAGTTCATAAACTGGAAATACACAATCAATGGTTTGGGTTTTTCTAGAAAAAGGGGGCTGGGAAATGCACAAATCTGTGTTGACAAAGTGCCAGCAGGTGTGTGTGTTAAGTACTTAGGAGATATGATACTGAGCATAGCAATACCTAACTTTTAGGTGGCTAGAAAAAATAAATAAATCACAGGCTTTGTGAATCAAAGCATTGTTTCTGAGTTAGGCACCTAGGCTGCCTATGCAATGAATGGGCAGAGATAGATCCCTTAGGCTGTGGCTACACTTAGCACTTCAAAGCGCTGCCGTGGTAGTCAAAGTGTAGTCAAAGTGCCAGCGCTGGGAGAGAGCTCTCCCAGCGCTGTCCGTACTCCACCTCCCTGTGGGGAATAACGGACAGCGCTGGGAGCCGCGCTCCCAGCGCTGGGGCTTTGACCACACTGGCGCTTTGCAGCACCGCAATTTGCAGCGCTGGAGAGGGTGTGTTTTCTGCCCAACAAGCTTATCAAGCTTAGCTTATCAAAACTAAATGGGCCATTGTGGGACATCACAATACATAGACTTTGTTAATTTACCCAGAAGAGGCTACCTACAAAAGGGCTCGCCCCATCAGCGGGAAGATGGAAATAAAAATACTGTAGCTGGCAAATGTTTTCCTCTCTCTTTTTGCTTTTTGGACTCTCACAAGCCTGCATTACAAAACAGAAGCAGACATCCCCAGAGTCAACCTTGGCTAACCCTAAAAGACATTCAGAACTGACAGATTACTACAACAGTAACCTGAATATTAGTGTGATTTTTGGTGTAAAGTGTCCATCTTTCATGAAGTCCATCTTGCCTGGATGGCAAGATAGACTGGAATGCCCAAGGGGACTGTCTGTGACTCCATGGTAAGACTGTTACAGTTCTTTAGGAGTCCACACTTGCTACTGGTTTGGTGAAATCTAATTCTAGAACATAAAACCAGTTTGGGGTCCCTGCCCTGTTTGACAGTCTGCCCTGAGTGTGGCACTCACAATCGTGAGCCACTCAAGAGAGCATGAAAGCCCCCTTACTCCAATGACTAATTATCCACAATGGAACAGCTTTCACAGGAAGGTTGGAGGGAGCCATACATCAGATTATCCCAGAGAGCTCATTGGTCAGAGCATGCTCTTGATAGATGCAAGATTCCTGTTCAAGTCTTTTTCCTACCTCTACCTGAGAGGGGAACTGAACCTGGGTCTTCCACATCCCAAGTGAGCGCTCTAACCACTGGGATAAGTTTAAGGTTGACATAGCACGGCACAGCATGCAACACCACCATTACCTCCAATATAATTCTGAATAGGACCCAATCCAGTAGACAGCCTTTAAGCGTGTCTATTGGATCAGATTCCATACGCAAAAGAGGCAAGCAAACATCCACCTTCCCTGGTTCGTGAATGCTCTTTGGCTTAGGCAAGAAATAGGTGTCTACACGCCTACAGCAAGGCAGCTGTGCACATACTCAGGGGCAAAAAATTTAGGCACCGAAGGAACTTTTACCTGGAAAATTTAGGCTCTGGGTGAGTTTAGGTTTCTAAAGAGCTCAGTGGGATTTTTGTAGATTGCAGATGGTGCCCAAACACCTTTGTGATTCTAGCCAAAAAAGCAGAGCATAAACACACCATCCCTCAAGAGTAAAGAGTCCAGGGACACCACACACGGAAAAGAGCTGTAATGGTTATATGATAAAAGACAAACCAGACAGAGTTTGGGTAGTTATAGTAGATGGATATCTGAACACCATGGAAAAAGATTCTGCTCAGATATATACCTTGAAATACTGAACAAAGTCAAAATAAATTATTTTAGAGCTGTATGCAGACCAAAGAGATCACACATCTTTTATTTTGTAGTCAGTGCTATATGCTTTAGATTACAAAGACAGAAGCAGCAAAGCTAAGGGCAACCACTCTAAGGGCAGGTCTACGCTACGGCAGGGATCAACACTCTGAGATCAATCCACCAGCAGTCGATTTAGCAGGTCTAGTAAAGATCCACCAAATCAACTGCAGATCGCTCTCCAGTCAATCCCTCTACTCTACCCCCAACGAGAAGAGTAAGGTAAGTCAACGGGAGATTTACCTTAGGGTGTAGACCCTGCGGTAACTCGACCTGAGATATGTCAACTCCAGCTATGTTGCGCAGCATAGATTGCACTACCGCGGTAAGTCAGACATAGCCCTGTGGTCCCCAACGCGGTGGCTGCGGGCACCACGGCGCCCGCCGGGGCATTTATGTGCGCCTGCCTAGTGCCCAGCAAGGGACAGAAGCCACGGCGCCGCGCCTGCTGGGGACAGAGAACTCTGGGGCCCACAGGCTGTGGGCACTGGTGTTCTCTGTGCCCGGCAGGCGCGGAGCTGCGGCTTCTCTCTGGCTTCTCCAGGGCTGCAGGCACAGTTCTCTGTCCCCAGCAGGCGCGGGGCTGCAGCTTCTCTTCGGCTTCGAAGCCGTGGCCTCGCCCCTGCCGAGGACTGAGAACTCTGGAGCTGCAGGCAGTGGATGCCGGTGTTCTCGGTCCCCGGCAGGCATGGGGCCGCAGCTTACGCCGGAGAGAAGCCATGGCCCAGCACCTGCTGGGGAGAGAGAACTCCGGGGCTGCAGGCGCCAGTGTTCTCTGTCCCCGGCAAGCATGGGACCCGCCTAGTGCCCAGCAGGGGAGAGAAGCCGCAGCCCCGCCCCTGCTGGGGACAGAGAGCTGTGGGGCTGCAGGCGCTGGCGTTCTCGGTCCCTGGCAGGTGCAAGGCCACGGCCTAAGCTGGAGAGAAGCCGCGGCCCCGTGCCTGCCGGGGACAGAGAACTCTGGGTCTGCAGGCTTCATTCTATGTTAAAGTAGGAATAATAAATATATTTGGACCAGCAATTCAACAATGTTTTACTTTTTTAAAATAAATAAGATGAAAACTGTTTGTGATATTTATTTTGTAAAAGCTCCTTTTCTTACAGGTAGATAAAAAAGAGCAAATTCACATGGTAAGGTGAAAGAGTAATTGCCAAATAATTTAATTAATACCTTTTACATGTAAAATTACCCTTTTTATCTTATGGATTCATATATTATGTAATATTAAATATGATGTTTTACGTATTATTTAATGTACAAATACAAAATAAGCCTTGAAAAATTGTTGGCGCCTGCCACACTCTTCTGAAAACATGAATGTGCTACTGGCCACAAAAAGGTTGGGGACCACTGACATAGCCTAACACAAGTACTAAGGGAAGTATGCTGACAGGCTTATATTTTCCTAGCTTCTTAGATCTTTCAGTTTCCTAAGAATACAATTGATGTACACATGATTTGAAAGGGAAGCTAAATACATGCTACAAGAGTTTGATTTATATACCAGAACCATGGAATAGGAACAGAAGTTGGGTCCCAAAAAATTTTACTATAAGAATGTACACACGACTATACAGAAGGCAGGATTCATAGCATAGCAGATAAAAGACAGGGCTCACCAAAACCCCTAAGTAATACTGTAGCCATAACATCTTAGATAAACTAACATCTTTCTAAGAGTGTTTTTCCATCTTTCTACCCTTTCTGTACTTCATGTTCCCCACCCCTCCCAGTCAACACATTTGAATGAAAACACAAGACTGTGTATGAAATAATTGCCTCATTAGCCTAGTTAGCTGTTGAATGGGTTATTAGCAATTTAATCACCTCTCCTCCACTCTAAATTAAGAGAGCTATGTGGACAATTCCCAGAGAAAAACAAAGAAGTGTAGGAAATATACACATTCCAAAATAAGATGTAAAGTTTAAAAAAAACAGGTAAGATTTTTCATTGACGATGTACTTTCCTATAACATTTACAACCATAGGCACGTAAGGAAATGAATGGTGATCATCATGTAGCTTACCATTTCCCACAAAGCATTTTTTTTTAATCGAGTACAAAGAAAGTCATACTTAATAACCAAAATTCATGAGACAGTTAAGATTGTTTCTCTGATTTCAGTATTTAAGTATACTCTTTGATGGGATACTATTACCATATATACCGTTCATAAGCCGAATATTTTTGGTAAAAAAGTGACACATCAAAGAGTGGGGGTCAACTTATAAACGGGCCTACACCAAAATTTGATGATTTTAAACTCTATGGAATCATTGAATACCTAATACATTGTCATTCTCTTTACCTGGAGCATCTGCAGGCATGGAGCCCATCAGCTTCCTGTGGCGTGCCACTTCCTGCAGCTCCAATTGGCTGGGAATGGCAAACTGCGGACACTGGGAGCTGAGGGGCTCCGGTGCCTGTGAACACTCCAGGTAAACAAAACATCCAGGCCACTAAACATTCAGGCCCACTAGCGGCTTACCCTAACGGGCCAGGAGTCAAAGTTTGCCCACCCCTGAAATATAGGGTAGGTTTATGAAAGGGTCATACAGTTTTTCTATTTTTACCTAACCATCTTGGGGGGTTGGCTTATACATGAATGGGCTAATGAACGAGTATATATGGTAAATGAAAAGTATCAATATCTCTATCAGTTGGCAGGAAGCTTTTTGATAAAATACTGTATTTATTTTACTAGTTTAATTATACAGATTTAAAATAGGTGTATTTGGACCTGATCAATGTGCCACTGATGTGTACATATGAAACTCAGGCCATTTAGCATGTTTATATTTTATGATTACCGATGGAGTGTACTGTAGATTACAAGTACAGTATAAGATTTACTATGTAGCTAACTACCCATTTTTTTGCTTTTAAGTGCTTGAGTTTTGTAAATGATATGGAGGTCCACTGTCCATAGACTTTAAAAATGTATGTTTGCTATTTATGCAACTTCCAAGCTGGTTTTAAAAACGTCTTGCGTGTAGTTTTCAAATAAATGAAATGGAGGTCATAAGATTATTAGCTTGGCCTGCACCATTTGCTCCTTTAATTTTAACAATTCCACAAATAGCTTTGCTGTGAGAAGGAACTGGCAAAAAAATGTATTGTCTGTCCACATTGCATCAACCCAGTGTATTCATAAGGATTACGGAAAGAACTTGTTGACAAGGTTGCATTATGTAGAAGTAATGCAGTCATCCCAGTCTCTCTGCCTTTGCTTAATGAAAAAGTTAGTTGATGACAGAGGTTGTAAAATATTCTCCATCAGCTTTTCCTTATGACAGTTTCGTGACTTAATCACATCTTGCTTTCAAATGGCAGCAATTCCTTTAAATGTTTAATATTTCTGCCCCTGAAAACTGATGAGCCAATGAAAAATGTACCTAACCTATCTGTATTTACAGATCACTTACTACTGTGGTATACAAGTGCTGTTCATGAATTTTTGTAAAAAGTGAGATTGCCTGGGAATACTCAAAAAATAACTTCTGTGATGTAATAAGATTTCATTGGGCTGATTTGGGGGAGGAGGGCATCAAACAGTAAATGCTTCAAAAAGCCATTTCTAAATCTTATTTCTATAGAGGTTGTAGCTACATTTATTCAAAGTTAGAACTTGTTCTAATTAACCAAAAAACATGTCTTCAAGTTTTAAGGGTTGTCTTACTATTGGTCATTTTTGGGAGTTTCAAGGGAGAGTAAAACCTGCTTTATAAAGGAACTGTTACAGCACTGACGAAAGAGACACTACTAGGTCTCCTTTCCTGAAGAATTAGGACTTGAACCCTTGTTCTGCAGAGAACCACAAGCTTTATATTACCGGAGGTAAAGGAAACTCTCAGGCACCAAGCCTTCAACCACGTATGCTTAACTTTGACTTCAGTGGGACTACTCGCATGCTTAAAGTTAAGCATGTGCATAAGTGTTAGGCCTGGTCTATATTGGGGGGGGGGGGGGGGAAATCGATCTAAGATATGCAACTTCAGCTATGAGAATAGCGTAGCTGAAGTCGACGCATCTTAGATCGACTTAGACTTACTTTGCGTCCTCTGGGCGCAGGATCGACAGCCGCCGCTCCCCCGTCGACTCCGCTTCCACCTCTCACCCTGATGGAGTTCCAGTCAACGGGGAGCGCATTCGGGGATCAATGTATTGTGTCTAGACGAGACGCGATACATCGATCCCCAACAGATTGATCACTACCCGCCGATTCGGCGGGTAGCGTAGACATACCCTTAGGCTCCAATCCTACAGTGTTAAATGTCCTTGTGTCATTGGAAGCTATGTACTTTCTTTGCTTTAACCAACCACAGAGGGCAACATGCTCACAGAAACAGGGCCTAATCCTCCTCTTAATGGAGCCAGTGGCAAGACTCCTAGTCAAATCCAAGGGAGTGGAATTGGGCCCCTAAAATTATTAAAATATCAGTAACTTTGCTTAGTTACAAGCCATTTTCTTCATGTACAGCCAGCACACAACCTTTCAAGGAGATTTTACTCTATGGAAAGTTTATAGTAGAAGCAAACTTTTGAGCTAGAGGGAGACACAGTCATGCTTTTAACAGCTAACTCAAAGAGTTGACAGATTTGCATCAGGCTTTGCATAAACATTGTCTTCAAAGTATGGCTGGTGGTTTAAGCTAACCCAGTTTCCCAATCCATAGTTACCAAGGGATGAAATACAGGTTTTAGAGTGAAGGCTGATTACAGACTTAAATAAGGAAAAGCTATTGCCACTCCATTATAAAACAGATTTCAGTAAAACTACATGCAGTAAAGGCATGAAGTTTTTTTTTCTGCTGCTCTGTTTCTATTCTTTTTAGGAACATTCAACACAGAACTGTATCCCTTCCTGATTCACATGCCACCCCCCACTTCTCTCCCATATTTGATGCTCTTTTATTACTTTCTTTCTCATCTACCTAAACTCCAGAAGAATAACTCAGAACAACCACCTTGGGGCAAGTACTTTTTTGAGAGAGAGAGAGAGAGCGAGCACAGCAGTGTCTGACAGGCTTAAGTAGGTTCAGCACCCTGCTGCGCTTTCTAGGCTGCAGCAGATACAATACCTGCCCCAAAGAGCATAAAAATCTAAGTTAGAGCTTCAAAACGCAGAGCGTTAAAGCTACAAAAAAACCCAGTGCAATCAAGAAGTACCTGCTTTTGGGCCAGTAACAAATGTTGAGTGCATTTGTAAAGGTACATAACATCCTTATTAAATTTCTGTACATACTTGTGATGCTTGATAAGGATATAAACACCCATTTTTCTTGCCATAACATTCCCCCCGACCCCCATTTCAGTGATGTTCAGTGGTATTTCCATGGCAGCACCAAGGTTGCAAAATTAATTTTTCTGCTGGTGGGAAAGGTAAACACAGATTCAGACCTTTTCTATACTATGGAGTTCCAGTGATTTACAAGAATTAGTTTTAAAACTGAGCTAGCTAAAAGTCAAACTCCTAATGCAGATGCATTTTAAACAAGGCTTAACCTTATTTAGGGTTTTTGCATCACAGGTTCATGAAAGTTTAAACAATTTTAAATCAATTTAGTTAAACTAGTGTTATTTTTAGTATAGATAAGATTAAAGGGGATACAAATAAAAAAGCCTGAAAGAAACACTTCAATTAAATTATTAAAAAAAACAAATAAAACCCTCAACTAATGAGAAGGAGAGAGCATGCCAGTGGGCAAAAGTTAGGTTAGTCTTCTAGCAGTATGAAACTGATTTATTTCCCGCCCCCTCCCCACTCCCAAGTGCTTTCTTCTGACCTCTGGATTCCAAAGCAATTTACAAAACAAGTCAGATGACAATGTTTCAGGGAATTGAAGCAGGAGGGCTGAAAGAATCCTTTGAGTGCCAATACCTCAGACACAGGGTTCCTGACACACTAGTCCATAGGACAGACACAGCTCCCCTGTCCCCCAGCCTCTTCACCCCAAGAGCCCTGCAAAACCCCTAATGCCTCCCAATCACCTCCTCCCTCCTGCTCGAGTATTTGCACTAAAGAATTGCAGATATCAGTTTTAATGCTATTTAATACTATCCCCAGGACACATACTCAAGTGCAGGGGTGGTCAAACGTTCTGGCCTGAGGGAAATATCTGGGAATAGAAATTGTATGGTGGGCCATGAACACTCACAAAATGGGGCTGGGACAGGGCCGTCCGGGGGGGGGGGGGGGGTGGCAAGTGGGACAATTTGCCCCAGGCCCTGCAGGGGCTCCCACGAGAATATAGTATTCTATAGTATTCCAACTTTTTTTTATGGAAGGGGCCCCTGAAATTGCTTTGCCCCAGGTCCCCTGAATCCTCTGGGCGGCCCTGGGTTGGGGTGTGGGAGGGGGTGAGGGCTCTGGTTGCAGATGCGGGCTCCGGGGTGGGGCCAGAAATGAGTTCAGGGTGTGGGAGGGAGCTCCAGGTGAGAGCAAGGGGTTGGGATGCAGGAAGAGGTGCAGGCTCCGGCTGGGGGTGCAGGCTCGGGGGGTGGGGGGGCGCTAGGGATGAGAGGTTTGGAGTACAGGAGGGTGCTCCAGGCTGGGATCAAGGAGTTTAGAGGGAAGGAGGGGGATCAGGGCTGGGCAGGGGGGTTGGGGCATGGGAAGAGGTTCAGGGATGCAGGTTCTGGGCAGCGCTTCCGGAAGCAGCGGTATCTCCCTTCTCCAGCTCCTACGCAAAGGCACAGCCGCAGGCACTGCCCCTGCAGCTCCAACTGAAAGCTCTGTTAGAAATATCAAAATAGAGGACCTGCGCCATTTAGACTAGAATTTCTGCAGTTCTATTTTCTTTGTCAAGTCCCTAACTTGTCTTCCTCTAAAACAGCCCTAAAAAATTTCTAGAGAAACTGTACTAGCACAACAAAATATCAGTTCTAGCCCTCATCCCTCAGTCTCTTCATTATCCACCAGAATTCTGTTCCTGAATCTTGTGTGGGGACTCCATGTTTCATATACACCATCACTGAAAATGAGATACTTGAGGACTTTTTAACATAAGAGAGGAAGGCATAACAGGAACCAATGTCTGGAGGTTATAACCAGGCAAATTCAAATTAAAAATAAAAAAGTACTTTTTCTTTTTTTAAAAGAGGGTGATTAACCATTGTTACAAACTACCAAGGGAAGCAATTGAGTCTCCATTTTTTGGAGCCTTCAAACAGAGAACGTCTTTCCGGAAGATGTGCTTTAGTCAAAGAAGTTATTGGGCTCAATACAGGGGTAACTGAAATTCTATATAACACAGGCCACAAGAGGTCAGACTAGATGATCCAATGGCCCCTACTGACCTTAAAAGTCTATGAATATCAGCTATGCTGGGTCGATGTGACACACTTGAAATCCCTGCACCCAATCCTCTCTGGCTGCTGGAAGGGAGAAGGGACATTTATTCTTTGTTCCCAAGAGTCCCACAGCTACCATGAGAATGGGGATTCGCAGCACTCATCCCCAGCCTACTGTAATGAGATGCCTCTCCGCTACACTATTCCTCTCTCAGGCCTGGTCTACACTAAGAAGGGAGGGGTCGAACTAGGGTACGCAAATTCAGCTACGTGAATAGCGTAGCTGAATTCGAAGTACCCTAGTTCGAACTACTCAGCCGTCCAGACGCCGCGGGATCGAAGTCCGCGGCTCCAAGGTCGACTCCGCCACCGCCGTTTGCAGTGGTTGAGTTCCAGAGTCGACCGGAGCGCGCGGGGAGTTCGAACTATCGCGTCTAGATTAGATGCGATAGTTCGAACTCCGAGAAGTCGAACTCTCCGCGTTGACCCGCGCGGTAAGTGTAGACCTACCCTCAGTTTTCCTGCTGCTCAAGGAGTAAGTTTTTAGCTGCTGTTCACCCTGTTTTCATATACTTCCAAGCAAATGCACTCATAGTTATCCCAGGCTGCAGCAGAATGAAGCAACCCAATGAAGACTAAGAAAAATGAAAATGGACCACTATTCTGCAACTTGCAGAAACTGAGCTGCAGCTGTGGCATTGGAGCTGTCCGCCTGTAAACTTACAAAGACAGCACTGCATCAGTTATTATTTGTATAGTGGCATCAGTTATTATTTGTATAGTGGTAGCTCCATGCGAGTCAGCCCCATTGTGCTAGGCATTATACAAACATAACAAAAGCCAGTCCCTGCCACAAAGAAGGCTTTCTTCACAACCATAAAAGCAAGAAACTTCCAATCAAAGTTTAGAATCTGTGGAAGATGATGGACGTACTTGCCCAGGGTGAGCAGGAAGCTGTCCTGGCTAAGTGGATCCTTCCAACCGTGCTCTAAAACCAACAACATGTTTTGCAATCAACACAAGGGGTAAACATTTAATGTATTTTCAGGGCAAATGCAAAAGCTGAAGAGAAGGCTATACTGTGTTAAGCTGGCTCAACTGTAAGGTTGTCCATAAGGTTTCTTCTCCCCCTATCCCTCTTCCCCTTGTATTTGACATATTACAGAATTTGACATATTACAAATCTCATAATACAGATTTAACATTTTGCAGTTTTAGTAACCCTCAGTTAGGACACTGAGCACCAGTTTCATTTTCTCATGCCAAAAAAAGCCAATTTGCAAAGTTTAACTATATGAACATCTGGGTCTGTTTTAAAGCTCTGCAAAAGGTGTTATAGCTAAAGCTAAATGTTAAAGTTTCAAAAGAACCACATTTATGACAGTGAAGCTACTTATGCAAAATAAGTTGTATTACTTCTAGGAAGAGTTCCTTTTATTGTGTCTACAAATCTATTAATTACTTTCCATTTCTCACACTGGATAGGCCGCACCAGTAACTTACTTCAGACATTAGTGGATTTCAAGAGCAGCAGCTCTGGGTCCTATGTAATTCACACAGCCACAAATACAAAAGACCATAATCTCATTTAAGTAGTCAGTGAGGCAAATCCGACATCCTGCTGGGTGAGAACTAGATTGCCATATCCCTCAATATTCATTGAAACCTCTATGGACACTTTCTTTGGAAATTTTGGCTATCAGTGCTTAAATATCACGACGATAGGCACTATAGAAAAAAACAAAGATATTATTGCTTATTATGCTAAGTCTACACACTGAAAAGGTACACTGCAGTTGTAGTGTTTGCCCTCACTGTTCTTCTAGTGACGACCAAGCAACGCATGGGACATACATTAAAGAAGCTTTCTCGTAAGACAGCCATAGAGAAAATGGCATATTTTGTCAACCTAACTCTGCTTAGAGTGGCAGGTATGAAAATAACAGCATTATTTATTATGGTATTTTTGCTTAACCTAGTATATTCAGATACCAGCTCTAATCACAGCACCCAATACAGACTTTAATGACAAATTCACTTAAAGCCTTCATGTAGAGGGATGACCCATGAAAATGGCAGAACACGCAGCTATTTCCACAAAATATAACCACAAAATTCAGAACAGTATTAAAATTTAAACAATTTGGCAAACAAATGACATTTAAAAACACAATAAACAAATGACAGTTTTACCCATTTTCCATTTACAAGGTGGCACTATCTGCAGACCTCAGAGAGACCCGGTAATAGAGCCTGGATGTGGCAAGTTCCCAAAGTGTTCTCTCCCAGATAGTTCCTGCACCCTGAAGATAATGTTCTTTCCTAACTAGATATACTTTTGGTACAGCAGGCTCCAAATAATTTTCTACCAACTATCCTGGGATCTAGCAACATCTGGATATTTCTTGCTAACTGTGATTTAAACTAGCAGAAATGTATCACAGGAGCCATCGAGATCAACACATTCTCCTCTTTCATTACTGCCAAAACCAGCGGATCCAGAGCCAGGAGCGTCACTAATGCAACACTCAAGCCAAATCAGATCTTCCTCTGTTCATGTTTTTCCCCTCCTACTGAGCCTCTTCTTTCTAGTGTCAGCTGAGCATGTTCTCTGTTCTGTCTGTAGATCAAGCCAATGAATGCATTTCTTTTTAAAACAAAATTTTAAAGATACCTAGTAATTTGATTTCCTTTTCCAGAAAACGATGGCATGCAGCTCAAAAAAGTCCCCAGAGAAACATAATGGGAACTTATACACATAGAAAGCCAAATTTCTCAATCAACTCTAGAATGGAAGATGATGTTGAAATATTTCCCTTTGAGGTTTTCCAGGTATGCCTGAATCTGTCTCAGGTGACAAATTCAACAAAAATGGAAATGAAGCTCAATTTAATCATTAGCACTAAGACAGACTATTGACACATTTCAGATGAAAAAAAATCATGTTTACCACATCTTGTGGAACTGACATGCAGTAAATCCAAATGAAGCAAGTTCCACCCGTCAAGTGGACTAAGTAAAATTGGTTTTACTTTTCTGGACCAATAAAGAGGTATTACATTACGTAAGACAAGTTATGTGAGGGGGAATCCCTTTACCCTCAAATACATAGAGCTCTTCTGATAACTGTGTACACGGTGAAGAGAAAACAACACATGGAGATGGAGTATGAAATTCCACTTTCCCAGAAAGCAGTGTGTGAGGCAATTCATTTACAGAGTAACTTGGTGAAGGAGTGGAAGAGATGTCTTGGTGAAGAGTGAGGCTGCCACTCACGAGATGATTTGGAGGACGCATTAGACAATTCTGTTACATAGTAAGTTCTACTACAGGAGAACAAGATGTACTCGATTAGTGCAGCAAAACGTTTTGTGATTTAATTGTGTTAGTTAACTGGATTTTGGCAGGGTCAGAATGGCACAAAAGTCCAAGAGTCAACATTAGAATACTGTGGGTATTTATCTATAGGAAGAGGGATTATCACTCACCAGAAGAAAACTAAAGGGAACAGAAAGAAATTATGTAAATTAGAAATGTTAAAGAACTAGAGAGAGTTGTCTTGTTTGTCTTTCCTCTTCCCCCTGAAAGTACTGGACAGAATGTATTCACTACTGCTCCATCCCAAGGACTGGTCTAAACACGTCTGCACCACTTTAAATAAATCAATTAAAGCAATTTAGTAGAATTATCCACACAGAGACTTGCACCAGTCTAATAAAAATGGTTACAGTTTATTTAGCTAGATCAACATTAGCCATTTTTATTCCAAAATGAGTGTCTACAGACTTGGACTGCAATAACTAAATCTGTTAATTCACACCGAAATAAAGTCTGCATGTAACTCATCCTTAAGTGATCCAAGCAACATGGCTTACGCATCCAATTCTTGGAAGACTTTAACAGCCAAATATTTCTCAATGCCAGAAAAGTTTCCTTTGTTCAGTTTTATGCAATTACTCCTAGTTATACCCCTCTGGTGCCATTCTCTCATTCCCTAGTATTACTAGTCTCCCAATTTGATATTTGGTAAGACAAAATACAGCAAAAAGATTCTGGTTGCAGAGACCACACCCCACTCTATTGTGTCACAATTCTGGACCTTTTCTGTAAGGCAGTGGTTTTCAACCTGTGGTCTGCAGACCCCTGGGGGTCCACATACTATGTCTAAAGGGTACACAAAAGGTGGTTGTTCCCATAGAACAGTGGTTTTCAACCTGTGGTCCACAGACTATGTTTAAGATTTCAAAAATGGGTCCGCACCACCATCTGAAATTTTTTAGGGGTCCACAAATGAAAAAAGGTTGAAAACCACTGCTGTAAGGGATTACAGACCTGATGGCCTATTTGTTTGACAACAACAGGAAAGAGCTGTGCAGGAGCTACACAAGTTATATTTAATGGTAAGTGTGACTGTGAGGTTAAAAGACTGAGGCTATGTCTACACTAGAGAGACTCTCCCATCAACATAATTAATCCACCCCCAACAAGGGGCATTCTCCTACTGACATAGTGCTGTGCACACAACCACTTATGCTGGCATAATTTATGTCACTCAGGGGGTGGAATATTCACATCCCTGGGTGACAAATTTTGCAGACATAAGTGGCAGTGTAGACCTAGCCTGACATTCATCAAGGTGTGTTAGAGAAGAGCTGATTAGATCTATAGGCTTGGGAGCTAAGTGTATCATTCACCAGAAAATGAAGAGGATAAGAGCAGTAGCTGGAGAAGGTATTGGCCGGAAAACAGAGGGTATTGGCATCACTCACTGTCTTTGGGGTTGTGTCACATACCCCCCGTTCTCCACACACCCCAACCATATACCCCCCATGCCTTCTAGAAGTAGGTGTATATTAGTGTAACCAACCAACCAGGTGCAGAACAGCTTGAACGAAGACGGGGTGTTAATGGGGGCATGTACATAGGATGTTAGTCAGTAACTAGAGAAAGGGTGAGGGGTAGGGGCCCCGGCCACTCCCTGTGGGAAGAGCTGGAGGTGGCACCGGGACCCAGGGCTAATGCTGCTGGCCAGCACTGGGGTGAAAGGCTCCCTGGCTGTCCTGCAGGGAGGAAGGGGAGTTGGGCGCTGGGGTCAGAGTGCACAGGGGATCCGTGAGTCCCGGGGCAGGGCCTTTATCAGCCGCCGGGGCTGGCCGGGGGGAGGCAGCGCAAGGTCAATGAGACCCCGGGGACTGGCTCGGTGCCCGGGTGGGGGGCGGGCCAGGCTCGGTGCCCTGGGGCGGGGGGGTCTCTCACCAGAAGAAGGTGTTGGTACCGTCGTCGTACACCTCGGACTCGGTGCTGCGGCGGAGCCCGGGGGCGGCGCTGTCGGGGGCCGCGGGCGGCGAGTCTCCGCGGGAGCCCGGGGGCGCCTCCATCACCCCGCCGTCGGGCTGCTCCTCCAGGGCGGCCTTGCTCAGCGCCCCGCCGTGGCTCCTCCTCTCCCCGCGCCGCATGGCGTCCCCCGGCCGGCGGGGCTCAGGCGGCTCCGCGCTCGCCCCCGCTCGGCTCGGCCGGCCCCATCGGCCCGCACCACCTCACAAGGGGCGCCCCCTCGCGACCCTGCGCACGTAGGTCACCACCCGCCGCTACGTGCGTTTTGCGTCAGCCCCTCCTCCCGCGAAGCGATTGTTCTCACTGCGCGTGCGCAGTCCAGGAGGGTTGGGGCCTGGGTCGCCAAGTGGGGCCCGTGCGCCTCCGTTCTCTGTCCTGGGTGGAGGCCACAACAGGGTCGCCTGCGCACGCGGCTCTGACTGGACCCTCTCCTGATTGGGTGTTTGGTTGGGGGCGGGGCGCATTTTTCTGGGGCGTGGCTCTGGTTGGCGCGGGCCCGCTGCAGCTGCGCCCCCGAGGCAGAGGGAGGGTGCACTATACCAAGGCCTGGCAGGGGATGCTCCGCTCCGCTCCGCTCCGCTCCATGGCTGGCTGCCATCTGGCTCCCCCCCAGGCCTCTCCATTGTAAACCCCATTAGTCCCCCTGGACCTGCCTGGGTCACCTGTGCAGGGTGGCTCTGGCCCGTCCTGACCCAGCCCTGGTCTGTGGACCATATGCACCGCCTGGGCCCACGGCCTGAGACTGATTCAGGCAGGAGATGTAAAAAACTGGGGGAATTCCTCCTCCCTTCCCAAGTCATTGATTCTGATGCCAGTGATTTGCAATGACAAAAGGGAGGGGGCACCAAATCAGTGCTGAGGAGGCAGCGGTTCAGGACAGGAGGAGGAGAAAAGCATATCTAATTGAAATGCAGGAGGAATTTACTCAAGATTTTAATTTGGCCAGGCCACTGTAGTTAATATCCCTGTGTTGTCAAACAGGTCATAGCTCTTTGGGGAATACAAGTTTAGCTTGTAAAATCGCAGAAGATCTCAAGCTGCAGGCCAGTGTATCTGTTGTGAGGGATGAAATGATGCATGTATTTCAGACAGAAGAGTCTACTCTGAAGCATTAATGAGGGCTATTGTGTATTCTGGTTTGTAAAAACAACAAAAAGCAGCTGTGATGGTATTTTGCACAGTTACCAGCGGTTTTAATTTGCACGTGAGACAGCCTAATCAGTACTA
Source organism: Mauremys reevesii (assembly GCF_016161935.1). NCBI lineage: Eukaryota > Metazoa > Chordata > Testudines > Geoemydidae > Mauremys > Mauremys reevesii. The sequence continues at coordinate 115,241,022 of NC_052626.1, forward strand.
GGCCAACACAGTTGCTTTAGTGACACCATTTTGGGCATACACCAGGGGTCTCAAACATGCGGCCCGCGGAGCTCTTCCCTGCGGCCCGCGGAGCTCCCCAGGGCCGCCCAGAGGGGGGGGCAAAAGGGGCAATTTGCCCCGAGCCCCGGGCTCCGCAGGGGCCCCAAGAGAAAAGCGGAGGCTCCCGCCTCCGCCCCTCTCCTGGAGCCTCAGCGCATCAAGCGCCGAGTCTCCGCCGGGGCCTCTGAGCCCCGCCCCGCTCAGAGCCGCGTGGGGAGGGGGCGGGGCTGGGAGCTCCAACGGGGCCTGAGCTGCCGGGGCCGGGCCGGGGCCTGGGTGGGAAGCGGGACCCGCCGGGGCCGGGGCCGGGCCGGGCCGGGCCGTGGGGAAGGGAAGCGAGACCGCCGGGCCGGGCCGTGGGGGAAGGGAAGCGGGATCCGCCGGGCCGGGCCGGGGTGGGGAGGAAGGGACCCGCCGGGCCGGGCCGGGCCGGGGAAGGGAAGCGAGACCCGCCAGGGCTGGGCCGATCCGGGGTGGGGAGGGAAGCGGGACCCGCCGGGCCGGGCCGGGGAAGGGAAGCGAGACCGCCGGGCCGGGGTGGGGAGGGAAGCGAGACCCGCCGGGCCGGGTGGGAAGCGGGACCGGCCGGGTGGGGAAAAGAGGGACCCGCCGCCGCCGAGCGCAGCCGGGTCGGCGGCAGGGGGCCCCTTCTGTTCCGGGACCCGCCGCCTAAGTGCCCCAAAGACCCGCGGCGGGGACCCCTCCCCCGCCGCAGGTCTTCGGGGCACTTTTGCGGCGGGTCCCGGAACGGAAGGGGCCCCCCGCCACCGAAGACCCCGGGCCCCCGGAATCCTCTGGGCGGCCCTGGAGCTTCCCCAGTTACTTCCTGTCACCGCCAAACTCCCCTCCCCCCCTCCCCGAGTTATTTTCTGTTACTAAGCTCCCCGCGCGCTGCTCCCCAATGTTTGGGGCCGGGTCTCTCCCCTGGCCCCACCTGCCACCCCCACGCACCTCCCCCCAGTGTCTCCCGGCCCCCACTTGCTGCCCCCTCACCGCCCGGGAGCCTGCCCGGGAGCTCACGCTGACTCCACTCCTCTGCTATGCCAGCTTCCGGCATCACCTGCTGCCGCAGGGTCCTAGAGCCCCCCTTCACTAGGGTCAGGGCACGCTGCCCTTCCCCTGCCCTTCTGCCCTAGTCCTGAGACAGAGACAGGGCAGGGGCGGGGCCTCATGGAAGGATTGGGGGTGGGGCCAGGGGAAGCAAGGGGGCGTGTCAGTGATGCGGCCCTCGGGCCAATGCATTAGTCCTCATGCGGCCCTCGGGGTCATTTGAGTTTGAGACCCCTGAGCTAAATCAATATACTCCAAGTGAGGATTAAGCCCTCTGTGTTTATATCAAGAGGCAGGGCCTATTCCCACTTCCATTAAAATCAACAGAAATGGTCATTGGCCTCAGTGAGCAGAATCAGGCCCTTAATGAGAACATTAACAAAAGAAAGGAAAAGACTCCTGCTTCTCTGAAACAGAACTGCTCCTGTTGCACTATCATTGGAGCACACTAGATGGCGATGTAAGACAGTCCCTTATATTGGGGCTAACACTTTTTATTGTTAGGGTCTAAATTTGTGGCCAGGTTCCTCATTCACGCTTTTCTAATTGGATTTTCGCTAACTGCTAAGGAACACTAAGAATAACATGCCCAAGAAATTTTAGACTCACAGCAGTAGTTTGACATCATTAAGTGAAGTTGCTTCTGTTCCATCCACTTTGTGCCACTCAGACAGAGGCAGTATCTTGCCCTGTCTGGCTGGCTGACAATTCTTCCCATGTAAGAGAGCTCTCAGCTGGCATAAAGTGGTGTAGCTGGCTTCTGTACCAACTGCTCCAATGCGCACACACACATGGGCAAAGGATGTGGAGGAGGCCATGCCTGCACTACACCAGTTCCCATGGGGTGTAAGCTGCTAGACAGACCTTAGCCAGTTGGTGTGAACTACAGTAGCCCCTACATGTCTCTAACTTATTACTTCTGGGGGGATTCTATGCCATTGTGCATGCACAGAATTTATTTTCCTCACAGAAAAATGATTTTCTGATGGAGAAGCAAAGGGAATCCACAAAAGCAGTCATGCGACTCTCCCCAGAAGTATGTTTTGGGTGCCCAGGGCAGCCAGCAGAGAGGTAAATCACTGTGGAGCATGGGTGGGACTGGGGAAGACATGGCTGGTGGCTCCTACCCTGCACCGGGCTCAGCTGCTAGTCCCGGCTGGGCTGGGGAGGACAAGATTTCCTCTTCCCATGCATGGCCTCTGCGGCCAGGTCTGACACCCTACCCCCCACCGCAGATTTCTCCCCCTGGCTGTCATTCATTCATTCATTCATTCATTCATGCCCGTCACCCCAACCGGGGTATGGGCCGCCAACCACAGATCTCCATAGTCTTCTATCCTGGGCCATTCGCTCTAGCTGGTTCCAGGTATAGCCCATTTTTTTGCTATCAACCTGAAGGTCGCGTCACCAGGTATTTCTTGGGCGGCCTCTTTTCCGCTTGCCTTGGGGGTTCCACTGCAGTGCCTGTCTGCTGATGTTGGTTGGCTGCTTGCGTAGTGTATGTCCTATCCAGCCCCACCTTCTCCTTCTAATTTCTTCCTCTGCTGGGAGTTGATGGGTCCTCTCCAAGAGGTGGATGTTACTGATGGTGTCTGGCCAGCGGATCTGGAGAATCCTTCTGAGGCAGCTATTAATGAAGGTCTGGATCTTCCTGGTGGTTGTTTTGGTTGTCCTCCAGGTTTCAGCTCCATACAGTAAGACTGATTTCACGTTGGAGTTGAACAGTCGAATCTTTATTGCCAAAGACAGCTCTCTGGAGCTCCAGATGTTCTTGAGCTGTAAGAAGGCTGCTCTTGCCTTACCAATCCTTACTTTGATGTCTGCGTCTGTGCCACCCTGCTGGTCGATGATGCTACCTAGGTAGGTGAAGGACTGCACTTCTTCCAGGGGGCTGTCATGCCGGCTGGCGATACCCAGGTACTCTTGTGGATCCGCTTGTGAGGAAAGATGCTGCCTCCTATGACCAGGTTGTTAAGTGCACACAGATCCACAAATCTCTCTCCATTCTCACTCATCTCTCCCAGAGCATGGGTCCCCATGACTTGTTCGTATCCTGTGTTATCAGGTCCAATTTTGGCATTAAAGTCTCCCATAAGGATGGTAATGTCTTTGTCTGGGAGAGTCTCTAATATTTTCTGGAGTCTGTTGTAAAAGTGGTCTTTGTCCTCCTCTTCACTGTCATTGGTTGGAGCGTAGCACTGAACAACATTCATCTTTATCCTCTTCATTTTAGTTCTGAAGGATGCTGTGATGATCCTGGGACCATGTGCCTCTGTAGTAGGCGATACCACGGAAGATTTTGTTACGGCTTAGCTCAGGCAATTCCGCTTTCTCAGCCTCCGGTTATTGTAGGACACAGCATGCTGGCTTTGACCTGCTGTAGCCGGCTGGGACTGCTGTGTGGTAAGTCCCTGGCTGTTGGCCAGGGAGGCAGCCCCGGAGGGCGGAGAGTGTCTATTGCATTATGTATGAGCTGATATGCTGCTGTTTGTATAAAATGAGCATGCTTTGTGTTTGTTTTAGGACTTCACCCCAGGCCGAGCTGCAGGGCGCTGGGTCCCCGTCTCAGTGACAGCAACGCTTGGGGTCCTCGTTGCAGATGTGTCACTTTACCTTCATTAAAGCCAATTACTCTCAGTGTGGAGTCGGTCTCGTTCTTGCAGAGTACCTCGGACCCTTTTGGGCAATAACAAATGGCGCAGCGAGCAGGGTACTCTGGAAGACGATGCCGCTTTGGCAGAAGGTAGGGGAGGTAGGGAAGCCGTTGCTGTCCCTACAGCGCATACCGGGGTGGCCCCAGACGGAACGCTGGGGGTCGGTAGCGCGGACCTTGGCAGGCTGGGCGGCTCCAGCCAACTGGCCGGGATTCCAGCAGGCAGCTGGGGTTACGTCTGAGCAGCTGCTTGAGAGCTTACAGCGGTTGCGGGCGAACCGGCAGTCTGGGACGGAGCGGCGGGCGATGGGGGAGCTAGGGTGGCTCCTCCTAACCACCCTTTGGGCCCAGGACGAGGAGGTGCTCCGCTGGCAGCGGGCCCTGGACGGGAAGGCGTTGGAGTGTACGGCACAGGCAGAGGCCCGTGCCGGTGCCCCGGGGGTCGTTCGGACATACAAGCGAGTGAGTTGTTTCGGCAGGGGCCTGGAGAAGGCAGTCTACGCTGACTGGTCCGAGTCTGGGACAGTGCCGGGAACACCGTTATACTTCTCCGGTATGAGCTGCATCAGCTGGGTGTCCTGACACAGGATGCGCAGGTTAAGGCAGCCGAGGGGAGGAAAAAGAACACAGTTAACTGAAGAAAGTTAAAGATAAGAGACTAGCCCCAGTCAAGGACATCACTTGCAGCTGAGACTTGGCGGACAACCAAAAGAAAGGAGGGGGGCTTGACTGTGCTCAAGCCGCTGGGATGGCTGTAAAACCCGGCCAGACACTACCGGAATGTGTTAGATTCCTTTTGTTATGGGTAGAGAAACACTACAAAAAAAAAGGGGAGGAGGGCAAGGTGGAGGGCTGGTTAACCTCTCCCTTGTCCACTGGCAGCCCCCATTGTGTCATTGGATTCTTTTGAAAGAAGCAAAACCATTACAGGGTGATGTGCTGCTTACCCCCGAAGAGACTGGAGCTGAACCACGACTGTGTTGGGAAAGAAGGGGCAGACCTAGAGAAAAACCCACGCCATCGAAATGACTGGAGCCTCAATCCAGGACTTCCTGACCAGGAAGGATATTGAGAACTGACCCTGGTGAAGAAACGAAGAATTGTACACAGGCAGGAAGAAATTTGGGACTCCTGCTGGAAAATGTGGTATTACTTGGATTTTGGGATTTATTCTACAGGCTGCGCCCTGTGTTTTGGATAAAAATTTTAGCATGTATTGCTCCCCCCCTAATTGGATTGTATATGATATTACCCCCCCCCATTACTAACCCCAGCATGTGGACCGGTTGGATTGGGGGGTGAGGGCTCTCATATACCGAACCCCTGCCAGGTTCATGGGGAGGATGATTGTGGATGTTGTAATTAAAGTTATATGCATGAGAATGTAGCCCCCACGGTGGGAAAGTACAGGTAATTGCTTGCAGTAGAGATTAGAAGGGTGGGGGCTGGTTAAGGAGTACACCCTCCTAGCTAAATTGATAGTGGGATAAGTTGATATTCATGAAAGGAACGCTTTAGCAAGAGGAAAAAAGGATCGGGCCCAAGCGGCCAGGCTACAGACAACAGCTTGGGAATTTCAAATATTCAGGGGGATACTTGGAATGGTGATTTAGTTGAAGAATGTATATAGTGCTATGTACTTGTAATTGTATTAGGCTTAAGAGCATATAAGTGGTGATGTTTTTCTGTAGTGTTAAAAAGTAAGAGTTAATAGTAAGAACTCTTAAGCTGTGAATAGCTTTGAATTTAGAAGTAAGCCAGGATGCAATTGTATTGTTGTAAATGATTTAATTGATGTAATTTTCCTTTTTTTTGCTTGATAGTAATAAGGGTATTTGTATATTGTATGTAATGATTGCTTGCCCAGTAGGGGTAGTTTTGTTTTTGTTTTTTAGATATTAAGAAAATTGGTGTTAGCTGCATAGCATTTAATGTACCATGTATTTATTTATAGAGGTTACATTTATGTTTTATGTTTTATGTTTGTTTGTGATATGTGTTTTGGCCAAAATTGTTGTGGTGTTGTTGAGATGTTTATGTGGTTTATGTTGTGTTTTCTGCTGTGAATCCCCCCCCCCCCTCAGTGTCAGTTTGATCACCTGACACATGAGGGATGGATTGGTAACAGAAATTTGTCACAGTTTGGTGAGCAATTATGGACGGGGGAGCTCTGCAGAATTTACACCATTTATCTGTTTTACCCTTGTTATATTTATGTTTGTTTTGTTTGATATTGTTGGTGTTATATGTTAAGAATTGCATGATTAAAGGTGAGCTTTAATAGATTTAGGAAATACTATTTGGTTTTGATGCACTATTTAGCTTTGGCTCTGTTTTGTTTAACCGGTTACTGTTGTTTTTTCTGCTCTGTTCATTTGGGTATTGGGGGTGTGAGCGGAACTGAACTTCTCGTTTGTAATTCCTCAGGGTGGAAGCCATGTGTGCGATGAAGCTCTGAGGTTGTCCTGAGATTTTACAGTCCCGCCCCCCCCTCCCCATAGCAGATAATGTAATGGAAGTAGGAAAAATCTGGCTTAGACTGTAATTTTCTCTGCTCTTTGTGTAATTTTTTGTTTTGTTTAAGCGCAAGCAGACAAATGGGAATGCTGGTGCTTGTATTGCTAGATTAGCTCAAGGTTATGCTGCTGTTGTGGTACCGGAGCGCTTGAGAAAGCGAGGGGAGGATTGTAGTAGGTGATACCACGGAAGATTTTGTTACGGCTTAGCTCAGGCAATTCCGCTTTCTCAGCCTCCGGTTATTGTAGGACACAGCATGCTGGCTTTGACCTGCTGTAGCCGGCTGGGACTACTGTGTGGTAAGTCCCTGGCTGTTGGCCAGGGAGGCAGCCCCGGAGGGCGGAGAGTGTCTATTGCATTATGTATGAGCTGATATGCTGCTGTTTGTATAAAATGAGCATGGTTTGTGTTTGTTTTAGGACTTCACCCCAGGCCGAGCTGCAGGGCGCTGGGTCCCCGTCTCAGTGACAGCAACGCTTGGGGTCCCCGTTGCAGATGTGTCACTTTACCTTCATTAAAGCCAATTACTCTCAGTGTGGAGTCGGTCTCGTTCTTGCAGAGTACCTCGGACCCTTTTGGGCAATAACAGCCTCCCAACCAATCAGTGCTCTCTGTGCCTGCTTGGACAACATGAAGCCTACTCCCTGTGTGTGGTGTGCGTCGCTCTCTTCATGTCCTGAATACAGCAACAGCTCTCCTGTCAACAGTCGTCTCTGTCCAGCTTGCGTCCATCTTGTCTCACTAATGCCTAGTAGGGTCAGGTTGTTGCTCCTCATCTCTGCTGCAACCTGCACCGTCTTTCCTGACTCGTACATGGTCCTCACATTCCATGTGTCGATGGTAATCCTCCTGGCTGCAAGAAGGGTGATCGGCTTAGTGGCTTCCTCGCGGCTTTCACCACCCAGCGTCATGCATCTTCGAGTTGAAGACCCTTCTTTTTCTAGGCTAAAAGTCTCTGTTAACTCTATTGTTGGCGTTTCTGTAGCAAGCTGATTTTTACAGGGTGGAGTTGCTAGCCCCACGCCCAACCCTCCTCCTTTACCCTGACTTGGGACAGGCAGATGGCCCCAAAGGACCTCTCTGGTCCCAGACAGTCCTTCAGTGAGAGTTCCAATGCCCGAGATGATGGGGCGTCCAGGATTGCCAGGTTTGTGGATCTTGGGTGGTAGATAGAATAACCCTGGTCGGGGCTCTAAGGGTACGTTGATTTGTTCTGGTGTTAGTGTAGGGAGTGTCCTGAGTAGATGGTGCAGTTTCTTAGTGTATTCCTCAGTGGGATCTGAGGGAAGTAGCCTGTAAAATTTGGTATTGGAGAGTTGTCTGGTGGCCTCCTTTTGGTAGTCAGACCTGTTCATGATGACAACAGCACCTCCTTTATCAGCCTCTTTGATTATAATGTCAGGATGGTTTCTGAGGCTGCACGTTCTTGCAGAACGCAATGCCATCCACAGCCTCAGAAACCATCCTCAGAATGGCAATATACAAAAACCTGTAGGAGAACACTTCAACCTCCCTGGCCACACAATAGCAGATCTTAAGGTGGCCATCCTCCAGCAAAAAAACTTTAGGACCAGACTTCTAAGAGAAACTGCTGAGCTTCAGTTCATTTGCAAATTTGACACCATCAGTTTAGGATTAAACAAAGACTCTGAATAGCTTGCCAACTACAGAACCAGTTTCTCCTCCCTTGGTTTTCACACCTCTACTGCTAGAACAGGGCCTCATCCTCCCTGATTGATCTAACCTCGTTATCTCTAGCTTGCTTCTTGCTTGCTTATATTTACCTGCCCCTGGAAATTTCCACTCTTGCATCCGACGAAGTGGGCATTCACCCACGAAAGCTCATGCTGCAAAACGTCTGTTAGTCTATAAGGTGCCACAGGATTCTTTGCTGCTTTTACAGAACCAGACTAACATGGCTACCTCTCTGATACTTATCCCAGTAAAGAAACAGTCACTGCAAATCATGTTAGGGATAATAGAATCCTAACAGTGTAACCACTGCACTTCACTCCCATGCAAGGCAGCAAACATTACTGTTGGCTTTCAGCCTCAAATTCTTCCCTCAAGGCATCCCTAATCCTTGTAGCCCTGTGCTGGGCCTCTCTAGTAGCCCTGCTCTCTGGCTGTGCAAATTCAGCCTCCAGGACTTGAACCTCGGTGGTCCATGCCTGACTGAATGTTTCACCCTTCCCTTCACAAATATTATGGAGGGTACAGCATGCGGATATAACCGCGGGGATGCTGCTTTCCCCCAAGTCTAGCTTCCCATACAGGGACCTCCAGCGGGCTTTTAAATGCCCAAAAGCACACTCCACAGTCATTCGGCACCGGCTCAGCCTGTAGTTGAACCAGTCCTTGCTCCTGTCAAGCTTCCCTGTATAGGGTTTCATGAGCCAAGGCAGTAACGGGTATGCGGGGTCTCCAAGGATCACAATGGGCATTTCAACGTCCCCTACTGTGATCTTCCTGTCTGGGAAATAAGTCCCTGCCTGCATCTTCCTGAACAGGCCACTGTTCTGAAAGATGCGTGCATCATGCACCTTTCCAGGCCAGCCTATGTAAATGTCAATGAAACACCCACGGTGATCCACAAGCGCCTGGAGAACCATAGAGAAATACCCCTTCCGATTAACGTACTCTGATGCTAGGTGGGGGGTGGGGGTGCCAGAATCGGAATATGCGTCCCATCTATCGCCCCTCCACAGTTAGGGAAACCCATTTGTGCAAAGCCATCCACAATGTCCTGCACGTTCCCCAGAATCACGGTCCTTCTTAGCAGGAAGCGATTAATTGCCCTGCAAACTTGCATCAATACGATTCCAACGGTCGACTTTCCCACTCCAAACTGGTTCCCAACCGACCGGTAGCTGTCTGGAGTTGCCAGCTTCCAGATTACAATAGCCACCCGCTTTTCCACCATCAGGGCAGCTCTCAATCTCGTGTCCTTGCGCCGCAGGGTGGGGGCGAGCTCAGCACACAGTCCCATGAAAGTGGCTTTTCTCATACGAAAGTTCTGCAGCCACTGCTCGTCATCCCAGACTTCCATGACGATGTGATCCCACCACTCAGTGCTTGTTTCCCGAGCCCAAAAGCGGCGTTCAACGGTGCTGAGCATTTCCGTGAATGCCACAAGTACTGTAGTATCACACGTGGCAGGCAACTCTATATCATCGTCGGACTCCTCACTGTCACTTTGGAGCTGAAGGAAGAGCTCAACTGCCAAACGTGTTGTGCTGGCGACACTCATCAGCACAGTCCTCAGCAGCTTGGCCTCCATTTACCACAGAAATCGCGATTCACAGACAGAGAGTAAAAAACAGAAAGAGACTCACAATGGCGCCAAACGTGGCTGGAAAAACTGTGAATGCTGGGATGCGAAGCGATGCACCACGGGGCGTTGGGACAGGAAGCGGAATGACTCGCACCCTTCCGTCCCCTTCCCACAATGCACAGCGCCAAAATGGGACGAGGTGCTCTGTGGGATAGCTGCCCACAATGCACCTCTCCATACAGCGCTGCAAATGCTGCAAGTGTGGCCACACTGCAGCGCTGGTAGCTGTCAGTGTGGCCACATACCAGCGCTGTCCCTACACAGCTGCACGACCAGCGCTGTAACTCCCAGCGCTGCAACTTGCAAGTGTAGCCAAGCCCTTAAATAAAAAATAACATACACCTCAGTCTAAGCTTCCTCCTGGGCTTGGCGGGTTCTGGGGCTATCCCAGCAATTCTCACCCTTTTGTTCTCTGCATCACAGAGATGGGTTTTGAACTCTTTTGGCTTGGAACTACTGTAATAGGCATTCACCTGGTCTGGCAGACAGGCTGAGTTAGCAGAATAGTTTTGCATCTCTGACATGGTGCTAACCACAAGAGCTATAACCCAAGGATCAGGTTGAACAGCTATCCAGTATAATATTTCCACCCCTATATATGTGAATGTGCATGTGTGAATGAGAATTATGTGAACTAGTAGGTGGCCAGAGTGAGATAAGTCTTCCAAAAACCACCATCCCCTGACTCCCTGGTCCCCTACAAGGCTTTCAGGCCCTCTCTGCCACCCAATCACCACCCTGTATTTCAGATGGCACACCTTGCACACAGTGCCATACACTCTAAATACTCAAAATATTTTTTCGGGAACGTGGGCAGAGCATTTCCAGGGAAATGCACTTAATATTAAGTCTGTACAGCTCGTGGTGACATCTCCTTCCATGGGGATGAGAAAGTGCTTTGTTGAAAACAAATGAAGAGATTTCCTTGTCCCTTTTTCCCCCTTCTAGGAAATCTCATACCTCCACCCTTCCACAATGTATTGGGTTTGTCAGCAGGAGTGGATGAAGGCGGGTCTGGGCCCTCTGCTGGGAGGGGGCCAATGGACTAATAAAGTTGGTTACAAGAATCATTGGGGGTAGGGGCAGCTGTTGGTAAAGAGAAGGGAGCAGGAGGCAGGATTGGCAGGAGAGTGAATCAGGAGTGCCAGAAGCATCTCAGCAAGTGTGGTAGCTTTGATTTGATGGCAGCCTTCTGGTTGGTTTTGATCCGAGTTCCATTTAAACTTAAACCGTAACTGCTTTTCACAGGCTAGAGGGGGAAAGTTTTGTGGGAGCCTCTGGTTAAAATATTGGCAGCATGTCACTGTTCACTTATGATTTAAAGTCACTGATAACTATTGCTTTAAAATGCCCCATATAGCATATCAAATAAAATCTGAAATAATACAGCAGGAAGCAGCCAGATTCTTAGCCTGGCCATGTGACGGTGATCAGAGCTTCAGTCAGAGACATGGAGGACAGCAGGAGATGTCCACAGCTTTGAAATTCTGTAATTTTTCACATTACACAAAAAGTCCATTAAAAAAACTACAAAGCCAGATTCTCAACTGGCATCAATCAGCAAAAGTCCACTGAGTTCAATGGGGACTACACTGACTTAAACCAGCGGAGGATTGGGCCCACCCAACACACTTTAAAAGAGCTGTGGAAGTCTACTGCTGTTCCCAGTGTCCCTAGCTGCAGCTCTGATTTTTCTGGCCGGACGCATGCCAATGGACTGCAGGCCTGGGATTTGCCCAGCTCCCCAGTCCTACTGATGGAGCGTCAGGACCATTTTTGACATGTTGTTTTATTGTTTCCTTCTTTTCCCCGACTCAGTGAACTTGTCTACAATCATTGGACAGGAATAAAAATCATTTCCTTTAAGCAGGGGACATTTGAAGCCAGTTCAAATCCTCCAATTACCGCTTATCCCTTTCCCTTCTTACCTCCAGGGCCTGGCCCACCATTCCTTCCCCTCCGTGGTTCCTGGAGAATGAGAGGAAGGTTTCTGAGGCTTTGCTGGAGCAGCTCAGACCGCCTACTGCTGGCTAGAGCAGTGGAATGGAGAAAGGGGCAGTGGGGGGCCCAGAGAGAATCAGGACCAAAGCTGGCCTTTGCAACCTACCTTCAGGGGAGGTCCCCAAAGCATCCCATTTGCAGGAAAGTCCCAAGTTTAACATGGCACCATAGGTCTGCTGCTGTCCAAGTCTGCTAATGAAGAAGGGAGGGGAAGAAAAAGCCAGGAGGACTGAGTCCCTCCAAGGATAATTGAGAGAGGAGGGAGGGTAAGCGAGAGTGTTTGGTGGAGTGGGGGGTGTGTGTGGCAAGAATGATTAAGAGGGTGGGGCCAGAAGATGGAATGATGGGTGGGAAGAAGTGGAGGTTAGGTAATAGGTAATAATTGGAGATATACCAATCTCCTAGAACTGGAAGGGACCTCAAAAGGTCATTGAGTCCAGCCCCCTGCCTTCACTAGCAGGACCAATTTTTGCCCTAGATCCCTAAGTGGCCTCCTCAAGGATTGACCTCACAACCCTCAGTTTAGCAGGCCAATGCTCAAACCACTGAGCTATCCCTCCCCTCTCTGAATGATGGCTGAGGAGGATGGAGAGTGAGTGAGGGGACAGGTTAGAGGAAAGACTGAATGAGGAATTGATGGTGTGAGAAAGGGAGAGAGGGATGGGACAGATGAGCAAGTGTGGGAAGGGAAAAGAGACTGGAGGAGGAGAGACAGAGGGTCCAACCCAATTCCCTCTAAGGACAATGGAAAGACTCCCTTTAGGAGTTGGATTAGACCTTGAAAGAGCATGGGTGAAAATGGGGAAGACCTATAGACTGTGAGCTCATTGGGGCAGGGACCTTCCTTTAGTTCTGTGTTTGTGCAGTGCCTGGCACAATGGGGTCCTGGTCCATGACACTGCAGAACAAATACATAACAAAATACCAATACACCTCTACCTTGCTATAACGCTGTCCTCAGGAGCCAAGAAATCTTACTGCGTTATAGGTGAAACCGCCTTATATCGAACTTGCTTTGAGTCACCTGAGTGTGCAGCCCCCCCCCCAGCCCCCGGAGCACTGCTTTACCGCATTATATCCGAATTCGTGTTATATCAGGGTAGAGGTGTACTAATACATAATCTGCAGGCACAGAAAGAAAGGCCAGGGTAAGGGGTGAGATGGAGGGAAAGAACAGGGAAGTCCGAACCATTATTACCTGTTAGAGAAACGTGTGAGTCTGGAGAAGAGAAGACTGAGAGGGGGCATAACAGTTTTCAAGTACAGGAAAGGTTGTTACAAGGAGGAGGGAGAAAAATTGTTCTTAACCTCTGAGGATAGGACAAGAAGCAATGGGCTTAAATTGCAGCAAGGGCAGTTTAGATCAGACATTAGGAAAAACTTCCTAACTGTCAGGGTGGTTAGGCACTGGAATAAATTGCCTAGGGAGGTTGTGGAGTCTCCATCATTGGAGGTTTTTAAGAACAGGTTGGACAAACACTCGTCAGGGACAGTCTTTCTAGGTAATACTAGTCCTGTCTTGAGTGCTGGGGACTGAACCAGGTCACCTATCGAGGTCCCTTCCAGTCCTACACTTCTCTGATTCCCTGAATGAGGGAAAACAGCCGCTGAAAACCCAGAGGAAGAGCTACAGCAAGGCCTAGGGAAAGAAGGAAGCAGGGGAAGAGCACAGGGCGGGCGACAGAGGAAAGGAGGAAGCCAAGGGCTGGGGCCTAGGAGGCTTAAGGCAGAATGGTAGCTACTAATCCAATCCAAGAGGAACAAAACGGGACAAGCTGGAATGGAGGGGATGAGGGCAGGGGCAGCTCTAGACATTTCGCTGCCCCAAGCACGGCAGCATGCCGCGGGAGGCGCTCTGCCGGTCGCCGGTCCCGCAGCTCCGGTGGACCTCCCGCAGGTGTGCCTGCGGAGGGTCTGCTGGTCCCGCAGCTTCGGTGGACCTCCTGTAGGACCTCCACCGGAGCCGCGGGACCAGCGGACCCTCCGCAGACATGCTGCCAAAGGCTGACTGCCTGCCTGCCGCCCTCCTGGCGACTGGCAGAGCGCCCCCCCCCCGCGGCATGCCACCCCAAGCACGCGCTTGGCATGCTGGGAACGGGAGCCGCCCCTGGATGAGGGCCGCGCTCCTCTGGCCAGTGCCAACCTTTCATGACAGCGGGGCCAACCTTCAGCTAGCCTGGCCACTGACTGGGTGCCCAACTTGAGAGGCATGGGGGAAATCCTGGCCCCATGGAAATCAATGGCAAAACGCTCCTTGACCTCAGCTGGACTAGGGTTTGACGCCTGGAGTCAGGTTCTCCCAAGGGCTGAGCCCTGCCTGCTGCCGCTGAAGTCGGGGTGGGGGGCGCTGGGTGCTCAGCACCCAGGAAAATCAGCCCCCCCCTCCACAAGACACCAGGCTCCCCCCCCCGAAAGTGATGGGTGGGACCGTGAGCACCCGCTCCCTAGGGCAGCCACACGCGGCTGGCCAGCGGCGGCAGGGCTTTGCCACTACCCATCCTCACGCCCCCGGCAGGCGCGGGAGAGGACAGATCCCTTCCTGCCTCACACCGCGCCGCGCCGCGCCGCGCCGCGGGAGGCTGCGTCCCCGCACGGAAGGAGGGAGAGCCTGGCGCCGCTGCGGAGCGAAGCCCCTGGGAAACCGCTGAGAAAGAGAAAGAGAAAGGGAAACCGAGCACAGCCCGCTGTTCCCTCCCGCAGCCCGGGCTCCGCGATCTGCCTCGTGATCCGCACAGCCCCGGCCCCGATCTCGGGAGAGGGGAGACTGGTTCTGCTCCGGGCTCTCCACGATGGAGGTAAGACCGCTCGGCGCCTGTTGTTCAAAGTCTCTGGATCTTGCAAAGTCCGATCCGATTCTCAATCCAGCTTCAGACCCCCCCCCGCCCGTCCCCGGAGCAACGCGATCCGCTCTGGGAACGCATCCCGCAAACGGAGTTCCCCTTTCCGGCACTCCCCGGCATGGCAGTTTCACGGTTTCCCAGGGCATCTGCCCAGAGCTGTGGGGAGATCTAAATCCCCAACGGTGCCGACTGCCGAGCAGTTTTGCTTACAGACTCCGCTTACGTTCAAATGATGTGGACTTCGGTTTGCTGGGGGGAGGGGGAATCAAAGAAAGAAAGGCGGGATGGGAAGCAACCATTGGCCTCTAGAGAAATACATTTTATTGAAACTTGGGTTCAGATCTTCAGTGCAGGGCTCTGCTGAGTTCTGTGGAGAGTCGCCCATTTACATCAGCGGAGGATCTGGCCTTTGAGCTTTTATGAACCTGCTGAAACACACTAAGGTGAGGGGGAAAGGCCCACTTAGCTAAAAGGAGGAGTTAGATGTTTTGTTTCTGTAGAAAGAAAAAGAAAGAAAGATCAGGCATTTTCCTTAGTCCAAAACAACTCTTGGAATCTCCCAAGAAGACTGGAATGAATGGGAAATATACAAATGGATTATGTGTCAATTCAACTGAAGTTTCCTCAGAGTTTGGAATTTCTTGAGGCTGAGTGAAGGTGGTGTGGTGATAAGCTGTTGGTTGCAAATGATTCTTAAAGATCAGAGACATTAATTTTCATTGTGACATTCGGGTACCAAAACAGCCGTAAACCATCCTGAATGTAAAGAAAAAAAATAAATGGGACCTAATAATCCTACAGACTTCACTCACGTGAATATCCCTTATCAGTGTAGTGTGAGCAGTCCCATGGGCCTACACACAGGAGCTCTGTGGCCTATAGCAAGGTGATGGGGCCTGCTGAGCATCCTCTGAAGGCCCGTGGTAGATGTGCTAGAGATAATGGAGATGTGGTACATGTGAAAGGGGGATGCCTGCTAGCCTATGTGTGAGAGTTCAGCCTTGGAGGAGAATATTTCAGGATTCTGCGAATGGGGCTTGTGCAGGTTAAACCTAACAGTGAGGTAGGGGGATTACATATTTCCTCACCTTCTCCCAGGTCCTGGAGCTGATCAGCTGCTCTTCCAATCTGGGTAGAGCTTTACCAAATTCAGGGTTAATTTTGGTCAATGTCACAGTCATGGGATTTCATGATTCCAGCTATTTAAATCTGGAATATCACAGTGTTGTAATTGTAGGGGTCCTGACCAAAAAAGGAGTATAGTTTTTTTTTTTGGCAGTACTTTTACCCTTACTTCTGTGCTGCTGCAGTCAGAGGTGCTGCCTTCAGAGCTGGGCAGTCGGAGAGCGGTGGCTGCTGGCCGGGAGCCCAGCTCTGAAGGCAGAGCTGCTGCCAGCAGCAGCGCAGAAGTAAGGATGGCGAGGTATGGTATTGCCACCCTTGCTTTTGCGCTGCTCTTGATGGGGCGCTGCCTTCAGAGCTGCGTACCCGGCCAACAGCCACTGCCCTCCAGCTGCCCAGCTCTGAAGGCAGCGCAGAAGTAAAGGTGGCAATACTGTGACCCCCCCTAAAATAATCTTGCAACCCCCCTGCAGCTCCCTTTTGGGTCAAGACCCCCAGTTTGAGAAACGCTGGTCTCCCCTGTGAAATCTGTATAGTGTATGGTAAAAGCACACAAAAGGCCAGATTTCACGGGAGGAGACCAGATTTCACAGTGTCTGACACGTTTTTTCATGGCTGTGAATTTGTTAGGGCCCTAAATATGGGGCAGGGAAGAGACACGATAGCTTCTGTTAAAGGGAAGAATTAGGGCTGACGTTTTACACAGATCTTAGCCAATTCAGAGTTATGATTGCCACAGCCACCCTAATCCTACGTCCTCGACTGCACATAGGGCCAAATCCTGGGTCCCTCTCTGGAACAGCTCCGCCCCCAGAGCAAGCATTCCTCCCATATCCATATCTGGCCATTCCCAGCCCATCTGTTCTGGTTGGCAATGAGGCTGGAGTTAGCCCAATAGGGCACATAGTATTTTATTTGCTATTTATTGATTATTTCTAGACTGACTAACTTTAGCAGGAAACTGATGCCTGGGGCATTTCCCACTCTAAGCTGTTTGTTAGGCCTCAGAAACATGGGTCTGAGCTAACTGGGAGTGTAAATGACCTGGAGACGTTCTCTGGTGTCGTTCTGTTAATGTAAAACTGTTCTCTGAGCCATGGGATGCCACAATTCAGGTGCGACTCTGGAAAAGCAGATGCACAGCAGCTGATCAGGAACCAGGGCTGCGGGGATAGATTAGGCTGTCCCACTGAAATAGCCTTCAGGCAGCTCAGGAGAGGGCCAGTGGAAGAAAGGCAGCCAGAAGGAGGGTGGGGCAAGAGGCAGGGGTGGCTCCAGGCACCAGCACACGAAGCACATGCCTGGGGCGGCAAGCCACAGGGGGCGCTCTGCCGGTTGCCATGAGGGCGGCAGGCAGGTTGCCTTCGGCAGCATGCCTGCAGAGGGTCCACTGGTCCCGCAGCTTCGGCGGACCTCCCGCAGGCGTACCGCCAAATCTGTGGGACCAGGAACCTCCCACAGGCATGCCGCCGAAGGCAGCCTGCCTGCTGTGCTTGGGGTGGCAAAATACCTAGAGCCGCCCCTGGCAAGAGAGAATCAGAGAGGGAAGCCTGAGCAAAGGAAGTGAGACAGAGGGGCGGCTACACTAGCCTTTTCCACTTAACATTGCTCACCATTCCTGTCCCTGCTAGAGCTGCACCAGTGGCAGAAATGTAGAGCACCACTGTAGACAGGCCACAGCTGTTTTCTATTATCTAACCCTGCTCAGAGCATATCTAGACACATGGTGGCCAGCACACCTGTAGCGACCAGCTCCTCATCTGTGCAGCCACTGATGCAGGTGAAACGTTGGTCCGCACAGTGGGGTATCTTAGCAGAATATGTCTCACAGAGATAAGGCTGAGAGGGAACCAGAGAGGGTGAGCCTTAGAGAGGCAGCAGACCAGATGCATCAGGGCACCCTCAGATGGTGTGAAGACACTGTGCTCCTATGCCCCCCTTCTCTCTTGTCTGGTGCAGGGGTTGTGGCTGAGGGTATGGCTACACTGGCGATTTGCAGCGCTGGAAAGCCTCCACCAGCGCTGCAATTAGTAAGTGGCCACACCTGCAGGGCACTTCCAGCGCTGCAACTCCCTGGCTGCAGCGCTGGCCGAACACCCCTCTCGGCATGGGGAATAAGGATTCCAGCGCTGGTGCTGCAGCGCTGGTCATCAAGTGTGGCCACACACCAGCGCTGTGATTGGCCTCCAGGGAATAAGGTGTATCCCAGAATGCCTGTTCAGCCACTCTGCTCATCAGGTCAGACTCTACTTCCCTGGCCTCAGGTGACCCGCCCTTTAAATGCCCCGGGAATTTTAAAAATCCCCTTCCTGTTTGCTCAGCCAGGTATGGAATGCAATCAGTGAATCTTTACAGGTGACCATGCCTCCACGTGGCAAACGAGCCCCAGCATGGAGCAATGGCGAGCTGATGGACCTCATCAGTGTTTGGGGGGAGGAATCTGTGCAGGCACAGCTGCGCTCTAGCCGTAAGAATTATGATACCTTTGCCCAGGTATCGAGAGCCATGATGGAAAGGGGCCATGAGCGTGACGCGGTGCAGTGCAGGGTAAAAATAAAGGAGCTGCGGAGTGCCTATTGCAAAGCACGCGAGGGAAACCGCAGATCCGGCGCTGCCCCCACGACCTGCCGGTTTTACAATGAGATGGATGCGATTTATGGGGGTGACCCCTCTGTAAATCCAAGGACCACAATGGACAGTTCAGAGCCGGTAGAGGAGGGGGAGGGGGAGGCAGACAGTGAGGCTACTGTGGTGGGGGAAGCCAGCCCGGAGGAGGCATGCAGTCAGGAGCTCTTCTCAAGCCAGGAGGAAGCTAGCCAGTCGCAGCCCCTGGAACTTGCTGCAGAAGAATCACAGGAGCAGGTCCCAGGTAAGCAGCTTTTTATTGCAATGCAAAGGTTTTGGGAGAGGAGGGGGATGGTATGGCTGCATGCCTGCATGCCTAGACATGGAATATCCCATTGATGTGGTCTATCACGTCGCAGTAATCTGCCTCTGTAATCTCTTCAAAAGTTTCTGCAAGAGCATAGGCAATTCGCGTGACCAAGTTTAAAGGGAGAGCCATTGTGGTCCCTGTCCCATTCAGGCTAACGCGTCCGCGCCACTGTTCCAGGAGGGGTGGGGGAACCATGCTTGCACAGAGGCACGCTGCATACGGACCCGGGCGGAATCCGCATTGTTGTAGGAGACCCTCCCTTGCTTCTTTGGTAACCCGCAGAAGGGAGATATCTTCCAGTATTAACTCCTGTGGGAAATGGAGGGAGTGTTTCAGTGCTGGTTTCCCCAACTGCATAGCGCGGCAGGCAGTAACCCCAGGGTTAACAAAGCCCCGAAACAGGCAGCCTAGCCATGAAGCAAGAAGCACCCTGCTCGAGCACACCGCGGAAGGCAACCCCAGGGTTAATTCCTGAGGGAGATGGAGGTGCTGCATTTAACAAATCAGCAGCGCCCTGCTCGAGCACACCGCGGAAGGCAACCCCAGGGTTAATTCCTGAGGGAGATGGAGGTGCTGCATTTAACAAATCAGCAGCGCCCTGCTCGAGCACACCGCGGAAGGCAACCCCAGGGTTAATTCCTGAGGGAGATGGAGGTGCTGCATTTAACAAATCAGCAGCGCCCTGCTCGAGCACACCGCGGAAGGCAACCCCACGGTTAATTCCTGAGGGAGAAAACCCCAGGGTTAATTACCATTACCATTTCTGGGAGGCTGTGAATTCTCTAGCAGTTGCTGAAATGTGTGAGGAATGCTTGTGAGACTTTAAAATAACTTCAGATTATACACAATGGAAGCTCTCTTAAAATGTATTATTTGCTGCATTTTTACAGTGACCTTGAGTAGTCCTGGGCCAGTCTTATCAGTGACTGAAAGAAAGCTGCAAAACCTGAGGAGGAAACCTAACAAGAGCAAAGAAGAACTGTTGAAGTCAGTAATGAACCAGTGTGCAACAGAGAATAAAAATGCACAGGAATGGAGAGAAAAGATGCATCACTGGAGGCAAACAGAAAGCAGGAGAAAGGCGTTGACGCTGAAGAAAACCACGAGGCAGCTTATAAACCTCATTGCGCCAAACAGACTGTATGCAGTCAATGGTAGCAATGCAGGCAGAGCACTACCGTGCCAAACCCCAACCTCCCAAACCTCTTTCCCTATGCACCAATGTCAGCTCCAAGTCCCGTTCCCCAGCATCCAGGTTCTTACCTACACCATCACCAGCTGCCCCGACACCTGTACGGTCACCTATGAGCCCAGAGAACTACGACCCTTACCCTCTGCACTCAACCCCATCACCATGCAACAGTACAATCCTGAGGTGCACAGCACTCCTGGCAGTACATATGCAAAACCATGAATGTACAGTTCAACAACCAACCCCTGCCCGTGTACTTCCTTTTTTGAAATAAATGATTTCTTTGATTATGAATCAGTTTTTATTATTGCATAAAGTGAAAGATAACAAACCCCAATGAAAACACAGGTAACAAACATCAAGGAAAACACAGCCACTTAAAAGCACTGTAACCAGTGCACGCTACTCCTGGTCAAGGCAAAAACATTACTGTTGGCTTTCAGCCTCAAATTTCTCCTCAAGGCATCCCTAATCCTTGTTGCACTGTGGTGGGCGTCTCTAGTAGCCCTGCTGTCTGGCTGTGCAAATTCAGCCTCCAGGAGTTGCACCTCGTTGGTCCATGCCTGGCTGAATGCTTCACCCTTCCCTTCACAAATATTATGGAGGGTACAGCACGCGGATAGAACCGCAGGGATGCTGCTTTCCCCCAAATCTAGCTTCCCATACAAACATCTCCAGCGAGCCTTTAAACGGCCAAAAGCACACTCCACAGTCATTCGGCATCGGCTCAGCCTGTAGTTGAAACGGTCCTGGCTCCTGTTCAGCTTCCCTGTATATGGTTTCATGAGCCAAGGCATTAATGGGTAAGCGGGGTCCCCAAGGATCACAATGGGCATTTCAACATCCTTTACTGTTATCTTTCGGTCTGGGAAAATGTACCTTCCTGCATCTTCCTGAACAGGCCACTGTTCCGAAGATGCGTGCATCATGCACTTTTCCAGGCCAGCCTGTGTAAATATCAATGAAACGCCCACGGTGATCCACAAGCGCCTGGAGAACCATAGAGAAATACCCCTTGCGATTAATGTACTCGTAGGCTAGGTGGGGTGGTGCCAGAATAGGAATATGCGTCCCATCTATTGCCCCTCCACAGTTAGGGAAACCCATTTCTGAAAAGCCATCCACAATGTCCTGCACGTTCCCCACAGTCACGGTTCTCCTCAGCAGGATGCGATTAATGGCCCTGCAAACTTGCATCAACACGATTCCAACGGTCGACTTTCCCACCCCAAACTGGTTCCCGACAGACCGGTAGCTGTCTGGAGTTGCCAGCTTCCAGATTGCAATAGCCACCCGCTTTTCCACCGTCAGGGCAGCTCTCAATCTTGTGTCCTTGCGCCGCAGAGTGGGGGCGAGCTCAGCACACAGTCCCATGAAAGTGGCTTTTCTCATACGAAAGTTCTGCAGCCACTGCTCGTCATCCCAGACTTCCATGACAATGTGATCCCACCACTCACTGCTTGTCTCACGAGCCCAAAAGCGGCGTTCCACGGTGCTGAGCATTTCCGTTACCGCCACAAGCATTTTCATGTCACCCGCTTTAGGAAAATCCATATCATCATCGGACTCCTCACTGTCACTTTGGAGCTGAAGGAGGAATAGCTCAACTGCCAAACGTGATGTGCTGGCGACAGTCAGCAGCAAATTCCTCAGCAGCTCAGGCTCCATTTCACAGCGTGCTGAACTGACAATGGCAAGAAACGTGGACGGCGAAAAGACTGCTGGGAAGTGAAGCGATGCACCACGGGGCGTTGGAACAGGAAGCGGAATGACCCACACACTTCCTTCCCCTTCCCACAATACTCAGCGCCAAAACGGCGCCAAAACGGGATGAGGTGCTCTGTGGGATAGCTGCCCACAATGCACCTCTCAGTACAGCGCTGGAAATGCTGCCAATGTGGCCACACTGCAGCGCTGGTAGCTGTCAGTGTGGCCACACTGCAGCGCTGGCCCTGCACAGCTGGACAACCAGCGCTGCAAACTACCAGCGCTGCAAACCGTAAGTGTAGCCATACCCTCAGTCTCTAGCACTAGGCACCTTGCCCTGAAACTAACCCTCTCCACCCCCATGGCATTATAGTATATGAGAATACTTAACCTCTGTGCAGTGCTTTGCACTTCAAAAGCTCAGTGCAACCACTAACTCATCCTCAGAACACTCCAGTGATGTGGGAAAATATTACTGTCACGCCAGCTGAGATGGAAATGTGCAGTGACTTCCTCAAGGCCAGTTGACAGTCAGTGACAGAGAGTTAGTGTTCAGAAGCCTCTATCTCCCAACTACCACACATGCTGCAGGCCAATTAAAGCCAGCCTCTAAGGTCAATTATATCCTCAATCACACCTGTACAACCTGATTGTCTTCAGATTCTGCCCCCAGCAACACCTGTCCAGCCCTCTTGCTTCCAAGGGTTTTTCTTGCACACGAGGAAAGTGGCAAGCAATTCTCTTGATGATACACAAGCAGGAAGAGAATCCAGCTCACTTCTCTCTCTTAGCTTTGCCAGCTGTGCAGGGCTAACTGAAGGAAGAAGCAGTCATAACTGAAGCCAGCAGGTACGAATGAAATATACAGAGAAAGCAGATCTGCTGACCTTTCTTACACAAACAGTTTTGGAGAAGTGAACTTTAAGCAGCGTGACTAATCATTTGAAAATGCATGCGCAAAGGTGAACCTTAATCCACTTCTGCCTGCTTAAACAATCTGCATCCCTTATCCCTGCTTTCTCTTCTCCAGGTCAGCCAACAAGTAACCAGAAGCAAAGCCAGAAAAATGTAAATAGATCTTTTCCCTCCCTCTCTGCTTCCTTCCTATGTAGTTTAATTGGATCCCATGTGTTCAGATAGCACCTCAGTGCAATCAATCAGCTCCTCGGTCTCTCCTCCTGATCCTTTTTTCCTGCAGTTCAATCACATGTCTCTCAGATGGGGCTTCCTGCCACCTTGTTTATACTTCCTGCCATATCTCTGAAATACTTCCCAGCTAGAATTTTCTCTGGAGCTGCAGTTTGGATGCATGATTTGTTTTCCATTTTCTGCCCTAACCTAGTGTGTAGTGTAGCTGGGTGCTCTTAAACAGCTTCTCTCTTCCACTTCCTGTGGTGGCTGCTTTCCAGAAGCAGTTGGGTAAATCTTTGTGTAGTCTGCAAAGTCCTTGGGGATGAAAGACTCTGTACCTTGGTAAGAGTTCTTATTATTTCTGTGCTTAACAGAAAAGGGGGACCTCTCTAAGCTATAATATGGTGTGAAATCCTGGGCACCTGCTCTTCCCAACTGGAACTGGTTCCCCTTCTCATTTAAGAACTTCCCCCCATTACTTAAAGCAGGAGGATGCAGGTTCTGACCCAGGAGACCTTAATTATGGGCCTATTTCCTGCATTCCCAGAGTGTGGGTTAGGACACTAGGTACGTGTGTGAGATGATGCCATCCCATGGAATGTTCCATGCCCTCTCCTTTTTCATTCTCTCCCTCTCGCAGCAGGATGAAATTGAGCTAAGAAAAAATTGCTCCCGGAAGTCAGAAGAGACGAAGCCCTTGGTCCCGGTGAGTTACGATCCTCCTGTCCAGTGCTGCCGCAGCCCTTACATTCAAGCTATGGTGTGAGCGCACCACAGCCCCACGTGACATCAAATTGCAGATCCACACCACAGTCTGACTGCCTCTCCCTCCCTGTTCAACTAGTGCTGCAAAAGTCCCCAGGGCATCCTCTCCAGCCCACTGGGAGACACTCCCCATCCTGAGCTCCCCGCTCTGACTTTGTGGACAGAGTAACCAGTTCTCCCAGCAACAATGGGAGCCCCCCGCCCCAAGCCCTCACCCTTTTCCCCCTGGGAAGGCATCCTAGGGGCCCTCCAAGACTGGCCTGATGAGATAGAGTCCAGTCTCTGCACACACACAGGAAGCTGTAAGGATATCCCTTGCAATGCCACCGCCAGCTGATTTCATTGGGCTGTTTCCTTTGGCCACAGGACTTCATCCTAGTATGTGACAAACACGAGTCTGACGTTGATAAGAGGAAGGAATTCTTGGACAAGTTGGAAGAGAAAGGATTTATCATCGAGGTGAGATTAACTAGGGGTGGGCAGGTCCCTGACTACACAGGATCACTGACTGAGCTGGATGACTCCACCCTTAGTGCTCTGAGCGATTGTGTCACAGAACCTGGAAAAGTTCTGTTAGATCTTAGGGAGTTGGCTCTGTGAGCTCAGGGGAAATAGCCTGCACGAAAACTGACAAAAGCTTCCCCTCCCCTCTTGCCCTCGGGCCGGCCAGGTCATGGTTCCTCCCCCAGCCCCTTTTTTAAGAAATCAGAAGAAATCCCATCCTGATATCACAGTCCAAGATCCTGACTGTTTGTGTCATAAAACATAATCAGCCTGTTCGGAGCAGCAGGTGCAGATGTTAGGCACCGCCTAAAATGATTTCCAGACAGATGGTGTGCAACTTTAGTGTGATCACCTGCCCTTGGAAGCCTAGACAGCACTGCCCCCTGCTCCCCCTGGAAGCTGAGCCACCTTCTGGGTTTATAGCTTTACAGATGGTAGGCCAGAGCTTCAGCTGATGTAAGTCACCACAGTTCCACTGTAATCAACACAGTTGCATTGACTTATACCAGCTGAGGATATGGTCTGTAGTCAGGCAGTTCCAGGGTTCCTCACCATCCACACCATGGGACACCACTAGATGTTTCCTCCTAGAAGTGACAATCCAGGGTTCCTTCTCCACCGCTCTAAGGTGCTTGGGTGCTCATTCCCATCAAACGTACGTGGGGCTTGGTTCTCTACACAAAGCAAGACCTTGCTTTTGTGCTCTTTAGTGCATGAGCCCATTCTCCACCTCCTCCATACCAGGAGGGCTAGTTCAGACCCATTCCAGGAGCAGCAACGGTTGAGGGCATAAGGAAGGCCAATACCAGCTGTAAAGAATTCTGTACCTGGTTTTCTCAGCCACTTGTAGCCTCCCTGCTCATTCAAGACTGAGCTTTCCCTCCAGCGAATTCTAATGCTGCCCTGCAGGGACCACCTTCTCCGGGGATGAGGGCAATCTAACCTCCTTGATCATTCAGTCCTGGGCTTTCACCCTGCCCCCAAACCTTTTTCATCAGTGGAACCTCTGACCCTGTTCTGAATGGACCCCTCTCTCCTGGAGTGAGAAGGGTTACTGATGAGGTGTGTTTATATGGGAGGTCAGTCTAGATGATTTAGGGGTCCCCGCTGGCCTTAAAATCTGTTTGTCCAAGCGACACAGATCTCTTCCTGCCCTCAGAGGCAACACCAACCCTTTCCTGGCTGTATTACTTCTTTGTCTGGCCCTATCAAGATACCAAGTCCCTTTGTCTACACCAGCGGCTCTCAAACTGTGTCCCAGGGCCGAAGCTGAAGCCCAAGCCCCCTGCCTGGGCCAAAGCTGACTGCCTGGGGCTGAAGCCCTTGGGCTCAGACTTCAGTCCCCCCCTCCTGGGGTCGTGTCATAATTTTTGTTGTTAGAAGGGGGTCGTGGTACAATGAAGTTTGAGAACCCCTTAAAAGGCTACAGCTGTGCCGCTGTAGCGCTTCAATGCAGACACTCTACGGCGATGGGAGGGGTCTCCCATCACGCTAGTTTTCCATCTCCCTGAGAGGCTGTTGCTATGTTGATGGAAGAATTCTTGCATTGACCTGGTGCTGTCTACATGGGGGTTAGGTTGGTATAACCACGTCCCTCAGGAGGGTAGATTTTTTCACACCCCTGGAAAACGTAGCAATGCTGATGTAACTTTTCCATGTAGCCCAGGCCTAAGGAATTACTGGTGATGAGAACGGGGCAGGAAGCACTCTGGGAAGGAGAGAGAGGGTGTTGAAGAGGGGCTGGCATGTGGAGAGCACAAGCACTTTTAGCTGAGGAGGAGAGAACCTTCTCGCCCAGGGGAAGGGAAGTGTGGTGGGAGGAGAGCAGCGGGAGAGAAAGAGGACCAAAGTGAGGGAGAAGAGTTAATGGAGCAGAATGACAGGGTCCTGAAGAGGATGAGACTTTCTGCACCATTCTCTGTGTAGAAGTGGGACAGCTCTGCTGCCTCTTGGTTCTCTGTTTGGCAGTGGTTTGCTCTGCAGCTGAGCCTTCTCTAGATCTCCCACCGTCCTGCCTGCAGAGCAGCTCTTTGCCAACGGTCCAATCCCGTTGGATACTTGCTTCATCTGCATGTCTCTCTAATTTCTCTTCTCTCTGATCCTAGACCCAGGACATCAAGGACAAGAAACTATTCTATGGGGTCCGTGCCCCAAGTGAAATCTTCCAAAATTACCAGTGTCCGCTGAAGAACTCAGACAGCGGGTTGCAGAATCACCAAACGAAGAAGGATGTGCCCATCACCACCAGGTGAGCATTTCCTTGATCTCAAAGACATCAGGGTGCAAGGTACTTCATGCTAATGCCTGTGATGGATCGTGCACGCTAGGGTGAGACTTGCCTGTTAGCTGGATCACAGGCCCCCTTCCCTGGTTCCCCATGAGGAATTACTTTGCCGTGCTTTGTATCCTTACTAGAAAACCATTTAAAATCAGGAAGTGATGCTGAGCTCCTGTCCTCGTGCATCTTGCCCCCCTGGCCTGGTCTCCACCAATTCCCCACAACTGAACCTTATCCCCATTCCCTCTTCTAGCCCTGGTCCTTGCTTCCATACCTGTCCAGATCTCTTAACACATTTCTTAATCTCTGGATCCCGGGTCTAGCCTTTATCTCCCATTGCCCTGGTGGTCCCAGGCCATTTTTCTGGCCCATGCTGACCCTTCAGTGTTTAATTCTTCCTAATCCCTGATTGTTTGGGGTTTCAGGATACGTATCGTCAACTTTATCCTGCAGAACCCGAAGATTTCTCCTGAAGGTAAGGAAACGTTTCCTCCCTTCTAGTTGCTCTTGCCGTTCCCATGTGCACAGTCACAAATACACATCCCAAGCAGAGGCAGATGTACAATGAAACACACAGTGCCCTGGCACAGGGACCCCCAATTACAGGGGGCCTCAGCCTCAGGGCTGAGCCATCCAGCACCCCCTGCAGGCAGGGCTGGCTCCAGGCACCAGTAAAGGAAGCAGGTGCTTGGGGTGGTCAATGGAAAAGAGTGGCACATCCAGGTCTTCGGCGGCAATTCGGCAGCGGGTCCCTCAGTCCCTCTCAGAGCAAAGAACCAGCCGCTGAATTGCCGCTGAAGAATGCAGTGGTGCGGTAGGGCTGCCACCAAATTGCCACCGATCAAGGCTTTTTTTTTTTCCCCCCTGCTTTGCCGCTTGGGGCGGCAAAAAAGCTGGAGCTGGCCCTGCCTGCAGGGGGGACTGCTGTGGGGGCAGAAGCTGTGGGGGAGAGCAGGGAGGGAGCCGTTTAAGAGCTGTGCTGGAGGTGTGGCGTGCGGTGCGTTCTCCCAGCTGGTGAGCTGGGCTGCTGGTGGCCCCGTGCACCACAGCAGGCAGCCAAGTGAGGCATCCAGGTGAGGGGTTGGCTGGGGGCGTGCTTTAGGGAGGCGGGCACGCCTGTCCTCCTGCCCTGCTCCTCTGGATGCTGGGTAGCGCAGGTGCAATCCGTGGCATGCACTGCTGCTGGCGGCTCCTGGAAAAAGGCCAGGGAAGGGAGTGGCAGGCCAGGGGTCTCATAGACTCATAGACTTTAAGGTCATAAGGGACAATTATGATCATCTAGTCTGACCTCCTGCACAATGCAGGCCACAGAATCCCACCCATCCACTTCTATAACGAACCCCTAGCCTATGTCTGAGTTATCGAAGTCCCCAAATTGCGGTTTGAAGACCTCAAGCTGCAGAGAATCCTCCAAAAAGTGACCCGTGCCCCATGCTGCATAGGAAGGCGAAAAACCTCCAGGGCCTCTGCCAATCTGCCCTGGAGGAAAATTCCCTGCACCCCAACCTCCATCCCTCTCCTGCACCCTAACTCCCTCCCAGACCCCACACCCCAACCCTGAGCCTCCTTCCACATCCTAACTCCTGGCCAGACCCCGCACTCCAGTGGTTTTTTTACTTTATAAAATGCTCTTATCCAAAGCACTTTACAGTAGTTAGCTAATGATACAAACAATATTTAGAAAGATCATTAAGTGGTCTGCCGAGACCCTTATCAATTTTCAAGTGATCTGTGGGGGGAAAAAAAAGTTGGTTTTGTAGTCTAATCAAGGTACCGAACTTTATTTTCATTTACTTCCTATTACTAATAATATAGGAGGAGGATGAAGAAAAAAAGAATGAAAAATGGCGGGGGTGGGGAGATAAGAGAGAATGTTCTTTTTTCTTGGCTGGGTCCCAGGGGGAGCCCCCAAAAATGAAGCTGAGCACAGGGCCCCACTAACTCTAAATCTGCCACTGATCCCAAGTGCAACTCACATGGACATGTGCATTCCTAGCCTTGCACATGGGCATGCTCGAACTCGTGCACAGCCTCATGCGTACCCCAGCGTGTACAGAAACTGCGAGAGACTCGTGGGTACAGCAGGACCAGCGCCTCTGCTGAGGTTGCCATCAGCGTCGCTCTGTGCGCTGACCATTGGGGGATGTTCTACGTGTTGTTTGTCTGCAATGGGCAGAGTCTGACTGTTGCCAATTTCTTTTCAACACCAAAGCAGAGCTCTGAACTCCAGTTCTCTCCAGGTGTCACCTACAGCCTTTTCTCTTAATGCGGGGGTTTGGGTCATAGGGTCAGCTTGGGTTCTACTAGGTGCCGGGGAGGCTTGTGCCTGCCTGTCACGGTTAACTTTCCTGTTCCTGTTTTGCTGCTAGAGACGCTCCAAAAGCTGATAAAGGCGAAGGTCTTTGAGGCAGCATTCCCACTGCACGAGGTGAGGAATCGGAGGGTGCCTCGGTGCTGAGAGAGTATGTATGCGCAGGAGACCACGTGTGTGGATTGCAGATGCAGGAGAGGAAGTGGGTTGTAGGGGAGGAGTGGCTGGGAAGACAGAGGAATAGGTCGTGGCCCTAAAGATCCTTTGGCTGAGGATGTGGTGGCATGTGTCTGGAAAAAGCCCTAACTAATATCTTAGTAAGGGTATGGGGGTGAGGGAGGGTTGGCAGTTGATATATCTCTCTGTGCCTGATCTGAATGCTGTTCTTTCTAGCAAGGGCTGAGAAAAGACCTGAAGGAGAATTGGGCCCAATGGAGAAAGATACTGAAGCAACAGCCAATCGAGGATATCAGGTAACCCACGCCAAGGGATGGACAATGAGACAGCGCAAGACCACCATGTAAAATACCCATCCAGAATAACTTCATTACATGTAACTCTGAGCACCCAGCTCCTTCTGTGGGGGAGTTCTACCCAGGGGTGAAAGTAAGATACAAGACTTACCAGTATGGGGGCCTGGTGCCTCAGATGGAAGGGGCAGGGCTGGGGGTCAGCCTCCCCCAGCCACCCCTCCCATGCTACCTGGGGCCTCCAGCTGCTTCCACAGCAGCGCTTTAACATCGGCTGTGTATGGGCTGGTACCGGCGGCCACTTCTTACGGGGACGCTGTTCTAGCCCGTACTGTCCCACTTTCACCTCTGGTTCTACCTAGTCCTCCATATGACTCCAAGTTCAAACCAGAGCTGGACAAACTTGGTTTGCCTAACTGTGAACACACTTGACTTGTGGGTTAAGGGGCATAGAATTGTTACACTAGATTAGACTCGTGGTCCGTCTAGTATCCTATCTCTGACAGCCGCTGGCACCAGCTGCATCAGGGGAAGATGCAGCAATTCTGCAGAAGGTAATTATGGGATAACCTGCCCCCAGGGAATGTGCCTTTTAACCCTCCACACCCTTCCCTCAGACAGAGAATGGCTCATACCATGAACCAAGAGGGGCTATATCCCTTTCAAAACCCTTGGAGTTTTTAATCCTTACAATTTGTAACTCTGGATATCCTTATCTATAAAACTGTCCAGCTCTTTTTCAATCCTGCTAAGCTCCTGGCCCCAGTTGTATCCAGTGGCAATGAGTGTCTCATGCTAACTCTGCATTGTTTAAAAAAGCATTTCCTTTAACCACGTTTTAAGTTGCCAAATTGCACTTTGAATAGCCCCTTATTCTTGTATTGTGAGAGCAACTCCTGACCTGCCTTCTTTAGGCCATTCGAGTGTACAAAATAATGATTGTCTCGTTTTAGTGGTCACCTTGCTAAGATAAAGAATCCCAGTCTTTTCAGTTTCTCCAGGAGAGGTTATTTTTTCCCCATGCCCCTAAATCATTCTCCCTGACCATCTCTGAACCCCTCTGAATCTACTTTCTCTCTGGAGATGGGGTGACCAGTACTGAACACAGCGCTCCAGATTAGGGTGACCAGATGTTCCGATTTTATAGGGACAGTCCCGATATTTGGGGCTTTTTCTTCTATAAGTGCCTATTACACCCCCCCGCATACCAATTTTTCACATTTGCTATCTGGTCACCCTACTCCAGATGGAGCTGCACCATTAGCTTTATATGTAGGTATTCGCCTTTCTGTGTTAGTCTCAGGTTTGTTTACTCTGGCTACAGCTGCACCTCACACAGATCTTCACTGATCTGTCCTGGATCTCTTTCCTGTGTTACAGACTTACTGAGAACCCATGAATGAGCAGCTCAAATCTGTCCCTCCAGCGTATCAGTACTGTATTTAATCAGCTGCCATCAGCTTGCTCATTTGCTTAGCTTGGTTACTTCCTCCCTACATTTTCTCTGGCCCTGACTAACCTGAGTGTTCAGCATTGTGTTCTCAGGAGACGTTTGGCCCCTCACTGTTCACCCCCCCCTTCCAGATCACTAACACCTATATCATCAAGGCAGGGGTGGGTCATGCAGTGACCTAAGGAGAAGCAAGAGGACGGGACTGACAGATCTTTGGGGACAGCATCCCCCATCCTGAGGTCTCAGGGCATTTGGCTGACACTGGATATTGTCACTGCAAATCTGGGGCTAGATGGGATCTTTGCTGAGTGATTTCAGCACCTGCCTTGTCTTTCAGGAGTTATTTTGGGGAGAAGGTGGCCCTGTATTTTGCCTGGCTAGGCTGGTACACCCGCATGCTGTTCCCAGCTGCTGTGCTGGGCCTGCTTGTCTTCCTATATGGGATCTTTCATTTTGATTCCAGTCAGGTCAGGTAAGTGCATCAAGGGGACACTGTGTGTCCATGTCCTGTCGTGTGTCCAAGTGTATGCATGAATGTGTGAATGCAGGTGATCACATCTCCTATACATGGCATCCAATCCTATGACTTCTCTTTCTATGGAACTGCCTCTGACTTCTACGGGAGCTCTGCATGCAGAGGGCTTGCAGGGCCATTGACTTCCAGCGACTGTGTCACTTCATGAAACAATGGCAGGATCTCTGAAGTGTGGCAGCTCTCTAACCGCATGATAGTGATCATAATGGCTCACGTTCTACAGTCACGTGGCTCCTGTGGGCTTTATTGGGATGTGCACTGGCGCATCTCAGTACCCAGTTTGGCCCTTGTAAAGAATGGCATGTCTGCTTTGGAGAATGGGGACATATTGCAGGCAGGGGCAACAGATTGTTAAGTGTCTAGGCTGCAGACTGCTAGCTACACCCCTGCATCTGGCTGTGACCAGGGGAGTATGTATGAATATGCACCTGTGGGGAAGCTTGCCAAGGAGGAGACCTCACCTGGCACTATCAGGGCACTAATATCTGGTAGCTGCAGCGTAGAGCTATATTCCATCCATTAGCGGTGAGTACCTGCTCTGCCTCTCCCTTGGCTGTTGACTGAATGTGATGGCTAGAATGAGCACACGGCTGATGGGCTAGCAAAGCAACCATCATACTCCTTCCTTTCTTTCCTGCTCCAGCAAAGAGATCTGTGAAGCCAACACCACCATCATGTGCCCACTCTGCGACCAGAAGTGCCCGTTCTGGCAGCTGTCAGATACTTGCACCTATGCCAAGGTAAATCAATGCTCGCCAGAGACACCTTCCATTTCTCCACTGGGCCCTTGTTTCCAATAGCTGCCGTGCTTATGCCTCCTCATGATACCCCCAGCAGCGTGCGGCCAGTATGTATCCCCCTGGGAAACGAGTCAGCTGCTGATGGTGGCTGCAGGGAGCTTTTGCACGTATTACAGCAGAGAATTATGTCCAGCTCCATTGTCTTGCCTGTGGGGTGGAGGCTTCCCAAGCTTTGGGTTGAGTCTTAAGAACTCCTGGTTTCTGCTCTTCTGCCTCCCGTGATGTCCTGAGGGCCACGGAGCACTGCTCTCCCACGTAGGACTGGGCACAGTGCCACTGCCACAGTCCTCGCAGCACCCCGAGTGCCTCCTGCGTCCTCTCCAGCCAGACTCCTCCCCTGTGCTCCAGGCTCCTTTGTAATCCCTTCTTTCTCGTTCTCTCCTTTTTCAGGTCACTCACCTGTTTGACAACGAGGGGACAATTCTCTTTGCAGTGCTCATGGCTCTCTGGGGTAGGTTTCTGTCTCTCTGTGCCTAGCATGAGGCTTTGAAATGGGAATGGCCTGTCAGCTGTAGCCTGCTGTGGGTCTGGTGACAAACTGGGTTCCTGTGTTGTTTATTCAGAACCTGCCAACATTCTTTCTGCCGGGCAGAGAGGTGTAACTTTACTGGGGAAGGAGTGGGGTTGGGCAGCGTGTGAAGGGAAAGGGATAGGCACGGGTGAAGTTACATGCATTTGGGGATGGGTTTTGGTACTTTGTAACTTTAGATCATTGGTTCAAATCCAGTTCTGGACATTCCCCTCTGGAATCTGGTCAGGGGCCTGTGTGAAATGAATTTGGTGGCCCATTTGTCTATGGGTTTTCTCTGTACCCACCACAGTAGCATCTGTGTATTTAATCTGGTTTCATTTGAGCTCTGAGGTTACCAGCATATGTATTCCAAAAGCATTGCCACAGCTAGCACCAACTGGTATCCTCAAGGTCTGATTTGGCTGTGGACACTGGAGAGGTGGAAGCTGCCCTAAGTCAGAGCAGTCCCTGGGGCTACACCAAGCTATTCAGGGGCCCTCTTGGCCTCCGGAGAAGTCCAGAATTCCAGTATAAAACCACGCCTGTATCTCCATTTCTTCCCTCTCTCCTGCAAAGCACAGCACAGGATCTGGCCCATAATGTTTTGCATGCAGCTTGTGCAGCAGAGACACAAACATGCCCCAGAACAGAGATGAGGGGTAAATAACCCAGGTGATGGGAGTCTGTCAACATTGGCTAGAAAATATACTATAGACTGGCTACCATGTCCTGGAAGTGCATTCAGACCTAGCTATGATCCTCCTCCTGGATTGATCCCATGGTTACCAGCAGTAAACGTCCCCTGTTTGGAGGGCTTTTCTACAGAGAGCTCCAGGCTGCTTCCTCCACGTTGGAGAACCTGGATGCTTAGCAGCACTTCCCCTACCTGGCCTGTAGGAAAGGCATGTGCTCCTGTGACTGCTTTGTTAAGTCAATGTCTCCATGGGGCAGAGGAGTCTCTGCTGCTCTGACCGCATTGTTCTGTGGTTTCACCTACAGCCACCGTGTTCCTGGAGCTGTGGAAGAGGAAAAGGGCTGAGGTGGTCAGTGGCTGGGAACTGTACGGGTGGGATGAAGATGAGGTGAGAATAAGTCACTCCTTTGCACTGTCTTCCTCTTTGTTGACTCATAGACTTAAAGGCCAGAAAGGACCATCACAATCACCTAGTCCGGTCTTCTGCACATCGCAGCCACAGAATCTCACCCATCCACTCCTCTCATAGACCCCTAACCTCTGGCTGAGTTACTGATGTCCTCAAATCATGGTTTAAAGACTTCAAGTTACAGAGAACCCACCATTTACACTAGTTTAAACCTGCAAGGGGCCCCATGCTGCAGAGGAAGGCGAAAACCCTCATACAGTCTCTGCCAATCTGACCTTGGAGAAAATTCTTTCCTGGTCCCATATATAGCTATCAGTTAGATCCTGAGTATGTGGGCGAGACCCACGAGCGAGACATCTTGGAAAGAATTCCCTGTAGTAACTCGGAGCCCTCCTCATCTAGTGTCCCATCACCAGCCATTGGAGACTGACTGCAATGGGATGTAGCCAATCTCATGATACCTTCCCCTCCATAAACTTATCAAGCTCAGTCTTGAAGCCAGTTGGGTATTTTTCCCTCACTGCTAGCCTTGGGAGGCTGCTCCCGAGCTTCACTCCTCTGATGGTTAGAAACCTTTGTCTAATTTCAAGCCTAAACTTGTTGATGGCTGGTTTACCTCCATTTGTTCTTGTGTCCACTGTGACAGGTTAGAACCCCTTGGGATGCCATGTGATGTATTGGGGTTTCACTGAGCCCCTCCTCCTGCTCCACCAGCCTGGATTCCCTCTCCCTGTTTTGCTGAATTAGGCTCTCCGGCCTCTTACAGCACACACAGAGGCAGGGCCACACCCCGCTGCAGACACAGACTGAAGTCAGCTCTGTGTGAGAGGATTCACCCAGCACTCACGTGCACACCCCTTTTGGGGAATAAACCCAAAATAATACTGTCTTGCGCTGTATAGAAAGAGCTTCACAGCGCAAACTCGTAAAAATTCCCCCTCTCCCTCAACGTAAAGAGAGAGATGCACAACTCCCCAGTTAGGAATTGCACAATCTGGGTTTCATAATGCACAAAACAAATGTATTAACTGTAAAAGGCAGATTTTAAGTGAATATAAGAGATAACAAATAGGACAAAGCAGATTACTGAGCAAATAAAACAAAATACGCAAGCTAAGCTTGATACACTCAAGAAACAGGTTACAAAATGTAATTTTTTTTTTTTTACCCTAAATGTTATTTTAGGCAGGTTGCAAAGTTTCTGTAGCTTAGCACAGTGGTCTCCAAAGTGGGGTGTGCGCGCCACAGGGGGTGCACAAGAGGATCCATTGGGGGGCATGGCAGGAGGAGCGCTGCCAGAGGGAACAAGTGAGCAGGGAAGCTGCCCCGCCCTCCTGCAGGCAGGGCCACCCAGAACGCAGGGGCTTTAGGGGCTACAGGGCCCTGGGCTAGGAGCCCTGGGGCCCTGGCCTGCGACTCTAAAGCCCCTTTCGGAATGTGGCCCTGAGTCCTCCGGCCTGTGGAGGAGCCGGGGCAGCCGCACAGCCAGGGGCCAGAAAGAAGCGGCGCTTTCCCCTTTAAAGCCGGCTGGAGAGAAGCGGCGCTTTGAAGGGGAAAGCGGCGCTTCTCTCCGGCCCCTGCTCCTCCTGAGTCCTCCGGCCCGTGCTCGCAGGGCTGCATTCCGAAAGGGGCTTTAGAGCTGCAGGCCGGGGCCCCGGGGCCCCTAACGTCCCTGCGTTCCGGGTGGGGGGGCGGAGCTCCCAGAATCCCAGCCGTGGGGGCGGTGCCTCACTGCACAGTGCCACCTGCAAACCCCCTGCACCAAACAGGAGCTTCCCCAGGTAAGTGCTCTGCACCTCCTGCCTGTCCCAGGCCTGAGCCTCCTCCAACACCCCCACCCTGAGCTCCCTCCCGCACCCTAACTCCCTCCCAGACCCTGCACCCCCACCCTGAGCGCCCTCCCACACCCTAACCCTAATCCAGACCTTCGAATCGCTGTATCACAAAGTGTTAAACCAAGATTTTCAGAAATAATGAAGCGTATTCAATCACATTGCTCTCACTAAAAAATTTTTTTTTTTTGTGAGAGCAAAAAGGTGTTTTGTACTATTAATAAATAAAATACAATAAAAATATTTTTTCATCTTTCTCATTCTTTTTAATTTCTATTTTTGTGTGTTTTATAATGTACATAATATATTAGTATAGTAGTATATGTGTATATAATTTATACATAAATAAATATACATATATTGGGGGGGGGGTGCTCAAATTTTTTTTACTGATAGGGGTGCGCGATCAAAAAAGTTTGGAGACCACTGGCTTAGCGTTCCAGTTATATCTCTTTTCAGACGGGACCCTGTCTCAGTCTGGACTCCCCCCTTGCCTTCCCTTCAGGTGTCTTTAGCAGTCTACTCCATGGCCTGCCAGCCCAAGAAGAAAGAGTCCCGTTTGACTTCCTCCCCACCCTTAAATAAGATTTACATAAGGCAGGAATCTTTTGTTTCCCAAACTTGCCCCCTTCCCCTCTCCTTTTAGTGGAAAATTGCAAGAAGTCGAAGGGGGATAATGTTTAGTATCAGGTGACAGGACCACCTGACCTAGTAGTGCACAGCTACAGGAAGGAGAGACATTAGTATCTTCACAGTCTTGTTTCTTCCTTATGGCCCATCAAGTCTGATGGCCTGTTGTCTGGTGGGTGTCTCCCAAATACATACCCAGTTGTAATTATTACATAGTCCATACTCCTAACTTTAGATATAGAACTGATACATGAATACAAATTGGATAATCACATTCAGTAAATCGTAACCTTTCCAAGAATCTCACATGACCCATCTTGCATAAAACATCTTAGTTATGCCATATTCATATCATAGCACTATTTTTATGAAGAATATGGGGTGTAACGTCACATCCACTTTGACACTTTAACTTAAATAACTCCTCTCCCTCCCTGGTACTTATCCCTCTGATATGTCTAGAGAGAGCAATCCTATCTCCCCTCAGCCTTCTTTTGGTTAGACTAAACAAGCCAAGCTCTTAGAGTCTCCTCTCATGAAGTAGGTTTTCTCTGCACCTGTTCCAGTTTGAATTAATCTTTCTTAAACATGGGAGACCAGACCTGCACACAGTAAACTTCCTTCCCTCCCTGTGCCATTGTCTCTCTTGCCAGGAGGCAGGTGGGATTCTGGGCTGTGTACAGGCATATGGAAAAATTCTGTTCCAACTAAAAGCAATGCTGGGAGGACACTCACTGCTGAGATCCCAGCTGGTACTGCAGAGGAGACTGAACTGGGATTAATGAGGCACTGCTGTAGGAGAGGTTCCCCCAGATCTTCCTGCCCTTTATTAGGAAAGGAGTGCAGGGCTCCTGAAGTCCTTTCCCTGAAAGGGTTTTAGATGCAGGCTACGCATTAGTGCACAGCACAGGAACTACTGTCACTCCTGTTTATAAAGATTGGGGTTAGTCAGATCAGTCTGCAACATGCCTGTATGCATGATATAACCCACAGCCATTTCTAGTAATGTCCAATCCATTTCTTTCTGAAAAAGGTTGTGCTAGCCAGTGTGGGAGATTTCAGGCTTTGACATGTAGGCTACATGAAGAAATACCTTAGGATCTGCTACAAGTCCTGTCCCTCTTCTGCCCTGCCAGAACATGTCATGTTCATCGCATGCTTCCATCTCATTGACACATGCGAGGCACTATACTGCCCCTTGGCTTGCTTTTCCCTAGTGTATGGCTCTGACGCATATTCTTTTTCCCCCCATCCCCAGGAGGAGCTGGCCTTGCAGCTGATCAATGACCCAAAGTATACCCTCAAGTTCTACCAGCACTCTTATATCCGCAGCACTATCCTGCTTCTCTTAGTCCTGCTTATGGTACGTGCTATTGACTCAGACACCTCCACGGGTTTGGGGATTTCTACACCATTGAGCTACAGGCGCATGTGGTTGTGAAGTGAATGATGCAGAAAGGCGTTTGAAGGGGAACAGGACACTGAATAGCTTTGGGGGTTGGGGATGGGCTGCAGAGCCTTTCAGCTCTAAGATGCCAAGTGGATTCTGGCCCAGGGTGGTGGAGATTTCAAGTCATCGCTGTTGTATGACTGCTTGGTGGCCTGTGTAGTGATCTCAGTCTGGTTCCTAAAACACCCCCTAGATGAGTCAGCCTTAACTGGTCCAGTCTCAGAGCAGGCCTGGACTGAGTGGGCCTGGAGACCGTGTACTAGAAAGGAGTGAAGCAGGGGCAGTCACTCTGTGGGAAAACGGGAACTGCTGTTGGATGTGCTCTGCCTGTTCTTCGGATAGATGGGGGGAAGGGAGGGCGCTAAACTCACACGGAGATAGCAGGGAGGCAGCCATTTGCCAGTTTGTTTCCTGAGAGCTCACTGGCACGTGCCAGCTGCCTGCCACTCCGCCACGCTGCTGCAGAGAGTGTCCCAGCTCCCATCCCTTCCTACGTACAGTGCTACAGGGGAAATGGTGTAGAAAAAACCTATTCAAACTATACACCGGGGGCAGAACCAGGATGGGTGACTATTACTTTACTCACGAGGGGGAGCATAGTGAA
Organism: Mauremys reevesii; assembly: GCF_016161935.1. Taxonomy (NCBI): domain Eukaryota; kingdom Metazoa; phylum Chordata; order Testudines; family Geoemydidae; genus Mauremys; species Mauremys reevesii. The sequence goes on from NC_052626.1 coordinate 115,278,810, forward strand.
CAATGTGGGTGCCAGCAACATCCGACCATACATGCACACGCTTGCTCCTCCACCCCGCACTGCTGGTCAACATCCGCTGTATTTAACCACCTCACTCCTCCTAGAAACTGTGCTGGGCACAGGCATCCCACCCTGCAGGCTGGGCATGGGCACTAAGGGCCTGGATCTTGGCCTGCAGCTGCTAACCATACAGAACCCATCATCTAGCTGCATTTAAGTCTGTCGTTCCCACCCCCATGCACCCAGTTTGCTCAGTTTCCCGCTCCATCTTCATTACCTGCCTCCCCTGCTCGGCCCGTCTCTAATCCCCGCAAGAGCTCTGACGACACGCTGCCCCCCCAGATCACTGTGCTCATTGGCCTTGCCCACGCGCTCGTCATCTACCGGGTGGTGGCGACTGTCCTCTTCACCAAAAGCAACTTCGAGTTCATCCGGGAACATGCCAGCACCGTGGCGGTGGTGACGGGGGCCGTGCTGCATTACATCACCATCATCGTCATGACCAAGGTACGGAGTGCGGCGTGACAGGAGCCCTCCTTGTTGTCCCACAATCAAACACCCTGCCCGTCCCGTCTCTCTGTTCAACCTCCCTCTCCTGTGTTGCAGGTGAACAGGCGTGTGGCGCTCTTTCTCTGTGAGCTGGGTAAGGCAAAGCGCATGCCGTATTCACCCTGCATCTAGCATCCTCCAGCGCAGCCAGCTGGATTATCCTGAACATTGTTGGTGGAGCACTAAAAGGGGCCGAGTCTTTCCATTGATATCAATGGGCTTTTTCGCTCTGGCCTTCACAGCTGCTCGTACAGAACACTTGAAATATGCTAACGCCACCTAGCTCCTGGACAGCCGAGGTTCTCAACCTTTTTCTTTCTGAGCTCCCCCCTACTCCATATGCTATAAAAACTCCATGGCCCACCTGTGCCACAACAGTTGTTTTTCTGCACATAAAAGCCAGGGCTGGCGTTAAGGGGTTGCAAGCAGAGCAATTGCCTGAGGCCCCATGCCACAGGGGCCCCCGCAAAGCCACATTGCTCAGGCTTCACTTTTAGCCCTGGATGGTGGGGCTCAGGGACCTGGGCTTTAGCCCCATGCGGGGTGGCTCGGCCTTTTTACCCTGGGTCCCAGCGAGTCTAATGCTGGCCCTGCTTGGCCCCTGAAACCTGCTTGAGGCCCCTTAGGGGGCCCCGGATCCCTGGTTGAGAACCACTGCTATACGGCCCAGCAAAGAGAAGGGTATTGCCACAGCCGCCGCCTCCGTCCCCCAGGCAAACGAATGAGCCCTGGCCAGAGCTCTAATAGCACAGCAGGCTGGGAGCAATTCCAGAGTCAAGGGTGTTCTGTTGGGAGGCCCTTAGTCTCAGATAGTTAAATAGAGGGACTCCCTGCTTCAGCCCCCATCCTGATCTCAGCTGCTACCAAGCCTCATGTAAAGAGAGGTGAGTCTGGCAGAGGGCCAGCGCCCCAGCCAGGGAGGGCTTCAGAGAGCCAAGTCAGCATGTCGGATTGCACCCTAACATTAACAGGAAGCCAGTGCCACTGCTGGAGAGCTGGTGAAATCGGTGCCTATCCTGCCCCAGCTCTGGTTTGAGTGTAGCCCCGGCACAGCTGATCGCTGCAACAGAAGCCACAGGTACATGGATCGCTGTGTCAAGGTCCTGGGATTGCTCAGGCTCATTAGAACCGGGGCTACAAATCCAGGGGATCAGGTTCAGGTCCAGGGGATTCTGGGTCAGTAAAAGGCCCGAGCGCTTTGGAATGAAAGCACGACGGGCTGAAGGTGCCTGTCCAGGAAGGAGGGGGGCTCCTGCTGCTGTGACTAACCCACCCACCTGCACTCCCGTTTCCAGAGAAGCCACGGACGTTCTCGGAGCGTGAGAACAGCTTCACCGTGAAAATCTTCACCTTCCAGTTCTTCACCTACTTCTCCTCACTGATCTACATCGCCTTCTTCTTGGGAAGGTGAGCGCGGCTATGCCCCAG